>NC_090451.1:694809233-695156342 GCF_031143425.1 Pleurodeles waltl
CCAAGGTATCTGACTCTACCCGCAGCTATAGGACTTTGAGCACCTGGGCTACCTGAAATTCTCTGGTGCGCATCTTTGGCTCCAGTGGCCATTTTTTATTACAGTCTTATTCCAGACTTGCAATGGAACAAAAATCACATTATTTGCCACCGAGCTCATATGATAATTTATCAAAAATCATTGTATTCCTTATGCAATTTTCTTGAGTTTGTGTCATTTTTCTCAATATATTTTTAGCTTTTTACTTAGATTTATGTAACCATTTTAAGGTCGATCACTCTATTGTTAAGCATTTGCGTATTTGTTCAGCACACACCTCAGCCATCTTGTCTTGTAAGTGCCTTGTCTCTCCTGCCTTTTTTACACATCAGAGGAATAACCTGTTTACCTCTGAGTCTTCTCCAGTTTGGGAAGCGGGGGAGCTCAGTCGTAGCTGACAAGACTGATTGTACATGGGTTCCCTATAGAATTGAAGCTGAGGGTGTCCTGCATTTAGGCCCATTTTAGAGAACTATTTTCCCAGGTGAATTGGCGGTTATGTCTTCTAGTATTCCAGGGGCTATTTGTTTTAGAGATCTCAACTTGGGGAGATGAATAAACGCTGTTGCCTTGTAATATATTTATTTCAAGTGGTAAACACGATTCATGGAGCGTAGCAGTTGAGTTAGTATGGGTTTCCTTATTTAATTGGTGTGTGTTTTAAAGAGGCCCATTGTGTTATTATTTCATAGTAGGGTCACAGCTTTGCAGACATGTCAGAAGCTACTATTTGGCCTTATAGCAAACTGAACCATGGCCCAACTTCAAAATAAAAAAAAAGTTCTGCAGGGAAAGATAAAACAATGTAGAGACAGCATCTAGCGACATCTAGTGGTACTGGACAAGTTAGCTGACTTGTCAAGTATAGGTGAGGTTTGCTCTAAAATCTATAGATGTTGCAGCACGTCCTGGAGAACAAGCATTGGAAAAGCCAATAAGTCTCACCTCTTCAAGTGTTTTGTTGTAAGCAGTGTTGTATTGCAGTGTGGTTGTAAATAATTTGAATAATGTTTATAAACTGCTACGAAATGGCATTTATTTTATTTTAAGGCATGACTGATAGTGTAAGTGAAGAATAAAAGTCTGAAGAAAGCAATAAGTATTCTGGTAGAGTGGTGTTGAGTGGAATGGCGATGACTGACTTTTTTAATATGAAGGTATATTGACCTGTGTATGGAAACTTAATGCATAGTTCATTGTTTATGGTGTAGAAATAGAAGAGAAAATTAAGTGTACATAGCATTTCTAGTAGTTGATTTGTCTGTTATAGCTGAGTCAATACATTTTTTGTCAAGCAGTTTTTATTTTCTTTATTTTATTAGGAATACATTTTAATTAAACATTCAAACTGTTAAAGTTTTAAAAAAATTGAAATGATTGCACTTTGCATAAACCTTGTTTACAATCTATTGTTTACATTACATTCTTTAATATTAGTTTACAATTTTGTAATATATCCATTGCAAAAAATTATTTCGCAGCTAATCGATAGATGTGGTATTAATGCATCTGCTTATCCCGAGTCATCAACATGTGGGTCAATGGTGGACATATTCCATTAGTAGTTCAATAGCGATTTCCCTTGACTGAAAGTTTTCATTGTTAGCAACTTGTGTAGTTAGAAAACTTTTTTCTTTGTTAAGACATTTAAAATGTCTGCCATACCACATGTAATAGGAAGGCATTGGACAGTTGGACCCCAAAGTGTGTCTCTTTTTTTACTGTCTGTAAAATTTAAGAGCATCCCTGTAGGAAATTGACGTAACTTATTGACACTGGCATAACGCACAGTGATTGTGGTAAAAATATTTCAGCCATGAAATAATACAGTTATAATGTTTTTTTGTATTACACAAATAAATAAAACATATAAAAGATGCACTGTAGCCTAATTTTTGGTTTACAATACTAAATAAAGACAGACGTAGACACATTACATACTATAAGTAAGTTGTCCAGGATCACACTGGGTGAGGAAATATGAAATTGTTGGCAAGCATCTTTAAATCACAGTGAATGAAAACTTTATGTTCTCCCATATACAAAGTAGGTGTCAAACTGTGCACATGTGGATACGGCATAAACAAAACTTATAATTCCACTTATAAAGCAGTATTGTAATGCATAATGCATAATGCGTAATGCATAATGTAATTAAATTCGTCTGGTGTGAATTACTAGCAAAGTTAGATCAGATGGGTTAACAGTGAGATTTAATTAGCCTGTTTACAATTAACGGAAGGTCGCAATATCATTAAAAAAAACGCTGCTGTAAATGCAGAGGTTGAAATATCACACTTTAAAGGGGGAATGAAGATGTCTTTATAGATTACACTTCCTAAAACACAGGGGCTCATTATGAGTTTGGCAGACTGTTTACACCATCTGCCGAACTTCAGACGGTGGAGGTTGCTGCCACAAAGGATACCTCCACGCCGGCCCTATTGAGAGTTTCACGCTAGGTCAGCAGGCAGAATCCTTAGTTTCCATCCGCTGGCCTAGCGGGAAACAGCCTACAGCATTGTCCCTGGTGGCAATGCTGTAGCCTGTAGGGTGCACGAGCACCCTATCAAGTGAACATTGTGAAGGTGCTGCCGGCGGGGCCCTGTGGGACCCCAGGCACTCTTCTCTACCAGCCTTTTCATGGTGGTGCTACTGCTGTGAAACCGCTGGCAGAGAAAAGGGTCGTAATCCCCAGGGCAGCCCTGCCCTGGCGAATTAGGACCGTTGCCACCTCCAGACTGCCGGGGTCTCCGATCCTGGCGGAGCTGGCAGTTCCTTGGCAGCCCGACTGCCAGGGTTGTGATGAGGTGCTCAAACCGCCACATTGGCAGCAGTCTTACGCTATACAGGAGTCTTGCGGTTTAGTGACCACCAGACTCGTAATGAGGCATACAGTTTTTTGGGAGTTTGAAGGGGTGAAAAGGGGCAGAGCAGATGGTTAAGTCAATAATTATATGGCTCCAAGCCTTTTATCTACCTTATGCATCTGAGTTGACTCTAACACATAATTAAATACACATTATAATAGTTAGTTTTAGGCACACATTGTTCATATTTGAGTTCAGGAAGTTTGAGAGTCTAGCTGTGACTGCATTTCATACTTCAATGGTGCAGTCCGGCAGAAGCATAAACATGTAAAAATGTAAATAAACTGCACTCAGTTATGCAAGGTGTAATTAACTTTAATTGTGACCAAATTACACAGTAGTAATGTTCTTGGACTGTCTGTCAGCCATCGGAAACTAGTAAACACAGAATGAATGCAGCTGGGTTCTGGGTACTTGGTTTATTTTCTAAGGTTGCATGCTTAAAATTACCACAATGGGAGATTTTGTTTATAAATCTAAATTGGCAGTATTAACACGATTAACCTCACCCAGTACTAAGCCATGGCTCCGCCATCCATAGGAACACGATAATGACAGAAAGTGAACAGAGCTTTGTTTACAGTAGCAGCAATAAATAGGTCTGGAAAAATATTTGCGGTTCACTTGGCAAGACATATGGAAAAATAAGATTAGGAAACAGGATGTTATAATGCCTTCAATAAAAGCGAAGTACAAACTGTATCAAATTGGCACTATCACACAAGGTGTGTGAGGTGCATTCCTAAACACATTCTAAAATCAAAGAATCGCTATAAAACAATTCCTGAATTTTAGCAGTCTCGCCTGTGCCCCCTTTCAATATAACAACAAATACAAACACCACTTTCCCTGCATAGAAGGCAAGTTTGTAGCAAGAACACTCTTGGGAAAAGTCTGAAAAGATGGTTCAGTTAAAAATAAACACAATGTAGCAATTGGGATATGTGGAAAGAATGAATGAAATGCAAGAAACTGGAAAATCAATTTCCAGCTAACATACAAACATTAAATCCCAACACCCTCTTTGCATATACCAAAAGCAAACATACATACAAATCTTAATTCCACACTCACCCTTGACATATACCAAAAGGACTCAAGTTTAAAAACAACATAATCACAGTGCACTAAGCAACAGTTAAATAAAATCAACAATTATAACGCACAATGTTTTCTAGCTTGAAAAAGGTGACATGTTACCTGTTAGAGGAAAAATAGTTAACATGCTTTTGCAAACACACAACTTGCTTCAAAAAATAATCACAGCGCAGTAAGAAACAGTTAAAAAAACACACATTTAGAAAGTACGATGTAATCATAGTGCACTACGCAACAGTTAAATAAAATTCACAATATTTTAGAGGCTGTTTAAACAAAGGTAATGACAATGTGTTCACAAACACACAACTTGAAAACTTAACATAATCACACAGTAAGAAACACATACATAAAAAGCGCATTTAATATACACAATGTTTTAACGCATTAATAAGCCGCCACATGCGGCCTGTATAAATGAAGGTAACTCAATTACAATGCTCAGTGTTTTAGTGTTTCTAAAAGGCAACACATGCTGCCTGTATAAACAAAGGCAATCTAATTAGAAAACACATTGTTAAAACGTTAAAAAGGTGATACATGGTGGCTGTTTAAACAAAGGTATGTACAATACGTTCACAAACACATAACTTGAAAAGAAGGAACAACTGTGCAGTAAGAAACAGTTAAACTAAAACCATACTTAAATTGCACAGTGTTTTAGCGCATTCAAAATCAGCCACAAGCTTCCTGTATACACAACGGTAACTATGGTTCTTTCACAAACATATACAAACACCAAAGAAAAAATATTGACCACAAACGAAAAAAGTAGAAGGCAACAAGTAATTGGGTCAGGCTCCTTGGGAGGGAACAACACGCAAAAAGGAGGGCTATCTACCAGACAATGACCATATACAAGCAAGCATTTGCAAATGACACTCAGCAGACCAAATAAGAAGCAGTGGGTGGAGTGTAAGCCCACAAATTGTGAACAACAGGTCTCATGGAGACAGTGCATGTACTGACTAGGCGATACCTAAGTGACAACCCTGCCCCAGGACGGGGCTGAACCTTTGGTGTACTTACTTGTGGGAACATCTCTGTAGCAATGTACTTAAAAGCCATTCATTTTACAATGTCTCATAAGCTGCTAACTCATCTACAGTCCTAGTTGTTTGTTTTCTGGGAAAATGCATTGCTATAGGAAAATGTAAACATAGGTAGTGAATATGTCAGAGAGACAGCCATGCTTTCTGACTTTTGTCCAGCAGGCTATTTTACTCATGCAGCTGCAACACACTGTAGCAACATGCCATGGTTAGCAGAAGTGACGTGACATCACATCCCACGTAGACCTAAGGACATCATAAAAAGTTAAGTGATGTCATATGACCTTGATCCTGAAGACATTACAATAATTGACACTGCCAACATTAAGAACCCCCTTATGTTCACAATTAAATTATAACATCACAGTTACTAACAGATAAATATGTAACTTACATACCTCTTATATATTAAATAGGGGTTCAGATATTAGGAATATTGCACATTTATGCATGAAAAATGGTGTGGTTGCTGGAAATAGAAACACTGGGAACCCCCAACAATTATATAATTTTATGTATACCCCTAATACCCCAAGAATCTAATATACTGGTAAATCACAGGGAGACACATAAAAACAACAATGGGTTTGTCCGCCTGCATTAATTCATCCAGACCATATCTTGGATGTGAATTGTGTTATTAACATAAGTTATTGGTTGTTATAATTAAATATTTTTATTATGACCACTTGTAATGCACTATCACCCATGAAAAGCACATCATCTTACATCTTTATATGTTAATGGACATTTTTAAAAATTATTTAAATCGTAGATCAATTTTTCAATGCAATCAAGAAAGAGTGCATTGCACTGCTGAATGTATTGTTTAAATGAAAAATAAAATTAATTTCCCAGGCCAGAAAGTAAAGAGTGCTCAACAAGACATTGTTCACTTTCTGTTCTCTCCATTGCCTTTGCAATCACTGAAGCCAGGTGTCCCAAAGGCAGTGCCGAGGGTCACAAGGGGCAAGCCAGGAGTCACAGCTACAGGCCATGGGGAATCCCAAATGACTCCCATGTGCAAAATGTGGATGGAGCAACAACAACAAAATCATCCAACAGACAGAAAAACAATTTTATTCTTGAGCTTTACTATTCCATACATCCTTCGGCACAGTTTTGGCCAGGCAGACTACGGGGATCATTTGGAGGCAGAAAAGGCCGCCTGCCAAACTCCTGCTGTCAGGTTGCCGTAAGTGCAGCCCCCTTCCTGCAGGCCACATTACGAGTTCCCTCCTGGGTCAGTCCACAACATTGACGCCAGCTCATGATTCAGCTGGCAGCAATGTTGCAGTGCGTAGGGTGCAACAGCACCCCTCACGCTTTTAACTGTTTGCAATAGAGACAGTGAAAAGCGTGACAGGGCTGTCCTTGGGGACCCCTGCTAAGTGCATGGGCAGAGCTGGGGCCCCCTGTACCCGTTCCGGTCAGCTTTTACATGGTGGTGAAACCACCATGTAAAAGCTGGCAGAGAGGGGGGTCGTAATCCCCAGGGTGGCGATGCATGCACAACTGCCACGGTCATAATGTGGCAGTCAGACCGCCGCCAAAGCGATAGGACCACAGCTTTTAGCGACAGTCAGACCGCCACAGCGACCCAGGCAGTCTGAAGACCATCGTGGTCATAATGAGGCCCAATATCTCACTTTATTTGCACCTCTTTTAGATAAGCTTTTAATTCTGTGCTAGGAAAATGCCTTATGTCACATACATGCACTCCAAGACTCGTTCTACTACTTGAGCGGGCACCCTTTTCACGCAGACCTCCATATATCAGTATAACCAGGTAAATTCACATTACTTTGATATGTCCTGTTATCACTTGATATCACTGTGTCAGGTTAAAACCTATAAACTTAAAATCTGCTGACCAGTGCCTGGAGGCCAATGAGCACAGTCACTGGAATCCAGGCTCAGTAGCCAGTGAGATACTTGGTGGGTGGGGCGGGGAGCCGATAAGGTATCAGTTCACCATGAACATCCTGGACCTCTGACCAGTACAAGGTATTCTCAAACTTGGCTTAAACAGCAATATTTCCAGAACTGTGAGAGCTAGCAACAAAACCTGAGCACAATCCATAAAGATCTTCCAGTTGATGGAATGGGACACCCATTCCAGGTGCCAAGGTTAAGATTCCTAAGGGCTCCTCAGGACATCTTGAGAGGAGCGAAGTCCTTCTCTGTGGCTTGATGAGTTGGAGCCTCTCCTAAACCCAGGTATGTTTATGCTTGGTGCAGCATCCACTGGGTAACTGGCCGAAGCATTCTCTTATCCCTGAAGCAGGCTCTTCCCATCATGGGCAAGCATGCAGGTCCTTTCAGCAGCTGGCAATAACAGCCCTTCAGCTGGCAGGTTGATCCGCTTCCACAATTCCAGCAAGGTGTCTCCTCAGATGCTTCGCCCTAGTCTCAATGAGATCTAGCGACAGCTGCAGCAGATGGCCCGCAACTTCCGAATGTGCAGGAAACCTCCAGTCCGGGAAGGGTGTGGCTAGCTCATGTCCAGACCATGAAGCTGTGCAGCCGCTCCAGGGACCTATTTGAGCTGGTAGTTTGTGGAATGGAGGCAGAATGGAGGCGATTTTTAAAGAAATGCATATGTCCAAGAAGAAGAGTGGCTGTGAAGTTTCACTGTAGCATGGCTAATGTAGCTATAATAAGTGGTCTAACCTGCAGGTCTTAATATGTGCGATGGCCTCTGCCGGCCTCACACAAAGGCAACCATCATTTCCTATGCTGGTCAAGCATGTGGAGTCCAATGGACTCCATTGTTTAACCATCCAGGCATACATATGAAACTACAATGATTGTGCAGCACGTGAAACTACAATGATTGTGCGGCAAGCAGTACTGCCATCATGTTTGAACAGAGAGACTGCATGTACCATAATGCCTGGGGTGCCTTGCAGCTAAGGTTGTTTTACTGAAAAAGTGTGCAGATGGAAACTATAAAGGCACACATGTAAAACCACGCACAGAAGCTTTTCATTCAAGGGGCTCCCTTCATACCCCCAACCTGGGTAGATTAAAAAAAAATAAAAAAATGCTCCTTGCTATAAATGCTGGCACCGCTGTGAGTGCACTATACAGCAAACACACACATCTACCCACCAAAAAGTTGAAGGGTATGGCAATACAGCATTGCAAAGCCCGGCTCAGGACTTTCATTCCAACAGGCACAATTGCAGGCTTTGGGCCTCATGTACACAGGTCTTTCACATTTCTGATTCAGAGGGTTTACAAATGCCAAAATCCTTTTTGAAATGTACTAAGCCCATTTAATGATTCAGAAAAGGTTTTCCAAATCCTTAAATGGGGTTACAAAACGATAAGGAATTGGTATTTGGAAGGGGTCATGTTAAGGGTATCGATTACAAATACTGATCCCGTATGGTGTGTATTAATGTTTTGTGACTGATATCTGGTCGCAAAACAATAATACTGTACCATGACCTCAAAGGTTGTGGTAACCCATTCGCAAACTGGATGGAGTTCTTGGAAACCCTTGCCCTCTGTGAATATGAACAAAAACATTTTTAGGAGGAGACAGCGGTCGATGGGACTTGACTGCATTAAAAAAAAATATATATATATATATATTTTTTTTTTTCAAGTTCTTTATTTGAAAGCAATCAATCACAGACATGGTGGGTTGCTGATCCCCACAGGCCACCAACCCTGTGATTGTAGAGAATCATAGTGAGTCACAATCTGTGACTTACCACATAATTATTCCTGAGGTAGGTTGATTTGCAACTCTCTACGATTTGATATTTAGTGAACAAACATTCAGTATATTGGTCAGTTTACAAAATTGTTAGAAATGGGGTGTTCTGGTTGGCTAGGATATGCACCTCAGCCAGGCAGAACCCACCACCTTAGTCAGGGCACGGGAGCTACACACCCAAGTTAACACCTGTTCACCCCCTTGGTAGCGTGGCACGGGCAGTCAGGCTTATTCCAGAGGCAATGTGTAAAGCGTTTGCACAACACACACACAACACCTGTGACACAATACACACACCACAAAGGATACACAAGTTATATAAAAATCAACTGTATTGCATAAAACATCCTTAGGCCAAACACTGCAAGTATCAGTAATATCCTGCTACACAAGCAGTTGTAAGAACATCACACAGGTTTCTAGAACTCAGCGACAATAAGCAGTAGACTCTTATAGGTTATTAGTATTCTGCAACACTAGCAGTAGACAGTATAACCAAAAATGCACCTCCTAATATACACGTTATCATGAATGCCAAAACACTGTCGGAATGCAACATAAATATATTTGGCATGAAAAACGTTAGGGCATATGGTCACACACAAACATCCAGGCACAAAAGTTATAGTCCCTGAAAACAGTACTGGTGCTCTTAAGAGAAGAACCACGACATGCATCAGTTTTGGACCTAACCATGCAATTCATAAGGTAGAAGACCGGGGAATCACCCCACATTACTCTTGCCTGTGCCTATATTATAGACTGTGTGGTCCTCAGCCTAGGTTACTGGGCCAAGGCCCCTCTTCCTCCATCATTACAGTAATCTCAAGGAGGCTTGGCAGGCATGTGACCACCATCGAGGTTTCCTCCCCATCCTGCCAGGTGCTGACGAGTGCCCCCACAACTAGGATCCTAAGATGGGGGAGAACACTCACACAACTCCGGCACCAGCAGGGAAATCTCTTCCTGATCTCCCTGTGGGCTCCCAGGGCCGCTGCAGACTCTCCCACTAGGGGAGATATGGGATCCAGAGAGAGCCTCTGGGCCACAAAATACTTGCTCCACTACAGAGTACTGGGGTTGAGTGGGGGACGGGGGGGGCTCGCTGGGTCCTCCTCTCTGTGCTAACAGAACACGATCCCACTTGAAGGCGACAGGGATTTCACAGAGTCTATCCCGCGCTGACTCCCCTAGGTCTGCTTTGTCCGAGCACGAGGCGGCGGGGCTGCTCGGCCTGCAGTCAGTGGGCAGGCACCCCCCGCCTCACGGAGCCCCCGCACTATCGGTAGACTGAAGGCCTGTGAAGGGGGTGTTAAGGGTGAGGCTGTCCTCCCCACGCACCCCTGGGTCCCCATTCGCCTGGCGGGAGGGAAATGCCACCACAGTACTCACTACGCAATGATTATCCCAAGTAAAGGCAACCCCATGGCCAGATCCAGAGCACGGTTCCTTGTGTGGCTCACTCTGCCACCGGACTCACAGGCCACCAGAGTCCTACAGCAAGGTGAGGTAGTGTCACTTATAAAGTCCCTGGGGTCACAAACACACAGGGCAACAGGTCCTAGGAGATCACTGGGGGCACACAGAAACCGGGGAACAGCAGCAGGCAAACACATCAGGCTCCTTACAACTAGATGTGATAGTCCTTCTAGTGATCTAGCAGGCTACAGGTCAGCACTACAGCGGGTCAGTCTTTATGGCGGTTCCTCTGGCATGACAGTCCCCGCCAGCAGCATCTGGTGCCCGTGTCCATGAATTGTCTCCAAATGTGGGGGGACAGCTGTGATGTTATCCAGTGTAGGGTCTCATTGGGAGAGGGTTGTCAAACAGCCTTCCCTGGCTTGCCTAAGTGGGGGAAATAATTTGTAGAGTGAGGGATTCCATACAGTAGTGCCCCCAGAAGGGGTGTTGGTATGTATAAACACTTTGCAACCTTTCAGCCCAACATAACCCGAGCAACGTACCATTGACAGCCTCAGATGCTTAATATACACACACCTGCAGAACTCAGCAATCGAGGGTACTAGTTGATGGTGGCTAAATTTCTCGAGCTCTCTTCTACTCCATTCGCATAATTTTGGTAAAGTAAGATGTGTTTTTAAACGTGTAAACTATGCAGCAGATTGGGGCTTATTTACTAAACGGGACAAAACACTGAAAATGCCAAATAACATTACAACACTAATGACTTGCTTGTAGCAAAGCTTGGAATTCCTTTTCCCTTAATCTCAATTTCAGGCAAAAGGGACAGAAATAAATTATGTCCTTGGCACTCGTTACAAAAAGTCCCTTATCTGACAACAACAATAGCAGGCACCTGAACTGTCGGTCTGTGGCCTCCAGTTCCTGCTTGTTCTAGCCTGATCCAGTTGCCTCCGTTTGACCAAGTGACATTGCAGCTGCCCCGCTTTTCCCAGTCACCATTCTTCCCGCTAAAAGAAGTCCCACCCACCCCAGGACGTATTTAATGCAGGCCTCAGGGTGACCTTGCTACGCGACTGCAAAGCAGATGTAAGGCAAGCTCGTCTGCGTTTGTCCGCCCCAAATGCCAGGTACTTTGGCCTCCCCGACCATCCAGCACAAACCCACAGCCACAATCGGAGCAAACAAACATCGTTACTACTCCTCTACCATCCTTTGCAACCTCAACACACACTGTCAAACACACTGTTGCAGCATATCCCCAGGCAGGATCTTTCTCCTGTGCCCACTGAAGTTTCACCTGTGACAACTCAAACGCAGACACAGCTACTTCCAAACAACCGACGTACTCCTCCGCCACCACCCCACATCAACTGCCTGTCATGCTCCTCAACATCCGATCACTCTGGAAACACTTCACTGAAATCTGTGACCTCCTCAACAGCAACACACCCGACCTTCTCTACCTAACCGAAACATTGCTCAACCCAGCCTCCAACCGCTGCAGCCACGCTACCCACATACAAAATCATACACCTGGACTGAACCCATAAACCAGGTGTAGGACTCGCAATTACTTAAAAAACAAAATTGACTGCACCACCTCCTCTGACACCAACCTTGTGGAAGACCCCCACTTCAAAATACGAACAGACTACAACGCTACCCTGAACAGAACCCCCGTCTACCGTCCCCCAAGTGCCTGAGTGGAAATCTGCTAACACATTGCAGACGTCATCACTCCCCTCTGCATCAGATCAACCGACTCCCAACCACATCCTCCTCAGAGACCTTAATTTCCGCCTGGAAGACACCACAGACTCCAACTTCATTGATAGCCTCAGCAACCTACACAGCAAGCCACACGCTCAACCCTATTTTCTCCTGCAACAGGCTCACCAATACCCAGACGGCCCTGCTCACATGGTCCGCCCACTTCAACATATAAGTCCACCAACCCACCCCAAAAGAAAAACCCAAAGCACCAGCAAGACACTGGGGTAAAATATACTAAGAAGACTTGACCAAGACCCTACAGGTACTCCAACCACAGCGGGAACCTTAAAGTTGACACCAAGTCCTTTAATAAACAACTCACTGACTGTGCCAACCACAACACTCCCACCAAAACAAAGCACTGAAAAAACAACAAACGACCCAACAGGTAAACAAACGACCTCAGGAAGTCCAAGCACTTCAAACAACATGAGAGAAATTGGAAACCCGAAAAAACATCACCACAAGAGCCAGACAAAAAGCCACCCTCAACCTCTACCACCAACAACTACAAGACGCAAAGAAAAAGGCCCTAACTCTCAGTCTCGTAGCCAGCCACACAATGCCAAAGAACTCCTCACCATAGTAAAGGAGTTTTCCAACCCTGTAGCTGCAACAACATCATCCCTACTCAAGCACTCTGCAACGACCTCTCAAAATTTTTATAACAGAAGAGTTCCAAGATCTACAACACATCCGACCCACAGCATACTGATACAAACGCCCAACAGGGCACCTCCCTCATTGCCAAGCAGCAGCTAAGTAACTAAGACACCACCCCCCTGATGAATACCACACCCTCAGACCCATGCCCCTGCTTCATATACAGCCTTGGAAGAACCATTCACTGTTATCAACAACACCGCAATAACCACCACCACCTTCCCATCTTGTACTTTCCAGCGAAAGCAATGGAGAAAGCCATTAATACTCAACTCGCAGAACACCAAGAACTCCATCAACTTCTAGACTGCACTCAATTTGGCTTTCATACCAGACACAGCTCATAAACCACCCTGATTGCAGCCACTGATGTCATCAGAAGTATCCTTGACCGAGGAGAAATGGCTGCACTCATCCTCTTTGACCTCTCCGCAGCTTTCGATACAGTCTCCCACAACTCATTCATCAGAAAGCTTCACCACTTGGGGATCTGCGTACTGGTCCACAAGTGGCTATCCTCCTTCCTCACAGACAGAACTCAACGAGAATCTTCCCCCTACACCTCAGAACACAAAAAACCCATCTGCAGAGCCCCTTGAGGATCATCGCTCAGCCAACACTCAACATCTACATGATGCAACCAACAGACATTGTCAGAGCTCATGTCATCAAAATATTATCCTATGCCAATGACACACAGCTCATCTTCTCCCTTACCGATGTCAGCTAGTACTGACTCAACAAAGCAAACTTCGCCAACTACATGAGCAACTTTGCTGGTTAATTTAAAAACAACCTTCTCCAACTCAATACAGACAAAACCAAAGTCCTTAACTTCAGCAACAATCACTCCATGTGGGACACCTCCTGGTGGCCCTCAGAACTTGGCCCTTCACCCATCCTGTACAGGCCATGCCAAAAACCCCAGATCGTCCTGGACACCAACCTCTCCATGAGCAGGTAGATCAACGCCATTGCCTCATCATGCTTCTACATCCCTCAAATGCAATGCAAGATTTTCAAGTGGATCCCACTAAACACTAGACGAACAATCACCCAGGCTCTTAGAACAAGAAGACTTGACTACAGAAACACCATCTACTTCGGAATCCCAGCCCATGTGTCATGCCGTCTCTAAACCATCAAGAACGCCTTCATCAGGCTCACCCTGAACATCCTGCAAAATAACCACATCTCTCCACACCTCAACATTCTCTACCCGCTCTCAGTCAGGAAGGATACAAGCTCAAGCCACTCACCCACACCCAAAAAGCACTCCAGAACACCGGTCAACCATACCTCAACCACTGACTCCACTTCTACAAACCTATTAGACACCTTTGATCTGCATCCTAGGCAAAAGCACACCTCCCTCGCAACAACAAGGCCAAAAGCAGAGAATGCTCCCTCTCATACCTCGCACCCACGTCCTGGAACGACCTCCCACACCACCTCAGAACTTCACCCTCCCTCACAGACTTCCAAAGGAGCCTCAAGACTATGGTTTTCCAGACAAAAAAAAGCATTATCTCCTCCTCTGCCCTCAAGCCTGTCCTACTCAGTGCCCGGATACCCTCACTGGTGATTAGCAGGGCTCCTCAAATCCACATAACAACTTAAAGTCCTAAGAAACAGCTGAAGACACAAATTACAAAAATAAACACATTTAGATATTTATGAGCAAGCAAAACTTTCTACATGTGCATGTAGTCTTGTGTTGATGTAAAGTATTGTTAGTGATACAAGAAGCCAGCACTTTCAAACATGAACAGTCCATTCTGAAACTTTGCTAGAGATATGGCATTGAAATCAGCACCATGGCCAGGTAAACTCTATTCCTCTATGTTTTAGGACAGAAATGGTCATCTGTATACTTAAGCAACACTATGCTTTACTCCAGTGGCGCCAGTGCTGAAGGACAGTCCACAGTCCTTAAATGCATACCACTGAAAAAACATAACTTGAAAGAACATTTTTTGACTACAGTCCTCTATTATTGTATCTCCCAATATATGCTGATACGTATCGGTACATTTATAATGCATCCATATTTTATTCATTTTGCATTTCACGCAGAAAGAAAAATTGTTCGGCACTTTCTGTCCTTTTCAAAGTTTAGAATTCCTCCTAGCTAGTGCGGATAGGAGAAAGATGAAGCGCTGCGCCTTACCACTGCAGTTTGGTAGAGCTTGTTTCCTTCCAATGATTTCACAACGCTTTGTTGCTCCAGAAAGTATAAGTTATCATACTTGTACACCCACGATGAGTAAAAGGAAAACAGGAAAGGAGCAACAGATAAACCTAGTGTGGTTTACACAGAAAAGAAGAGCAGGCAAGCAACATTGGGGAAGCAGTGTTGCTAGGCATAAAATACGAAACGAAGGGGCACATTGCAATCATGGCCTTCATCCTTGATCACACGGTGTCACCTTGGGAAACACCACTACCTTCTGTGCCTTTTTTGTTCAATCACCATTCAAAAATAAGAGCCTGGTAAAAAGAAAACTACAGGTATTGAATCCTATAGATCAGTGGTTCCCAACCTGTGGTCCGGGGACCACTGGGGGTCTGCGAAGCCTCCTCAGGGGGTCCGTGACTGCTTAGAAAATTAAATAATATTAACAGATTAGGTCCCCAGCTTTCAGTAATGACTCAATGGGGGAAGGGAGGGTCCCCGGAATCCAATACAAATTCAGTGGGGGTCCCTGTGCTCCAGTAATGATAAAGTGGGGGTCCACAGAAGTCAAAAGGTTGGGAACCACTGCTATAGATATAAAAGGACGTGTGAAATGAAACAACCACCAAGAAGGGGTGGCAGTAGCAGGTCAGGTGTGTAACCAAATGACCAGGCCAATGTTTGGAAAGTATGCAGAGTTTAACTTGGAAGACAAGCACGTTTTGCCAAAATCCAGTACAAAGCAAACCCCATCTACCACCAACAGGTCAAACAGATGAAGGAACGCTGCTCTGGCATTATTAAACACTCATCAGCAAATTGTATTTAAAGCAATTTTAATTTCATTGCACTCCAACAACTGAGCTCACAATTTAATTATAAAACATTATAAAAGTGGCAACTTGACGCAGGAGGAGAAGCATACAGAAATAAAGAGGTAGCAATTTTGTTTGGGGAAAGAAGATTAAAAAACAGAGAAGCGTCCTGGATAATTAAGTCACCGTTTTGGAAAGATCCCGGTCAAAAATAGATGGGACAAACATTTGAGACTTTGTACAACAGAACACATTTCTCATAGAGTGAAACTGCCTATGCTGTGAAGTATTTGTAGTTTTGTTTACTTTATTTTTTTGCTCGGTGACGGTTTTTACTTAAAATAATTGCAAGGCGGGTTCCCAAAAGTGCAGAGGAAGGGGGAGGGAGAGGCGTTCTCAGTAAAACTCAATAAAATCAACTCTTTCCCATTGATAACATCAGATGGTACATTTGGCCCCATATCAAACATTTGTTTCTCAGATGGCAGTTTACGGAGAAGGTCTTTCACGTCTCCTACAAAGGAGGCTAGTAAGATGCGCATCCTGTTCTGGGCAGCAGCGTTTAAATGGGAAAGCATGATTATAAGTTATGGCAGAAAGGAACGGTTCTTGGCTGCATTGAGGTTTCTTTCATCATTGGTTTATTCCAAGACTTTGGGCAGGGTATCCATGGAAAGGGGCAGGATACCTCCCAGGATTTCTTGTTTTTGGCTGCCGGCAGATGGGACAGAGGATGAGTCAAACAGGGGACAAGGGAACACCTCAACCGCCCATTCGGATGCTCTGGATCAGCTGAAATATTGCTGCAAAGGTAGAAACAAAGCAAACGATTAAACGAAGCAAACACTGATATCCCAGCTTTTGGCTATTCAAACCTCCAACTCTGAGCCAGAGGAAATTAGATCCACCACAGGCCCAAATGCACAATACCTACAATTAGTGTAAACGTTTATGATGAAGTGGGGGTGCAAAATGGGACTCTTCTACTGGAAGCTAAGGTACACAATACTGGCTGAGTGCAGTTCGGGCACAAATAAGTACCAATGCTTCGCACCAAAAAGAACCTTCAATTTACAACTAAACACAACAAGTCACTCAGTTCCACTTGAAACTAAGGCACGAGTGGGCGCTTTGAAATGGCTTGATGAACAACACTGGAGACTGGTAGGGATAAATTCATGTAGGGCTTCCAAAGCAGTGCCATCATTCAAGGAGCTAGGTAAGAATTCTAAAGCTGATAAACAATGAAATTTATTAGCAAGTGTTTGTAGTCCCACATCTTAGAATTACCACACGTTTTCTTTACAGACTTGTCTGATGTCTTGCACGGCCGTGTGATTTGCAGTGTTTTCTACACTATTGCTATATCGGTACATTTGGTTTTATTTCTGCTCGTTTTTTTGGACTGTGGGACATTTAATAAAAAAGTTTATTTCCTTAAGCTATTTTTTCATATTCATTATCTCATTAAAACACTGCTTGCTAGTGCTGAACTATCAAAGCAAGCATTTCGTCCACCCAGGTGCCTGAACTAGAATGGTCTACTTGGAGTACCAAGAAACATCTACATTTGATATGTAATAACCATATTATTGTTCATAGAGCTCTGAAGGGTACCTAACCCTATTTCACCAAGCAGCCTAGTTCAGACAGAGAGGGCGACAATAAAAGTGTTGACACTGAAATGTTCAGAAACTAGTTAGTCTGGTTAAATCTGTTCTATGATCTAGATTTGCGTCACATGTCGGTAAATTCAAAGCCCCCCCCCCCCAGATGAAAAATAAAAATCATTGGTCCCCCCTCAGAATTTTTCACAATTACTTTAAAAACATGGCAATGTTTAAATATGTCTAAACCTATCTAAACATTGCAGTTAAGTACTGTTACCTTTTTAAAACTGCAATAACATGCTTCTGCTTAAAACAAAGGCCTGTTATCTGTATAATATTTATTTTGGCCAGAGTCTGGGGCCCCCCTGGTATCACTTCAGGCCCCTCTAGGGGGGCCCGCCCCCCAGTTTGAAGACCTCTGCCTTAGGAGAATTGAAAACCGGGCAAACTTGTAGACCCAGCAGAGCAGATATAATTTTCTGGGAAACGCCTCCTCAAACATTGTCTATCAGTGAAGAGGCATCCACTGACTTATTCTGTGCCCCCAAAGAGACCTACCTGAGCCACAAACCACAAACACAAACAGGGCCACCAGCCAGGGTCCCACCGGGGCTTTTTCCTCCGGCAGCGGTTTCTGAAAGAAAGAAAGAAAATATCTACTTACACGTGCCCAAGAAACTCTTGCTTCTGTACCAGCACCTCACCCCTGCCCCAAACTCCCCAAGTCAGTATCCTCAGATTTTTACTTTCATACGAAATCCATCTTTTATACCTTTTTTGGACAACCATATCTAAACGTGTACAACATCTACAGAAAGCAAAAGGTGAGAAGAGTTCTTTCTATTAGACTGTTCTCGGAGATAGATTCAAATAGACGACACATAGGAAATTCAAACATCTGTTTTCCAGCCAGAACAGCACCTTTTTCTGCAAATGGAACCCATAATACAAAGAAATGAAGCAAACAAAAAAAAAAACATGGTCCTTTGGCCTAAAGTTTCTTCCTATTTTACATTGATGGCCCTCCACTAACAACACATGAAGTTCACACTGGTAAAATAAGGAATAACACTTTCTTTCCACAAATTTCATGATGCGCCCATTATGTTTAAAACATGGTTACATTACTCTCCTTGGCTCAAAGTGTCCAAGTGTTAATGTGGTAACTTAAGTAGAGAGTAGCTGCTTTGGGAAGTACTGTTTCTGTGGAAATTTGCTGTGGACCGATGATGCCCAGAGAACACATCCAGGACTGGCGCGCCGCAAGCCTACACATTGGTGCACCAGTGACGTATTGTTGCCTGCCTTGCTCCTATTTAGAAGCATGCTGATACAGGCGCGCAGCGGACGGTGTCAGACATGCTGTCAGTTTTGGCCCAGAAAAGGTCATTCATTGCTTTTTTTTTTTTTTATAATCACGTAAGCAGCTTCTTGACTTATTGGCATGAAACTCCCAGGCTATTTGCTATATTGTTTTAATCCGTTCTGACTCTTGCTTAAAGTACGGCTCCAAGTGTAACTTCCATTTCACGCCTGGTATTGGCACCACGGCTGCCTCCAATAAACCCAATTTGAACCCAGGTCAGATTGAAACTATGTCTTCTCCAGCTCCTGGAATGGAATCACTTCAGTGTGGGTTGCTTAATACACAGTCATTAAATCAAGCATATTCTATCTATGGGCAGGATTGGAAAGGCTGGATGGGTGGAGGTCTCGTTATTATTGCTAAGACTACTCTGGGCTGTACTTTAGAATCAATGTCTCTTAATATCATTGACGGAACAAAGGCTGCCTTTTTTAAGCTAAAGATCTCAGTGAAAGATGCGTTCACTGGTATACTTGTGTATGGACTCCCTGGCACCAGGACCAATTTTATTGATTCCTTGGGTCAAATCATTGAACCCTATCTTAACTGAAGGTACATTACCTTATTTGGAGACCTCAATTTCCACTTTGAGGATCATCCTAGTAAAGACACCATCTCCTTGCTTGAATGAATTACTAACCTATACCTACCTCAGATAACCAGGTCGCCTACTCACTCTTCAGTGCATGCTATGGATGGGGTGATTTCTAACCATCCTGATCTGTCCTTAATGAAATCCGCCCTCTGAGTTGGACGGACCATTATATTATATTTTTAGTATTACTGTTAAACAGGGCATGTCCTAAACACAGCATACGAAGCTGATTACCTGTTGATCAGTGAGTAAGATCACTACTGCTAGTTTTGAGCACGCCCTTCATGCCTCCAAACACAGTACTGAGTCATCTCAGGGTTACTCTGCTGAGAGTTTTGATACCTGGGTCTCCTCCTCTCTAGATTACATTGCTCCTTTGAAAACTAAAACACTATTTAGGACAAAACCGTCTGTTCCCTGGTATACGGCCAAACATAAGGAGCTTCAACTTAAATGTCAAAGGAAGGAGCACAAATGGTTCATTACCTCTAATTCTGAGTGAAAACTCCTTGAGAAAACTAAGCACAAGATCTTGCTTCTACAATACAAACTGCCTATCAAAACTGCGAAATCTGCATTTTAAATAGAGAAAATCAAGACTGCCAGTAAAGTGCCTGTTCAAAACTATCAAAGACCGGGCCTAGCTTCCCTGACAAAATCAGGTACCTACGTCTCAAGACTTATGAGATGGTATGGCTCGTTTAAAAAAATATATATATATTCTTGATCTATACTCTTCGTTTGATCTCTCTTGTGATTTCTTACCTGCTCCAGCCCCACTACCCACTTTAAAGGACTCAGCCGGGCAAACAGACCAAAGGGAAGGGATCTGGGATTCCTATCGCCTGGGACATATTGTTTGAGGTCAAGGGCAACAAGTTTTAATGTTTTTTGTCCTTGGGACAAGTAGACCCAACCCCCAGCAGCACAAGCCTTTTGTCTGCCAGTTTACAGAGAAGGAAGTGTCTGCAGTTCAGCTAATGTGTGTCCATATATTAACACTGTTCGAACTTGTATTTATGGTTCATTAATTAAAAGCCTTCATTATTAGGGTGAGCGCTGTACATAAACGTTTTAAGGTCACACTGCACTACTGACAGTGGTTCCAGAAAAGAAAGAAAGAAAGTGTAAACACGTTTGAAAAAGTTTAACAATTTGAGGCTATATATAATGCTCCCAGAATGCTCTCTGATTAGATGCAAATGTTTGCTGAAGCTTTGCTTTCAAAATAAAATTTTCAGAAAAAATGCAAGTAGGAAACAAAAACGTTTCACTACTATGAAATTTAAGGCTGCTATTTCTTTGAAGTGTCAGTCAGAAAAACGTGTTGATACATGCTAGCATTTCCAAAAAATATTCCTAATGGAAAATCAGTATAACCATTTTAAACTAGATTATTTTCATGCTTCCCCTAAACAAGCACTGGCAAAGCCAACCGATCTGACATCGGAGTCTTTCGGTTTCATCAATGCATGCTTTATTACATGGCTTTTGAAACACTTAGGGGGCATATTTACGAACCACCTTTGTTGCGTCCTTTGCTGTCCCCATACCGCCACCCTGTGTGCGCAGTTAAAATACAGCGCACCATGGCGCAGGGCATGGGGCAATAGCGTCACTGATGACGCTATTGATGTACTCTGCAGGAGTAGCGCAAAAACGTTGGCGCTACTCCTGCAGCGTACATCAGGGCCCATTATAAATAATGGTACGCCCCCATTTAATGCCTGCTCTTAGCAGGTGTTAAAAGTGCTGAGAAAAAATTGGCGCAAGAAAATTTTAGATTTCCTTGTGCCATTTTTTCACCCCCTACCCCTCCAACGGGGGAACACCCTCCTTGCATACATTATGCCTGGCACAACAACTGGCCATCTAAAGAAACATTAGCATCAAATAAATTACGCTAATGTGTCGGTAGATGGTGCTAGGGGCTTTTAAATATGCACCTTTATTGTTGTTGGAGCCGCCAGGCCCTCACCACTGTAACAAACACTGGCAAAAAGAAAAAAAAAGTTTTAGGTCCAAAAAACCAACACTGCCACCAGTGGCGTAACAAAGGCCCTGCAGCCCCCCTCGTGGGAGCCCTTCAGCACAGCACCCACCCTGAGTATGGGGGGGGGGGGGGGGGGGGGGGGAGGGGAACGGTGAGCTCCATATTCTTTTCAAGGGGGCCCCCTCCAGTTTCGTTATGCCAATGATTGCCACAGTAGTTCCTGGCACTGAACAAAACTACTTTGTTTGTCAATAAGCAGATTGCGATTACTCACGCTAAAGCCAGCCAATAGAGAGAGAAATAGAAGGTTAATATAAACAAAATGTCTTTCTTAACACCAGACCTAATTAGGGACCATGAAATTGTAGTCATAGAAAACATTTGTGAACGGTATTTTAGCACAAGCAAATATGCATGTGTAGATTTGCTCATGTGAAAATGTATTGAGCGTGTACAAGTTGACTTTCCCTCCACTCACTTTTTTCCCAACCCTGGAAGAACTTCTACTTCTGCCATTGTCAGGAGTAAATTTCTCATTATTGGAAAAGATCAGAGAGGAGCTGGTGAAAATCATTAAAACATGCAGGTTAGTAGGTTTGCAGACTCAAAGGCATTCCAGCCTTGGAACTATTGCTTACTGCTTCCTCCAGCCCAAGTATGTAGATTTGTGGAAGATGGCAAAATAAGGATATTGCTATGGTAGGGATTGAAATTGCAAGTATTCAAGCCCTACTATAGTAGTAGCCCTTTGCATAATCAGAGAGGCTATAATCAGAGCTCCTACATAATGAGATTGCAGCCATAATTTGTTGCCGCACTACATGGCACCAAAGGGACAAGTGGATTTTTTTTACAGGGCAAGTAGATTTAAGAAGCAACCTGTCCCATGGACAAGTAGATATTTTAATAAATTCCACACCCCTGAAGGAGCTACTTCTGAGATTTTTAAATCAGAAGCTAGTTGATTTTAATGATTTGCAAAATGGTTTTCGATCCGGACATAACACAGAAATTGCTCTAGTAGCAGTAACTAAAATCTTGCACCACAATGTTCACTTGGGCGCAGCCATTCTTCTACTCAATTTGTCTGCTGTATTCAATATGGTGTGGCCTGCTCGCATGATTCAGCAGTCAGAGATGAGGAGAGATAGCCGTACGCTTAGCCTTTTATCCTCTTTTCTAGCTGATAGAGTCCAGGAGGTCAATTGTGGGGATTTCAAGGCTAAGGCCTTCAGTCTTCTGTGTGGTGTCCCCCAAAGCTCTGTGTTGGGTCTGACTCTTTTTAATATTTATGAGCCACCAATGGCTGCCCTTGTCCAGTCCTCTGCCTTTGAAGTTCAATCTTATGCAGACGATACGCAGATCAATGTGACAATTTCCAATGATGTGATCTCTATCCTTTGTTTTAGGGAGTGTATGTCCTGCATTGAGAAATGGATGAGAAATTATGCGCGTAAATTCAATGCCGGAAAGACAGAGGTGCTGGTTTTTGGGGCCCAGAAGTAAAAAAGGAGGAAACATTTTTTATTTAAAAAAAAAAAAAAAAAAAACGGCTGAAAACTCGTCTCTCTACTCAAAATGGGTTTGAACAAATTGGCGTCTTTCCACCTTCTGCGGGTTCCTGCTAGCGCCTAGATACCCTCAGATTTTGTGCGCTCTATAAATGCCTATAACATTACAACACATCAGAGAGATTGTGCGTTTGATCTAAAAACATAAAAGAAGCATGATAATGAGTCTTATTTTTAGGCGTTTGCATGCATTTCACATGCATCCACGCGTCTGCAAAGGAACAGAGGCTTTTTTAATTTACTGTTCAAGATGGACCAGTAAATTTTGAAAAAGTAGCACGAAAGCACTTTAAAAAACAAATGTAGCTTGAACGTGCTTTTTAAAAAATGAAGAAAAAACTGAGCAGGTTGCTAAAGTGGGTTAGGGACAGGGTAATGCAACACAGCTGGCTGGGGGGAACTACAAGAGGAAAAAAACATTTGTGAAAGAGAGAAACATGGGTGAAAGAGAGCAACCTAAGTGTGGGTGGGGTACAGAACAACATGGGCACGAGAGCAACACAGAGGAGGGAGAAACTCACACAAGCAAGACAGCTGAAAATCCTATGCACTCTCAGGGACTACTTAAATAAAAAAAGTACTTACCAAGAAAAATACAGGCAAGCCCATCAAAGAGGTGGTAAAAAGGGTATGCTCCATGGAAGGGACCAACACAAGATAGAAAACTTGAAACAAGGAAAGCTATCTAATAGAAAGCAAGCAAATAAGAGTGACAGCAAACCTACCCAATGATAAGCAATAAGCAAGTTGCAAAATGTCGTTGAAAAGCTCCCAGTATGTCCTTCCCAACCAAACAGCCTGGAGCGTCTGGCAGGCTCAACACAATGATGGAGCTCTGACAAGTTTACCGGATCCAAGCATGACGTGCTGCTCCACTTCAGGGAGTTACTTTGAATTTAGTGACCTGTAGTCTTGTTTATCCCATTATAAAACAGGACTACAAGTCCCAGGATTTTGAGGGAAAACCAAGCCTGGAGCAGCAGGGACCTGGGTAACTCAGCAGCTAGGGGGATGGCCGGACAGTAATCATACACGTCATCACCTGTTTTTTGGACAGCTTAAAAAGAATTGCCTAAAGATTGTTTTTCTTTTTGCTTGTAGTGAACCACATTGGGCAATCCAGTAGGTTCCAAAGCTTGTTGTTTTTTAAAATCTGGAGACTTTATAATCCGCACGGATCCTGGGTATACTGGAAGCACATGTGGCAGTCTGCGTTCAGCAGTTAGCTCTAATCATAAGCACTCTGCAGGCGAGGTGTCCCAAGTTCTCCACCCAGGGGCCGCTGCCCCGCCCTCACGAACCCCGGTGAGGGCCCATCTCCTCGGGCAGCTTCCATATCACCCCCCACCCCGTGGCACACACATCCCTTCCCTAACATGTCCTCGGCCCAGCGCTCTTTCCGGGGCCCCGGCCTCCCGCGGTGCTCCGCGGCTCGGTTCAAACACCCACCCCCCCCGGGGGCCTCCCCACTCACCGCCTGCGGCCGGGCCGCCGCCCCCCGCTGA
Organism: Pleurodeles waltl; assembly: GCF_031143425.1. Classification (NCBI taxonomy): domain Eukaryota; kingdom Metazoa; phylum Chordata; class Amphibia; order Caudata; family Salamandridae; genus Pleurodeles; species Pleurodeles waltl. Next base: position 694,833,515 of record NC_090451.1, read on the forward strand.
GTGATGCTCTTGCTGTGCTTCTCGTTCGCCACCTTCATGCGCTGCACCCCGGACATGGTGGCACTCCGTCCCCTCCCGTGCCCTGCTCTCCTGCCACTGCCCCGACACTGACACCTCTCCTCCTCCCCCCCGCGCCTGGCACCGCGGCCCGGCGGCCATCACGCGCGGCAGCGCCGCCGCCATCTTGGAAGGGAGTCGAGCACACGGACACCCCCGCCTGTGCCACCGAGGTCACGCCTGCGCTGGAAGATCGCACACACATTCTTTCACTATTAACAAAGGAATATTTGTGTTTGTTCCTAGAAGATCATTCGACTACATTTGTAGAAAAAAATGTGTGCACGTTAATATAAATACTTTCGATAGGGGTGAGATAAGTAACATTTCACAAACAACTTGAAGGTTATGAGAAAGAATAACACCCTGAATGTACAGCTTTTCGGAAAACGAGCATTCAACATATCCCTGCCGCTTGACACCCGCTGTAGCACAATAACATTTCGCAATATTTTGGTTTCTCCTGGTACGCTGGCTCCCGGTGACGTCACTTCTCGCTCTATTCCGCCCGTCCAAACACCGATCCGGAGGGAAGCGTCACCTGTTGTTCCTAGTCCTTTTTTTAGGGGCGTTCTCTTTCCGTGAACGATCATTAGCAGTGGCATACTTAGAAGCATCTGAATATCACCGACTTTGTAGCCGCCCTAAGCTTTTAAGGCATACGTATCTATTTTTTTTCTATCAATACTGAACTGTTGTCAATAGCTCAAGCAGTTATTTTTTTACAATTCTGATATACAATTAAACTATTCTTATGAGAATAATGCATTATTTAAATATATATGCTTAAAATGATTGATTTATTGCTAACTAACTAAAAGACTATACAGTATATGTTACACCTGCTGCCATACTGAGATGGCCGCCAGCCTAGCAGTAAAGTCCGTTTTTTGTTCCCATTCAGTCCTATGTAACTGATGGAACAGTGCGCACGCGCAACAGCCGCCATCTTCGCTCACTTAATGACACGTCGGCTTGCGGCGTACTGTTGTGAGTCGGCGCATGCGTCGTCGCTGGTAGCACGTGGATGTTTCTTTGCCCAAAGAGTTACGAGGCCAAACTTGGCTGGAGCTGGTGTTTGTTCGCTTCTATCTGCACAACAGTGCTAGAGGTCACTGACTGCCCTCGTGGGGCACCTGCTGCATGTGCTGCATTTATTTTTCTCTTTCGTAATGTCTGTGGACACATTTGAATGTGGTTTGTTCTCATTGTTTGGTAAATGCAGTACTTAATTTGTAAAGAAATAGGCGCCAGGGCCCTTGCCAGGACACCACTGCAGCGTGCACCACCCATATGAGAGTTTTTATACATTAACCATGTCTAGGGTGACCAGACATCCCAGATTTGCCTGGAGAGTCCCATTGCTTACCATTTGTTGGCTGCAGTGTCCTTCTTCTTTGAAGTCCCGTTAATTGGCCAATGGTGGCCAAACTTCATTTCCAAAGCGTTCACAGATTAATCAAACTTAATGAGGGCCTGTCTGCTCCCAATGAGATGTTACTATTTCTTCCCCTCTCCCACTTGCCCTGCCTGCTGTTCAATCCATATAGTTTTTGTTAAAGCATTTGACGCTACCCCACTCTTCTCCAATTTAACCTTCTCCACTCTGCACCAACCTATCCCACTCTACTCTACTCCATCTCAATCTACCCCGATCTATCCCACTTCAACACAAATTTCCCCAATCTACCCCACTCCAATCTACCACTCTCTACGCGTGTACTGGACATAGGTCACTACCTATGTCTAGCTACATAATAGTAACTCCGAACCTGGGCATGTTTGGTATCAAACATGTCGGAATCATACCCCAATACTGTTGCAAGTATTGGAAGTATGATTCCATGCACTCTAGGGGCTCCTTAGAGGACCCCAGCATTGCTCTCACCACTCTTACAGGGTTTTCCAGGCAGCCCAAGCTGCTGCCACCCCTCAGACAGGTTTCTGCCCTCCTGCTGCTTGATCTGTTCTGGTCCAGGAAGGCAGAACAAAGGATTTCCTTGGGGAGTTGGAGGTAACACTCTCTCCCTTTGGAACTAGGTGTGACTGGCTTGGGAGGGGTAACCTCTCCAAGCCACCGGTATGCTTTGAAGGGCACATTTGGTTCCCTCCATGCATAAACCAGTCTACACTGTCCATCACCACCCCGGGGGTGGTGCTCAGAGCTCCTCCAAAGGGTTCCTGGGTTCTGCCATCTTGTTTCCAAGGTTGGCAGGGAACTCTGGAAGCATCTGAGTGGCCAGTCCAGGCAGGTGATGTCAGAGCCCCCTCCTGATAGGGGCTTACCTAGATAGGTGACCAACCCTTCTTTCAGGGCTATTTAGGGTCTCTCTCTCTTGGGTGGGTCCTCAGATTCGGCTTGCAAGACTCCAGCAGGATTCCTCTGCAACCTCCACTTTGACTTCTGGCCACTTGAACGGCAACTGGACCCTCCACGAACGACAGCACTGCAATCAACAAAGAAGACTCTTCTGCAACTTTGTTTCCACATCTCCTGCCAGCTTTGCAACATTTCTCTGTCCGTGCATCCTCAGAAGACCGCAACTCTTCCGCCTGCACAAGGTCCCTTGGGGTGAAGGAGTCACTGTCTTTCAACCACAGGCACCTACAGCAAGCGATGACCGGCTGCGTGGATCTCCCCTCATCTTGTGCTGCGTGGATCCTACATCACAGGTGGTGGTCTGAAGTAGTCCTCTTGGTCCTCCCTGCCAGCTGTCCAACTTTGGTGGAGGTAAGCCCTTGCCTTCCCACAAAGGGCAGTACCTCCGTGCACTGCATCTCTTGCAGCTACCAAGGCTTGTTTGCATCTCCTCCAAGTGATCTTCAGGCGACGTGTAGGTCCTGCCCCCAGCACTCCTTTCTGCAAAGCACAGCCTCCTGCGTCGTTCTCCGGTGGCTTGGGACCCTCTTTTGTACTGCTGCGTGGGCTCCTTCTGCAACTCCTGTGTCCCCATCCTGTGGGACTCCTGCAGGTGCTGCCTCTGCTCCTGTGAAGACTCTGCGATGCTGAGGGTCCCCTGTGACTCCCCCTCCTGGGTTGAGTCCTCCTGGGCCTTGCTGGTCCCCGGCAGCACTGCTTTTCCACTAACACCCATCTGCATTCTTCACACCAGCGTGGGGCATCATCTGCATCCATCAGGAACTCTTCTCCAGCTCGAAGGTTGTAGTGCTGATCTGTTCTTCATCACCGTCGACCGACTCCTGCAAGTACAGCTGGGTGGGTAGTAGCTCCTACCCCTCCTGGACTCCACTGTGACTCTTGGACTTGGTCCCCTCTCTCCACAGGTCTTCTTTAGGAATCCACCTCTGGTTTTCTTGCAGTCTTGTCTGTGTGTCTTCTGTTTCTTTTTTTCCTACTTTTGGGTGGTTTGGGGGGAAACCTAGTGATTTACTCCTGCTTTCCTGGTCTCTGGGGGGTACTGTGGTACTTACCTCTGTGGTTTATAGTACTTCCAGCTCCCCTCTACACATTCCACTTACCTAGGTGGGGCTCCTGTGTTTGCATTCCATTTTCTTTAGTATATGGTTTGTGCTCCCCCTAGTGTTACCATTGTTTATTGCTATTTACACTGTTTTATAACCTTTTCTATTTCTGTTTAGTGTGTTACTTACCTCCCGTTGAAGGGTTGCCCTTCTAGTAATTTGTGGTATTGTGTTCCAAAAATAAAGTACCTTTATATTTGTACAACTGAGTGTTTTCTTTCATGTGTGTAAGTGCTGTATGGCTACAGTGGTATGACATGAGCTTTGCATGGCTCCTAGGTAAGGCTTGGCTGCTCATCCTCAGCTACCTCTAGAGGGCCTTGCTTCTAGACACTGCCTACACTTCACTAAGAGAGGATACCTGAACCTGGTAAAAGGTGTAAGTACCATAGGTACCCACCACATACGAGGCCAGCTTCCTACAAAGGAAAAAACAGCAGCACAAGTAACTGACATACAACTCACATGTTATGGGAATATTCATAGCTGATAAGAAACACAAAAAGGTACAGTTGTGGTAACAGCTTCAGAAAGCCAAAAAGGACTGCAAACACACATGGGAACTGGGAAGCAAAATGGACTCTTTTCTGCTTTCTTTTCATCTGAATCTCCAGGAAGACTGGAGTGCTAACCTGTCTTCTGTAAAATGGCAGCAAATACATGTACACTTCTAATCATTCTTCTATTTACTTGAAGTTAGGATAAAACATTTCTTAACTCTATAATGATTTAATGACTCAGTTTCAGAATTGTTATGATTGTCAGTTTGATATATAGATTAAAGTAGAACAAGTAAACATTTTCACAATAATCTTAATCTTATATCACATATTTATTTAATTTCTTTCCCCAGTGTTTTAGCCCGAGATCTGGCTGCAGGATCTGCTTTATTTTTTTACTGCCAAATGAGAATGCAAAAAGGTGATGGCCGGGAGGAGGGAATAGGAGTAGAGGAGAAAGCGGAATATAGATTAGCAGCAGTGAAACAGGTTGCCGCAGGAGTATTGCAAGAAAATATAGTAGCAACGTTTGGAAAACAGGGCAATGCAATAGAAAACTTGACAATTCAATAAAATGAATAGCTTGGAGGACTTGCACAACATGATAGGTCTCTTTACCAGGCTTTTGGACTAGTAGAATAGGAGTGTTGCAAGTGCTAAGAGTGGGAATCCACCCATCTTGCTCTAACAATGCAACAATAACAGGACAGATTCCCTCTTAATCCTCAGGAAATGCCTTCATAAGATTAAAGTGAATTTGGTAGGATTGTAGTTAAATTGCACCCCTCAACAGTAGCTCTTTGGGAACACAGAGAAGAGTTGACCTCTTTCAAAGTATCAGACACATTTTGGAAGGAGACATTGGATTCAGCAATCTCAGTAGTTGTTTTGCCTGAAAGGTAAAGTGAGTGGAAAATTGGAATGTTTCAAGGCATATGGACTTGCCCAGTGTCACTGAGGTAAGAAGTGGGCCATCACTTAATAACACATTGAGCACATATCCCTTTTTGATTTTCTGATCTACAGGTGTGTATCAAGCAATCAACTCCTTTATGGCAGTCCTAAAATGGAATGTGCCAGTGTTGTGTAGGGGAAGGAGGATGGAAATTAGGCTTTTTGTGTGGAACTTGAGCTCCCTGAGGCTGTTTCGGGCAGTCTTGTTTCCGATGTCCTACATCACCACAGGTAGAACAGCGGGTATTCCCAGGTGGATCTAATTCTCCTCCGCTTCCCCATCCCTGAGCATTTCTGACACTTATTTCCCCACCTGTGTCCCTCTCTCAGACAGTCTGGATTAAATATTGAATATGATGGGATAATAATTTTACCCTGGTAGATGCTTTTTTCCTTTCCGTGGAGGCGACATAATGATTAGCCTCTGAAATCAATTCTGACAGGTTCTTGATTTTTCAGCTCACACAGACATTCCACAGTTGCTCTTGCATCTTTGTCAATAACTCTCGAACAAAAGCCATCTGAGCGGTTCCAGTAGCATTTACAATACCAGAATAACAATTAAACCATCCTTCGATCAAGTATTTAGCATGTGATGTGTCCATATTCTGCTTACAATTATTTATTGTCATCAATTCATTTTGGCGCCTTCTGAGCTAACAATGTGTCTTCATCTCTGGGCAGTGTGTGGTGAGTATAGCCTGTCAATCCATGTCTAGCCTACCCATTCATCGTGATACCCTACAGCTGATTAACCATCGCCCCAATTGAGATTGTAGAGCCCAAGGTTTGTCTGCAGCTCACCACTGGACATCTGGGGATTTTCTCAGGCTTTGGGAACTGCTGTATTATGTTGGGGCGATCAGAAGGGGACCAGGGTACTGCCTTCAGGCCGAGAGCACATTAGGTGTTCACTGCCACCTCTCTTGGGAAGAGCGCTCTTGCTCTAGATTGGGTTGTTAGTATTGCGTCCCTAGTTTTGCTTTCTAATCTTGGTCTCTGACTGTGCCTGGTGGTGTTAAAATTTTGCACCTGTCCAATGGAGGGTGCGGGTCACGACCTAAAGGAAAATGGAATGTTGTATTATCAGCCGCCCTCCTTAACCTCACACCTGCCGCTCTGCCGCAGGTCGCACTTCTGCTTGCTACCTGACTACCTGCAATGCCTCTGCCTAGCCTCCTCTAGCTGCCCACGACTAGTTCTGGACCACCCACTGATGCACCAGCTGGTGCCCATTTTAGGATGCCCTGCTCTGTCAGGCGGGTTATGGAAAATAAGATTTTGTGAGAGATCCTTCTCTTTATGTTCCTCAACTCAATTGACTAATTTGGTGAATCTATTTCTCCAGTATTTTGTTTAAGGCCCCTGATTGGAGATTCCTTCTGGTGTTTTAAGGTTTCCTCATGCCGGTTCAGGAAATCCTGCCACTAGCATTTGCATTTTGCCAATTTTGGAACATAGAAACAATTAAGCATAGTGAAGTGTGACTCTGGCCAAAACAATGTAACTCCTTGTGCTCAAAATGTGTGCCGGGTGCTCTTCGGGGTGTCCTAGAAACATGGTCTCACCTTCCTCCACATAACATACTGGTTTCTGAATTGTCTTCTCTCCCAGACCCCCTGTCCACACCCACACTACATACTGCTCCTTGTCTGAGAGGCATCTGCAGCAAGGACAATGCTCTATGTAAGATGTGCCACCATGTCAACATGGACAGGATGCAGGGTTATTAGCCTGGTGCACCTACAGGCAAAATATGTATCAGTGCTTGAAGAGCCTATAGAACAGGGAATCAGTGAACAACAGGATGTCTATAATACCACTCACAGTGCATTGGGGTCCATCCTATGAAAGAGGGTTGGTGGGAAATGCATCCCATGTGATCCCCATTTTTCAGATGTGAACATGGGATGCTTTGAAAAATAGCAACTGGAGGTCTGGCTCATGCAAACACTCATTTTTCTGTACAGATCTCATGCTAGACCGAGTGACAGTCACAACCAGCATCTTTATTGGTTCCCTGGATCCCTATGAACATAGGGATGCACCGTGTACCCTTTGCGTACAAGTGATTGGTGCCCTGCAACTCCATGACCTAAATCCTGTACCCTCTGCCTTTTGCATTCAAGTGATGGGTGCCCTGCACTCCTGCTTTCTTGGGCCTGGCCTGTAGTCCTTGCTTTTGAGTAATCTGACTTCCCTGTGCACACCGCTGTCTATCCATCCTATGCACTGGTTACCAATGTATCAACCTAGCGCAAGGTCTCTAGCCCCTTGGGTCAATTTCATACTCCATACTCAGGTGCTGTCCTCGTTCTTACATACTTCTGTCTAACACTTCTCTGCGTATTGCATCAGTCTGTCGCTCTAAAAAGCCTTTAACTTTCCTTCTTATTTACCACTTTCCGTCAACCACCAACAGCACATCCTAGATCTCCACAGGCCTGCTGCTAGCACCCAAACCATTTCCATGTGGGTGTGGAATGCCAGGCCTATCACCAACAAAACATCCTTTTTTGTAGATTATTTAGGCTGCCACTCACCATCTCTTTACAGAGACCTAGACGCAGGGCTCAGTTTGAAAAAAACAGGTAAATGCTAGGGCCCTTCCCTAGTGGCCACTGCAGCTGGCAATACCCATTGCCCTTTCCAGCGCTGCCCTTGTCAACACAACCATCCATGTGTGTGAGAATTTGGACTACTATAGGTCACCAAAAGCTTAAATGTTGCCTGGGTGGCTTGTACCTTTAATTTGTAATGTATATTGAGTTATGAAACACACATCAATGTGCTCACCTGAAAAACAGATAAACAGTGTCTCCAAGTGGTGGGCTGTCATAAGTGCTGATGTAGAGAATTAATTGCCTGTTCTGAACACCAGCACACACCACCTCAAACTAAGCACTTTCTGGATGGAAGGCAAGAACTCTAAAACTTCTGTTGTGTACACCAGCCATGCTACCTTTTCACTAGCTGTGTATGCCCACTAGCTGTGTATTGTCCTGTTCATTGATAGAACCCTGCTGACAACCCCGGGTATACTTTCCGCTCCTTCCACCATCGATCAAAAACCTCCTTGGGTAAGTCACCCTTCCCTCGAAAGCACCACATATTTGCCATCTGTCTTCTTTAAGGCCCTATCTGGTCCCTTTCATGCTGTTTTCGACCAAGTGCTCTCTTCATCTCCACTCATCATACTTGGCAACAAGAACATTAAACTACAAACTCATGGTCTACAACTCTATCTTACAGCTTCTCTTGGGTCTCTACTCCGGCAGTATCACAACTCCCCCAAGCTCTCTGACAGGATCCCCATTGGCCTATACACACATAATTGGTTCCTACCTATAGGTGGCCTGTCTCCTTCAGGTGATGCCCTCATCCCTTTGACCCTTGAACAACCAGCTCCTCAGTTTCCAAATGCCAGAATCCTATTGACTTACTTTCTTACAAGATCATAGTCAGGTACAGGGTGCACCTGTCTGAACATAACTCTCAGAATATCCCAGGAACTCAGTAGCACACTGTGCACTGTGTCCACATCCCATTCTGTATCATGGCCCCACACACGTCCCACAGCCCAACATGGATAGTAACCATGTTGAGGGACTTAAAACCAGGATTTGTCACTATTATTGGAATGGATGAAAACCACAGAACACCAGTGGCTTGGAGGAAGTCAGGCGTACACACAACACCTTCACAGGTGCTTTTAATGCAGCCAAATACCTGAATCTATCAGATTGTACAGAAAAGAGCCATACCAAAGCATGCAGTCACTACTCCTCTCCTCACATGTCCATGTCTAGCTTTACCCTCACTCTCAATAACCTCCAATGTATGATATAAACCACTCTCTCCACCTCCCTTGTGCCTAATTCAGCCCGCATCAGGTAACCCCATCCACCTTCTCTACCTTCCGAACAATGACCAAAATGACCATCTCCCCACACTTCCAGCTGCCAGTCCCTCCTGTACCCCTCGAATATTCTTTGCCATAAAGTCATCAAACCCTCTCTCTCTGGAAGTTCCCCTGCTCCTCCATCTCTCTTCTCTCTCTTCCTCCTCTCTCCCTCTCTTTCATTCTCTCTCACCCTCACTCTCTCTCTCACTCACACTCTCGCTTTCTTTCACTCTTTCCTTCTTTTTCTTTCTTTCTTTCTTTCTTTCTTCTTTCTTTCTTTCTTTCTTTCTTTCTTTCTTTCTTTCTTTCTTTCTTTCTTTCTTTCTTTCTTTCTTTCTTTCTTTCTTTCTCTTCTCAAGATCTTTCCCTGCTCCTTTGTCTGTGTCTCTTTCTCTTTCTCTCTCTTGCACTCTCTCTCTCTCTCCCCTGCTCCCTCTCTCTCCTCGAGATCTCTCTCTCTCTTTCTCTTTCTCTCTCTTGCGCTCTCTCTCTCCCCTGCTCTCTCTCTCTCTCCTTGAGATCTCTCCCTCTCTCTCTCGTGCTCTCCCTCTCTCACTCTCTTTCACTCTCTGTTACCACTGGTGGAAGAAGTATGAGTTGCAGGGCTCTTGTTCTTCATCCAGGTGTCTGTGTTGACTGTGAAATGAAGTGAGGGTGCGTGGGGGTCAGGAAGATCTGTGAGGTTGTTGCTGACAGACCTGGCATTCCACAAGCCGAGAGCAGTGCTTTGGGTGTTAGCAGCAGGTCTGTGGTGATTTAGGGTGCCCTGGTAAATGACAGGAAGTGGTAAAGGAGAAAGGTGAATGTTTGTTAGTACGATGAAACAGTGCAGTGCTGTACGTGTGCTCAGGTATTTCCAGATGACCACACCTCTCCTAAATATCTGCATCACAACTGCCTTTTTCTCCAAACTCTTTCAGTGTCTGGCCAGCAGCTACTTTCCTAACAATCGCAACGTACTTGATCCTCTCCAGAAGTTTCCAGACTTTTCATAACCTCTATCTTACATGTCTGTTTACGTCATTTCAGCACATCCCAACCATGTGTCAGCTACACTGATCCTCCTTAACTTGTCATCGTCACCTAACATGGATTACCTCTCGCCTTTCACACCTCTGCAGTGCCCTGGACTTGTTCTCCTGCTCTCATACAATCAGGCCTCCGTTCATGGCACCGCCAGTGCTCGGTCAGAAACTTCATCTGTGTCACAGGAGAAACAAAAGCCCGGCCAAAGGCAGACAGGCCTCGGGGCCCAACACACTGGCTCTTTTGAACATGGCCACGGGTCCATTTTCCATTGTCTTGTCCTGTCAGATAGGACAGGGGCAACAGGACGCTTCTACCCTATGCATCCTGTCTGTCTGCAGGCCCCATTTCCTGCAGTGCCTCACCCCAGCAAGCAACAAGCATTCCTTTCTCTTTTGCTATAACTTTTCATTAAGAAGCATTTGCAATGCAGTAGGTCTCACATTTGCGAGAGTTAGAGCTATTGGTATTGTAAATTCCTAATTGGACTTTTCTTGCCACAGAAATTGCTCAACCCTGCATTACAATTTGGTCCTTTCCTGACACATAATTCCAGTGGCCCTGCATATAACTAAATAACTTCCATTTACTTTCTTCCTCTATCTGCAGCAAAAAATGGAAATGTTGCCATTTAGCATCCTAATTTAAACCTGCCATGCTAATTCCAAAAGAATACAACTTTCACCACCCCACCATCAGAGTTGCTGGCTGGCTAACACAATTCCAAAAGCATGAACGATTCCTTGTTGTTTGTACATTGATGCAGCATCTCCCTACAATGCATGATTTACTACTTCTTGCACAATAACCCCCAACCGATTTGTGGCGGGGTTGAATAACAAGATGTGAGTGCAAATGCTGTATGTATTTATAAACAAAACATGTCATCATGAACTTAAAATGCCTACATCTACAAAAATCTGCAACACAGCGCAGGGAAGAGCGTAGCTTAAGGGCCAGGGCTGCCGGTTGTGGATCTGAGAAACAGACCATAAGTCTTGGCATCGACTGAACATACCATTCTGGGCGTCTCACTCCATTTACCAGTGCCTACAGTAACTGGATAGTTTAAGTGGACTTACGTAAAGCTCTGCAATTATTTCTAGTCCCCAAGCTATAAACAACTGTTAAAAATAAAGTGGAAAGCAACAACAAAGTGAAATAAAACGTGTACTGTTGCAATCTGGATGTACTCGAACTGCCACAAAGTCAGTATGAAAGAAAGCCCCACCAGGCCACCCACACAACGATGAGGACTGAAGTAGTTTAAAAACAATGGCTATAAAAAGAACCCGTTGCTGCCTCTGCTTGCCATGCTGAGAACTGTAAAATAAAAGAAGTAACGTGGCAGGAGTGGTGAGGGACAGGACGGGAGCACCAGGCACAAGGACGAGTGTGCAGGGCAAGCAGCGACATGGGAGGAGGCGGAAGGGAGGAATGCTATATTAAAAAGCAAGCATCCAGGGGCGCCTAGGCTGAACACAGGCTAACAGTAAGAGGAGCAGGAAGAGAAGAAAAAAATAGTTCGCCAAAGAACAGATAACAAACCAAAGCGCAACCATACAGTACTTGGTCCCGGCTCCCTGAGAGAAAGGAGGAGGGACAAAGAAGCAGGTCTAACCACTAGCAAGCAAGGATTTTTAAAATACACTGAAACAAACAAATGAAATGGCTTTAAGCCCACAAGAAGTATACTAAAGTGTACAAGAGGTCGCATGCTTACACTCGACCTAAAAATAAAGAATTGTTTGAATTGTGTAGAAGGGAGCAGGTATAAAGAAGTCAGGTACTAGCTACAATATCCGACCAGCCGAAAGGTGCTCGTGACCCATCTTAAATGTATGTTCTGATATTTCAGAAACATTTCCATTGGCAAGATGGAGCATGAGTATGGCTATGGAGTAATTCACTCAAAGATCTAACGTTTGGCCAAAGGCAGACACTCCCATTGCTCCTGGCCATGTGCTATAACTAGGAGGTTTGATTGGACTAGCACTTACAAAAATCGGCAACACATAGGAAGTGCTCCTCTCACAAGGTCCAGCACTGCTCACCTCACTTCCCCCACCACCGCCATGAAAAACTCCCGGCTGAGCACGACTTACCAAGTGGAGAAGTGAAAGCTTTGACCCTGTAAAGCACTCCTTTACTTTTTGGCTAGGTTTGCTCTATACAAGTACCACATATGTACAAGTCTTCCTGTTGTAGACAGGATGCTTTAGCTGCTGTGGTTGTGGTCCCGGTACGGCCAGGTGTACCACATTTCTAGTGGCCTCTGCAAAATGATGGGGCCACCCTGCAGAATGTGATGAGGGACCTTGGTGTCTCCCAGATGGCACAGATATTCATTGACTTGGGGCTCAGTGTGGGCCACCTCAACGGTTGCCACCTCCTACGGTGAAGAGCCCTACGCGGGAAAACAGAGTGGCTTTCACAAGTGTTTAACTATTTCTATTCCATGGCATTGCACCCATTTTACAAGGCATACAAGGGCATGACCTAGAGGGTGAGGGAGGCCCCTTCCAAATCAAGGAACCGTGTCCCGCCCCACGGACCGTAGGGGCTGCGGGGTTCTCCGTTTCTGCCCGGCACATACCCCATGGTGTGCTGTGAGAGATGACTTCATGTCGTGTCAGCAGCCTTGTTAGCAGAAAATATAGCTGCCCACCCTTTTGTAACTATTACTTATTATACTCAGCTAGAAAGGCGAATTGTGGAATGCTACATAATTATAATTCTCAAAGAGGCAACATGGGACTATAAGAAAGGAGAATGCGATGCTCCCTGGACCCTCTGGGCTTCTCTTGGGCACTTGGTGTACTTATATAGTCCAGCAGCAGCTCCATGGTGATGGGAGGTTTCCACTCAGCAAAGGAGCACATTCACCCAATGACTTTTAGTTTGTTTCTTGGCAGAGACTTTTGTTGAAAACATTGTATTTTTGCAGTGTTATATAATACATACTATTTTAAGGCATGTTGAGATTAAGCATTTCGCCCACAATCACAGACTGTCGAGCCGAAACCCCGAGCTTGAAATGCAGCAGTTCTGGCAGATAGGCCACATCTCCTTTCTTCGCTGGCCCAACCACCTGGAATCTTAATACAACCCAGAGGAGAACATCCTATGTGCATATGCATAACGTATGGTATTTGTTCTTATATGAAGCACAGTGACCCTATGCGCATTATATAAAACTGCAGATAAATAAATAATACTGCACTGCTATACTCACATTCCAACACTAGGTGGCAGTACTGGATTACTTTTTGGAAGCTGCATTAAAAATCAATTTACGAAAAGGAATTCAGAAATATTCTGTCTTGGAGGCTCTCTGCATCCCAGTTCTGATTATTGAGGAGGCTTCTCAAACACACTAGTAGGAAATCTAGGATATAGCACAAGCTCTGTGCTAATGCCCATTGCCACAGAGTTCCGCAATTCTGTGATTTTGTTTCCCTATTTCTACCCTTGACACATTTTTATCTCTCCTTCAAATGGAATGAACTTGTTATTTCACATTACAAACCGGGAGGTCTTTTGCATCGCCACCCATGCTGTCCTAGCCACTGGAGAGACACACATTACCTACTGGGGGTTGCCAATAGGTAGTTATAGTTAGGACCATGTTAACATAAAAAAGCGTTTTTTGACTTGCCTATATCATTGGCACCGTTTGATGAATCTTCACAAGATTTTTTTTTAAAGTCCCTCAGTGATTCTTGTTGCGCACAGAAATTTTTGTTGTGATCCAACAAGCGGAAGGTGAGAAAAAGTGGGTGGGTCAAAAAAATGTGTGTTTGCCATGTTAATTCCCATAGGAACTTTGAACACGACTACAGCCAGACCCATTGGATGGAATTACACCAAATAGCTTTCGGTACGCAGATTGTGCTTTTGGTTATTTGGTGTGTAGGAAGTTGGCTCTGTATGCACTATTTCAAAGTAAGGAATAGCATGCACAGAGTCCAAGGGTTCCCCTTAGAGGTAAGATAGTGGCAAAAAGAGATAATACTAATGCTCTATTTTGTGATAGTGTGGTCGAGCAGTAGGCTTATCAAAGGAGTAGTGTTAAGCATTTGTTGTACATACACACAGGCAATAAATGAGGAACACACACTCAGAGACAAATCCAGGCCTATAGGTTTTGTTATAGAAAAATATATTTTCTTAGTTTATTTTAAGAACCACAGGTTCAAATTCTACATGTAATATCTCATTTGAAAGGTATTGCAGGTAAGTACTTTAGGAACTTTGAATAATCACAGTAGCATATATACTTTTTTCATAAAACACAATAAGCTGTTTTAAAAGTGGACACAGTGCAATTTTCACAGTTCCTGGGGGAGGTAAAGTATTGTTAGTTCTTGCAGGTAAGTAAACCACCTACGGGGTTCAAATTGGGGTCCAAGGTAGCCCACTGTTGGGGGTTCAGAGCAACCCCAAAGTCACCACACCAGCAGCTCAGGGCCGGTCAGGTGCAGAGTTCAAAGTGGTGCCCAAAACGCATAGGCTTCAATGGAGAGAAGGGGGTGCCCCGGTTCCAGTCTGCCAGCAGGTAAGTACCCGCGTCTTCGGAGGGCAGACCAGGGGGGTTTTGTAGGGCACCGGGGGGGACATAAGTCCACACAAAAAGCACACCCTCAGCAGCGCGGGGGCGGCCGGGTGCAGTGTGCAAACAAGCGTCGGGTTCGCAATATAAATCAATGGGAGACCAAGGGGTCTCTTCAGCGGTGCAGGCAGGCAAGGGGGGGGCTCCTCTGGGTAGCCACCACCTGGGCAAGGGAGAGGGCCTCCTGGGGGTCACTCCTGCACTGAAGTTCCGATCCTTCAGGTGCTGGGGGCTGCGGGTGCAGGGTCGTTTCCAGCCGTCGGGATTTTAGATTCAGGCAGTCGCGGTCAGGGGGAGCCTCGGGATTCCCTCTACAGGCGTCGCTGTGGGGGCTCAGGGGGGACAACTTTGGTTACTCACAGTCTCGGAGTCGCCGGAGGGTCCTCCCTGAGGTGTTGTTTCTCCACCAGTCGAGTCGGGGTCGCCGGGTGCAGTGTTGCAAGTCTCACGCTTCTTGCGGGGTTTGCAGGGGTCTTTAAATCTGCTCCTCTGAAACAAAGTTGCAGTCTTTTTGGAACAGGGCCGCTGTCCTCAGGAGTTTCTTGTTCCTCTTGAAGCAGGGCAGTCCTCTGAGGATTCAGAGGTCGCTGGTCCTGGAGAAAGCGTCGCTGGAGCAGGTTTCTTTAGAAGGCAGGAGACAGGCCGGTAGGACTGGGGCCAAAGCAGTTGGTGTCTTCTTTCTTCTTCTGCAGGGGTTTTCAGCTCAGCAGTCTTCGTCTTCGGTAAGTTGCAGGAATCTGAGTTCCTAGGTTCTGGGGAGCCCCTAAATACTGAATTTAGGGGTGTGTTTAGGTCTTGGAGGGCAGTAGCCAATGGCTACTGTCCTTGAGGGTGGGTACACCCTCTTTGTGCCTCTTCCCTGAGGGGAGGGGGGGCACATCCCTATTACTATTGGGGGAATCCTCCTTCTACAAGATGGAGGATTTCTAAAAGTCAGAGTCACCTCAGCTCAGGACACCTTAGGGGCTGTCCTGACTGGCCAGTGACTCCTCCTTGTTTTTCTCATTATCTCTCCTGGACTTGCCGCCAAAAGTGGGGGCTGGGTCCAGGGGGCGGGCATCTCCACTAGCTGGAGTGCCCTGGGGCAATGTAACACGAAGCTTGAGCCTTTGAAGCTCACTGCTAGGTGTTACAGTTCCTGCAGGGGGGAGGTGTGAAGCACCTCCACCCAGAGCAGGCTTTGTTTCTGTCCTCAGAGAGCACAAAGGCTCTCACCGCATGGGGTCAGAAACTCGTCTCTCAGCAGCAGGCTGGCAGAGACCAGTCAGTCCTGCACTGAACAATTGGGTAAAATACAGGGGGTATCTCTAAGATGCCCTCTGTGTGCATTTTTTAATAAGTCCAACACTGGCATCAGTGTGGGTTTATTATTCTGAGAAGTTTGATACTAAACTTCCCAGTATTCAGTGTAGCCATTATGGAGCTGTGGAGTTCGTTTTTGACAGACTCCCAGACCATATACTCTTATGGCTACCCTGCACTTACAATGTCTAAGGTTTTGCTTAGACACTGTAGGGGCATAGTGCTCATGCACATATGCCCTCACCTGTGGTATAGTGCACTCTGCCTTAGGGCTGTAAGGCCTGCTAGAGGGGTGACTTACCTATGCCACAGGCAGTGTGAGGTTGGCATGGCACCCTGAGGGGAGTGCCATGTCGACTTAGTCATTTTCTCCCCACCAGCACACACAAGCTGGCAAGTAGTGTGTCTGTGCTGAGTGAGGGGTCCCTAGGGTGGCATAAGTCATGCTGCAGCCCTAAGAGACCTTCCCTGGCATCAGGGCCCTTGGTACCAGGGGTACCAGTTACAAGGGACTTACCTGGGTGCCAGGGTTGTGCCAATTGTGGAGACAATGGTACATTTTAGGTGAAAGAACACTGGTGCTGGGGCCTGGTTAGCAGGGTCCCAGCACACTTCTCAGTCAAGTCAGCATCAGTATCAGGCAAAAAGTGGGGGGTAACTGCAACAGGGAGCCATTTCTTTACACAAGCCCCCCCAGCCCACAGGCCAGGAGACTCAGCCAAAGCTGGGAGAGTCTTCCTAGTCTGTCAGGCGAGGAAGAGTAGAGGAAATAGGCTGGTTTGTTGCAGGGCCTACTCTGCTTTACATCCTCCTGTTCAGGTCATTCCCTCCGGGGAACTGACCCACTTCCACAGTGATAGGACCTAATCTGAACTGCTGCTTGTCTGTGCTTTTAATGTCTTCACCCATTCTCTCTATTTTGGGGTTAGAGGTATCCACCTCTGCTAATCTTATTTTAGCCAGGGTCACCCCTAGCTTACCTAAAGAGGTTACCCAGAGCTGGAGTAACCCCACCATGACCAACAGGGTCAGGGGGCCTAACTTGCTATTCGGCATGGGGTCAGACCACCATGCCAAGGATAGTGCAGCCATAAAGGCTAACACCCAGCAGAGGCCACTGACAGCTGTCAGTGCCCAGAACCACACCTTTAGCTCTTCACCTACAAGGGAAGGGGCTAAGTTATAGGCTTCTTTGGGTTCAGGGTGCCTGTCTGCTGTATTAGAGTGGGGGGTTACCACATCTTGTAGTAAACACCCTTCTTCCACTCTTTCTTCTGTTAGCTGAGGAGCCACCCACTCAGGTTTAACAGTTGCCTGACTAGCCAGGACTTCTTGTGGGTCAGGTTGGACTTTACCAGTGCCATTTTTGGAGTTCTCCCCTTCTGGAGCAGAATCTCCTTGGCTTGCTGGAACCTTGGCTAAAGGTTGTCCACCTTTCCTACTCTGTTTTCTTTTCTTTTTCTTCTGGGGCCTGCTTGCAGTTACTGCAGGACCTCCAGAATCCTTGGGAGAGGTCTGGCACTGGACCAGTTCCTCTCTTGGGCTCTGACTAACCTCTGGGTAGTCATTTCCAAGGAGACAATCAAGGGGGAGGTCTGTACTGACTACCACCCTTCTCCAGCTAAAAGTCCCACCCACTTCTATGGGCACAAAAGCCACAGGCCTATCAGTGACCCTGTCTGGGCTAACTCTTACTCTGGCAGTCTCACCTGGGATGTACTGGTTTGAGAACACCAGCCTGTCATGCACAATAGTGTGACTGGCACAAGTGTCTCTCAGGGCAGTGGCTGGGATTCCATTCACCAGTAGGTGGTGGATGTGTCTACTTCCCTCTGGAATCTCCAACTCACCTGTTGGGCCCTTTTTCCAGTTGAAGGCTATGAAGACCTCCTCATCTGAGGAGTCATCCCCAATGGCTACACTGGTTACCCCTGGGATTTTGCTAGGGGGTTTGTTTTTGGGACAAGAAGTGTCCTTGGTGTGGTGCCCTGTCTGTCTACAGTTATGGCACCATGCCTTAGTGGCATCCCAGTTCTTACCCTGGTACCCACCTTTGTTTTGGGTTGTGTCTCGGGGCCCACCCACCTGGTCTGGTGTTTGGGGGCCTACAGAGGACTCTTTTTCTTTGTTTCTAGTGTCACCCACTTTCTCCTGGGGAGGCTTTGTAACCCCTTTCTTTTGGTCACCCCCAGTGGAAGTTTTGGTTACCCTAGTCTTGACCCAGTGGTCTGCCTTCTTTCCCAATTCTTGGGGAGAAATTGGACCTAGGTCTACCAGATACTGATGCAACTTTTCATTGAAGCAGTTACTTAAAATGTGTTCTTTCATAAACAAATTATAAAGCCCAACATAGTCATGCACTTCATTGCTAGTTACCCAACCATCCAGTGTTTTCACTGAGTAGTCAACAAAATCAACCCAGGTCTGGCTCGAGGATTTTTGAGCCCCCCTGAACCTAATTCTATACTCCTCAGTGGAGAATCCAAAGCCCTCAATCAGGGTACCCTTCATGAGGTCATAGGATTCTGCATCTTTTCCAGAGAGTGTGAGGAGTCTATCCCTACACTTTCCAGTGAACATTTCCCAAAGGAGAGCACCCCAGTGAGATTTGTTCACTTTTCTGGTTACACAAGCCCTCTCAAAAGCTGTGAACCATTTGGTGATGTCATCACCATCTTCATATTTAGTTACAATCCCTTTAGGGATTTTCAACATGTCAGGAGAATCTCTGACCCTAGTCATGTTGCTGCCACCATTGATGGGTCCTAGGCCCATCTCTTGTCTTTCCCTTTCTATGGCTAGGATCTGTCTTTCCAAAGCCAATCTTTTGGCCATCCTGGCTAACTGGATGTCCTCTTCACTGGAGTTCTCCTCAGTGATTTCAGAGTTGTTGGTCCCTCCTGTGAGGGAAACAGCATCTCTGACTAGTATATTTGGAAATAGGGCTGGAGTAGCCCTGGTCTCCCTAAGTAGGACTGGAAGGGGGGAATTTCCCTCCAAGTCACTATCTTCATCCTCTGTGTTGCCATCCTCAGAGGGTTTGGCTTTTTCAAACTCTGCCAAAAGCTCCTGGAGCTGTAGTTTGGAAGGTCTGGAGCCCATTGTAATTTTCTTTATTTTGCAGAGTGACCTTAGCTCCCTCATCTTAAGATGGAGGTAAGGTGTGAGGTCGAGTTCCTCCACATTCATCTCTGCACTTGACATCATGCTTCTAAAAGTTGGAATACTTTTTAAGAATCTAAAACTAGTTCTAGTTTCTAATTCAAACTTTCACAAAACTTTTAAACTCTAAAAGAAATGCTAACAGGGACTAACACAAGGCCCTAGCAGGACTTTTAAGAATTTAGAAAAATAGTTCATATTGCAAAAATCAGTTTCTAATGACAATTTTTGGAATCTGTCGTGTGATCAGGTATTGGCTGAGTAGTCCAGCAAATGCAAAGTCTTGTACCCCACCGCTGATCCACCAATGTAGGAAGTTGGCTCTGTATGCACTATTTCAAAGTAAGGAATAGTATGCACAGAGTCCAAGGGTTCCCCTTAGAGGTAAGATAGTGGCAAAAAGAGATAATACTAATGCTCTATTTTGTGGTAGTGTGGTCGAGCAGTAGGCTTATCAAAGGAGTAGTGTTAAGCATTTGTTGTACATACACACAGGCAATAAATGAGGAACACACACTCAGAGACAAATCCAGGCCAATAGGTTTTGTTATAGAAAAATATATTTTCTTAGTTTATTTTAAGAACCACAGGTTCATATTCTACATGTAATATCTCATTTGAAAGGTATTGCAGGTAAGTACTTTAGGAACTTTGAATAATCACAGTAGCATATATACTTTTTTCATAAAACACAATAAGCTGTTTTAAAAGTGGACACAGTGCAATTTTCACAGTTCCCGGGGGAGGTAAAGTATTGTTAGTTCTTGCAGGTAAGTAAACCACCTACGGGGTTCAAATTGGGGTCCAAGGTAGCCCACCGTTGGGGGTTCAGAGCAACCCCAAAGTCACCACACCAGCAGCTCAGGGCCGGTCAGGTGCAGAGTTCAAAGTGGTGCCCAAAACGCATAGGCTTCAATGGAGAGAAGGGGGTGCCACGGTTCCAGTCTGCCAGCAGGTAAGTACCCGCGTCTTCGGAGGGCAGACCAAGGGGGTTTTGTAGGGCACCGGGGGGACACAAGTCCACACAAAAAGCACACCCTCAGCAGCGCGGGGCGGCCGGGTGCAGTGTGCAAACAAGCGTCGGGTTCGCAATATAAATCAATGGGAGACCAAGGGGTCTCTTCAGCGGTGCAGGCAGGCAAGGGGGGGGCTCCTCGGGGTAGCCACCACCTGGGCAAGGGAGAGGGCCTCCTGGGGGTCACTCCTGCACTGAAGTTCCGATCCTTCAGGTGCTGGGGGCTGCAGGTGCAGGGTCATTTCCAGCCGTCGGGATTTTAGAGTCAGGCAGTCGCGGTCAGGGGGAGCCTCGGGATTCCCTCTGCAGGCGTCGCTGTGGGGGCTCAGGGGGGACAACTTTGGTTACTCTCAGTCTCGGAGTCACCGGAGGGTCCTCCCTGAGGTGTTGTTTCTCCACCAGTCGAGTCGGGGTCGCCGGGTGCAGTGTTGCAAGTCTCACGCTTCTTGCGGGGATTGCAGGGGTCTTTAAATCTGCTCCTCTGAAACAAAGTTGCAGTCTTTTTGGAACAGGGCCGCTGTCCTCTGGAGTTTCTTGTTCCTTTTGAAGCAGGGCAGTCCTCTGAGGATTCAGAGGTCGCTGGTCCTGGAGAAAGCGTCGCTGGAGCAGGTTTCTTTAGAAGGCAGGAGACAGGCCGGTAGGACTGGGGCCAAAGCAGTTGGTGTCTTCTTTCTTCTTCTGCAGGGGTTTTCAGCTCAGCAGTCTTCTTCTTCGGTAAGTTGCAGGAATCTGAGTTCCTAGGTTCTGGGGAGCCCCTAAATACTGAATTTAGGGGTGTGTTTAGGTCTGGGAGGGCAGTAGCCAATGGCTACTGTCCTTGAGGGTGGGTACACCCTCTTTGTGCCTCCTCCCTGAGGGGAGGGGGGCACATCCCTATTACTATTGGGGGAATCCTCCTTCTACAAGATGGAGGATTTCTAAAAGTCAGAGTCACCTCAGCTCAGGACACCTTAGGGGCTGTCCTGACTGGCCAGGGACTCCTCCTTGTTTTTCTCATTATCTCTCCTGGACTTGCCGCCAAAAGTGGGGGCTGGGTCCAGGGGGCGGGCATCTCCACTAGCTGGAGTGCCCTGGGGCATTGTAACACGAAGCTTGAGCCTTTGAAGCTCACTGCTAGGTGTTACAGTTCCTGCAGGGGGGAGGTGTGAAGCACCTCCACCCAGAGCAGGCTTTGTTTCTGTCCTCAGAGAGCACAAAGGCTCTCACCGCATGGGGTCAGAAACTCGTCTCTCAGCAGCAGGCTGGCAGAGACCAGTCAGTCCTGCACTGAAAAATTGGGTAAAATACAGGGGGTATCTCTAAGATGCCCTCTGTGTGCATTTTTTAATAAATCCAACACTGGCATCAGTGTGGGTTTAGTATTCTGAGAAGTTTGATACTAAACTTCCCAGTATTCAGTGTAGCCATTATGGAGCTGTGGAGTTCGTTTTTGACAGACTCCCAGACCATATACTCTTATGGCTACCCTGCACTTACAATGTCTAAGGTTTTGCTTAGACACTGTAGGGGCATAATGCTCATGCACATATGCCCTCACCTGTGGTATAGTGCACCCTGCCTTAGGGCTGTAAGGCCTGCTAGAGGGGTGACTTACCTATGCCACAGGCAGTGTGAGGTTGGCATGGCACCCTGAGGGGAGTGCCATGTCGACTTAGTCATTTTCTCCCCACCAGCACACACAAGCTGGCAAGCAGTGTGTCTGTGCTGAGTGAGGGCTCCCTAGGGTGGCATAAGTCCTGCTGCAGCCCTTAGAGACCTTCCCTGGCATCAGGGCCCTTGGTACCAGGGGTACCAGTTACAAGGGACTTACCTGGGTGCCAGGGTTGTGCCAATTGTGGAGACAATGGTACATTTTAGGTGAAAGAACACTGGTGCTGGGGCCTGGTTAGCAGGGTCCCAGCACACTTCTCAGTGAAGTCAGCATCAGTATCAGGCAAAAAGTGGGGGGTAACTGCAACAGGGAGCCATTTCTTTACATGGTGTAAATCCATTCTGTAGTTATTTTAAGGAAATCAAATGAGTATATCTCTGGCTGCGATGAATTTGGAACTAATGACAAACTCATGTAGGAAAATGCATAGCTCTGGTTGGTTGCCAACAATTCAACCAAGAAGTATTGGCAGCAGTCTTGGGATTCTGCTTCAGCGGAGTCCCAATAAATACGCAAAAAAAGGAAAGGGGGTCGGGTAAGAGACACCTTGAGCTCTTAGCACTGCTTCCTGGATCTCAGAGGGACCCCACCAGAGGAAAAAGCACTTAAAAAGAAAAAAAATTATTTGTGGCGAAACTGCGGCTCCTGCGCTTGTTTTTTAAAGCCCCCGATAGGACCAGGAAGCATATAAAAAAAATAAGGAGGGAGCGCACAGGGCCCCACTCCTGGGTTTATTATTGCCCCGGGGAACTCCACCTCCCCGGGGCTTTCATGAGAAGTAATGCAGGGTGGCCAGGTACCCCCCTCCACCACACAGCCCTGGGGAGAGCCACCTCCCTGGATCTTTAATGAAATGTAATGCTGGGGGTTGAGCAGCCCCGTCCGCTGCCCCAAAGAATGCTACCTTCCCAGGGCCTTAATGAAATGTAATGCAGGGGAACCACATAGCCCCCCGCAGCCCCAGGGACCACTGCCCCACGGGGCTCACATGTATTGTAATGTGGGGGACTGTGTGGCCCCTCCCTGCAGCCCCAGGAACTGCCACCTCTCCGGTACTACAATAAAAGAATGAGAGGAGGCCCATTGCGGACCCCCGAGGACCATCACCTCGCTGGGGCAAATAGAACGGTGGAGCCGGACTGCGGGCCTTGGCCCTGGGGACCGCCAACCCCCAGGCCAGCTCCTGCTATGTCTTGGGGTACCTATCCCCCGGGATGTAGCTGTTTGTTCTGACTTAGAGGCAGCTTGACAACTTCTGCCAAGTCAGAGCAAACACTCGCAGTGAAGGAGAGCTGTCAAACAGCTTTCCCACGATGCAAGCAGAGGTTTCCTTTGATACACTTCCCACGGAGAGGCAGGTAGGGAAATCGCTTCCTCTCTGTGACAGCAATCCTGGCTCCCACAGGAGGTCAGGACCCCGCTGGGACCATGGGGGCCTTCAGACTCCACCAGTGGTCCCCAACATTGTCACTGGGTGCCCTATGGGCACCCAGCTCACATGACCAAGATGGGCCCTGGGAAGGGGAGCTATGCAGCCCCCCCCACCAAAACAAAAAGTAAATAATAGGCCAGGCCCTGGGGGATGGGGTCCCTGGGTCCAAGATGGGCCTAGGGAGGGGGCCATGCGTCCCCCCTGACCCCAAAAAATAAGTATTTAGGTGGCATCCCGGGGATTGGGATTTGGGATTTGGGATTCTAAAATACATTATAAAAGGCTGGGCTCCAGGAGATGTGGTCCCTGGGGCCAAAATCGACTGTGGGGAGGAGCATGCGGACCTACAGCCAAGCCCTGCTGTGCGCGGCCAAAGACGCATCGCAGGGTTGGGTGGTTATAGGGTTTGGCCGCAGAGCCTGGCCTGGAGCCAAGCCTTGCGGCCAACCCCTACTGCGCACAGCCAAAGGCCGTGCACAGCTCGGGTTCGGTATTTATAGGGGGTTGGCCTGATAACACGGTCCGTCACATGTCAGGAGACAGACCTCTGAAAACACAGGTGCCTAGATCTAGGAGACAGGTCGGTGTAACTGATAGGCCAGGAGCTCAGAGTCAGACTCACCCGCATACCAGGAGACATGCAGTTGCCTTTGGAAGTTAGAAGGCCTGAAACAGAGTTAGTCAGTTATCAGGTGACAGGTTGGTTCATCTGGAAGACCAGAGATCTGGAAGGGAATAGACCATTTCAGTAGACAGGCCTCTGAAAGTCCAGGTGTCCCTCTGGAGCAGTGATAACCAAAGTACGGCCCGGGGGCCGCATGCGGCCCTCCTGACATTTACATGCGGCCCCTGGGGCAACAGCAGCACTGTGCTGCTGTTTATTCGACCCAGCACTGGCACTAAACATTGTTAAATAAACGGGCACGTTTTTATTCTGGCGTCTAGTTGAAGTTAAAGACAATGAGTAACTAGGGTGTTCTGGAACTGTTAACTTTAGAAACACCTTCAATATTAAACACATCTTGCAACAACAATATAAAAGTATGATCTATGTGAAATTCAAACAGTGCATTTCATTAACCTGCAGAACCATTTCACCTTAGTACACAACATTATATTATAAGTATTTTTTAAAGTGATAATTTTCAAAAATGAATTTAGAAACTTTCATCCCCTTCCATCCTACACACCCTGACAACAATGTGAACCGTGAACTAGAAGGCAAGTCAGTTGTTATGTGAACTCTTTGGGAGGGCTGGGTTTCTATAAAACATGAACAACATTATAGTTTATTAAATCAGACACACAAGGTTTTATACAGCATACATCCTGAAGACATATTTCAAGATTATTATATGTGTTGATGAAAAAAAAGGAAAAAAGGAGATAAAGTGAAATAAAACATTTGCCTAGGATCACACAATATGGTTAAGTAGAGAAGCTGGGATTTATGCCCAAGTTTTTGGTTTCACATTGGGCAATTCAGACCCTAGCTGTATATGCTTCACTTCCCCTACACACACTTTACCACTACTCCTCCCCTCCCTATCCCCAGCCCTCCGAACGCCACCATGCTGGCAGCAATGCGGCCCTCTGTCACATCAAAGACCAAACAGTGCGGCCCCTGGGAAAATATTTGTGAGTACCCATGCTCTGGAGGAAGTCAGTCACGTCAGGGGACAGGCCCCTGAAAGTACAGGTGACTGTAGGCAGTAAGTAACATGCCAGGAGTCAGACCTCATCCACGCTCTTCTCTCTCTCTCTCTCTCTCTCATTCTTTCTCTCTCTCTCTCTCTGTCTCTTTCTCTCTCTTCTTCTCTCTCGTTCTTTCTTTCTCTCTGTTTCCTCAAACTCCCTCCCAACTCCTCTCTCACTCTCCCTCTCTGCTGAAGCTATCGCCTGCTCTCCCTCTCGTGTACTCTCTGTTCCCACTGAGGCTTGAGTTGCAGGGCTCTTGTTCTCCACCCAGGAGTCTGTGTTGATTGTGAAATGAAGTGAGGGTGAGTGGGGGTCAGAAAGATCATTGACAAAGGATGTTTTGTTGCCGAAAGATCTGGTATTTCACAAGCAGAGAGCAGTGGTTTGGGTGTTAACAGTAGGCCTGTGGTGATAAAGGGTGCCCTGGTTGATGACTAGAAGTGGTGCATGAGGAAAATGAAGGTTTTTTAGGATGATGGAACAGCATTGTGCTGTATATGTGTTTTACCAGCTGACCACAGCTCTCCTTCTAAATATCTGCATCACAACTGCCTTTTTCTACAAACCCTGTCAGTGTCTGGCCAACAGCTACTTTCTCTCACAATGTATTTAAAAAAACAAAAATATTTTTAACTTGCCCCTCTTCAATTCAATACTACACTCTATCAGTTTGAAGGAGGTGTGGTTAACAGTTATGTGGCAACAGTTCCTTCCTGCCCATAGTTCAACCAAGATGGTGGCAGTGGAGTTGGAAACATTTCTGATGGACCAGCAGTGCTCACCTCCACTCCCAGTGAAAAAGCTGAGCACAACTTACCAGAAGGGGCAGTGAATGTTTTGACCCTGTACAACACTCCTCTCCTTTTTGGTCTTTTTGGCTGGATATGTATAAATATGTACAAAAGGCTTCCTGTTGGCACCCCGGACGCTTTAGCTGCTGCTGTGGCCATGGTCCCGGTAGGCCCAGGTGTACCACATACCCAGTGGCTTTACACAAAATAATGGGACCCCTTTCAGAATGTGATACTCACAGATATTCGTTGGTCTTGGGCTCAAAGTGGGCTCCCTTAATGCTTGCCCCCTCCTTCTCTGCATGGGACTTCTCGGATAAGCAGGTGACTTTCCTAACCATTTAACTATTTCTTATTTTATGCTGTTGGGCGCATTTTGCAAGTCATGCAGTGGTATAGCTTAGAGGATGATGGGGCTCTATCCAAACTAAGAAACCTTGGAGGCCTACTGCACTGCAAGGGCTGCAGGGAGGCTCTGTTAAGTTCCTGCACATACCCTATGTTGTGGTATGCGTGGTGACTTGGCCCAGTACACGCTTGGTGGGGTCTTGTCATCTGTCAGCAGCCATGTTGGCAGAGAATATGGCCACTCCCTCTTTTGCAACTACCTATGAGTCTCTTATAATCTACTAGAAGGCAAATTCCTCAATGCCACACAATTATAGTTCTCAAAGAGGCAGCCTGGATCTTTAGGAAAGGAGAATGTGATGCTGCATGGCCTCCTCTAAGTTTACTTTGGGTAATTCTTGTGCTTATACAGTCTGGCAGAAGCTCCGGTTACCACCTAGCAAAGGAGCTGACACATTCACCCTGTGATTTTTAACCTGTTTCCTGGCTGAGTTTAGTTTGACGAAATTGCTTTTTTGCAGTATTATTTAAAACAAGTTATTATTTGAAGCATGTTGAGATTAAGCAACTTGCCCAGAATCCAGTGCTTAATTTGTAAGGCCACTGCAGTGTGCCCCATCCTTGCCCCTGGCAGCTCTGCCAATGTCATATGAACGCAACTAGCAACCATCACACGTCTACAAGTGTGATAAAACAGACTATTCCTTGCCCCCAAAGCTATCAGAATAGCTTAGGTGGCAGGTTTTATACGTTTTGAAATTATACTTAATTAATAACAACTTTTTTGTGTTCATCTCTAAATTAGAAAGACAGCGCTACCATGTGGCAGACTGTCATAAGTGCCAGTGTTGCCAATTAAATACCAAGCTCCGGAAAACACCAGCTCAAATTAAGCGAGACGACAATGGGCCTCTAACCTGGTTCTTTAGATCCAAAGGCAGCAGTTCAGGCCGTTCAGCCACATGCCTATCTCCTCTGAGTGTTATTTTTTCGCGGCATCTGCTGAAATCCTAGTACAACCCAGTGGAGCAAATCCTTTGTGTATATGTATAATTTATGGTATCTGTTCTTATGTGAAGCGCAGTCACCCGTTCGTATTATGTAAAACTCCAGATAAATTACGCTGCACTGCTGTACTCACACTTCGGCACTAGGTGTCAGGATTGCATCACTTTTGGAAGCTGCATTAAAAAAAAAAAAAAAAAAAATCAAATCACAAAAAAAAATCTGAACTATACTGTTTTAGAGGCTCTCTGCATCCCAGTCCAGACTTACCTCTTGGACTATTGACTCCTTCAGACTGCTGTAAGTGATGGCATTTTCTTCTCGTCAAATGTGCATTTCCCCCAAAAAGGCGCACTTTAGTGCCAGGATCACTGGTCAATACTTTTACCAATTATTGTTTTTTCCATTCATTTTCATTTGTATAAGTCAGGTTTATCTAAACTGAAAAGATTATGTACGTCTTTTCTAAGTACCTCTACCTGCTAGGAGATACCCACTATCGTTAAATTATATGCAAGAGTTATTTTTTTTAAATAACTTCAATCCTGTGACTGCCACTTTTACGTGGCAGCATGTTTTCTGTTTGTGGCATGCGTTTACAATGAAAATTAAACACAAATGTAACCATTGCACCAGGTTGCCATGCTAGCCATGTTGACCTAGTTTTCTTAAAGCTTTTTTCAGCAGTTCAGTGAAGGTTATTCCTTCCTTCATCTTAAAGAAATGTTTCATGTACTGACACAGCAACAGCAAGCTTTCAGGCGGTTAATATATTTTTAAGAATAAAGAAGGTTTTCCAGGTTTCTTCCTCTAAATAGTCAAAAGGAGCTTGTGAATTCAACTACGAAGGAAAGTCTCCTGTGTAATGTACAGAAAAAAATGAAGGCACACCCAGCAGCCATTTACACTCCTCCAGCACACATGCGACCCCTTTATTCGTGGACGTGGCCTCAGAATCAAGACACAAGCAGGCACCATGCGTCTGTGTATTTTCACTTAGGGCTGCTCATGTTCATGGACTTCATGCTGAATGATGGGAGACTAATGTTATAGTCTAAAGGCAGTGCCACTTCAAATATATCACGAGCACTAGAGAAGCAACACTCAAAGATGTTTAACAATTAGAGACATATTTAGCCCATTTTTGGATGCTTTATTTCGCTACTTGTTATATTGAAATGCTTCTATGGAACCGTAACACCGAATGAAGAACTTTTGACAAAGGATGTAGGTATGGAATGTCAGGTAGGCAGTATCAAGAAACCATAATGTTGTATCCCAAATATCGAAGTCCAACCATCTCAAGAGGTGAGTATGTATACATTTTCTACGTTGAACTCCACATCCATGTCCCTTGCTGATGTATGTAACTTCCAGGTGTGGAGATGTGGAGTTAAGAACAAGAAATCTGTAGTTACCTATCCGCACTTATCTCTTTGATATTTTGGTCCTTCATTTTTTGCCCACAATGTTTATGTATCTCAATATTCCTTATTCAGTATTCTAGACCTGTGGTTCCCCACATGTGGTCCGGGGACCCCTGGGGGTCCACACAGCCTCATCAGGGGGTCGGTGACTGCTTAGAAAGTGTAATAATATTAAAAGATTAGGTCCCCAGATTTCAGTAATGACTCATTGGTGGGGTCCACATAAGTCAAAAGGTTGGAAAGCACTGTTCTAGACAACAACCTTGCCAAAGTCTGCAGCACTGAAATAAAATACAAATAAGAAACAATTCGTTTGTGTATAAAATGCATATATAAGTTAAAGACCTTAATAAGTGATAATTCAGAGAAAGTTTGATGTAAATTAGTCCCTCCTGCATGCTGATGCCAGACTATAAGGCACGTGCCAGGAGACAGGCCAGTGCCTCTCAAAGTCCAGGAAGCAGAGACAATGTGCTGTCAGGAGAAAGGCCAGTGTCTCTGGAAGCTAGCAGACTGGAACAGAGTCACTCACATGTCAGGAGACAGGAAAGCATCTCTGAAGCTAGCAGACTGGAACAGAGTCAGTCACATGTCAGGAGACAGGAAAGCATCTCTGAAGCTAGCAGACTGGAACAGAGTCAGTCACATGTCAGGAGACAGGAAAGCATCTCTGAAGCTAGCAGGCCTCTGGAAGTCCAGGTGTCACTCTGGAGGCAGTCACCTTAGGAGTCAGGCCAGTGCCTCTGGAAACCCAGTAGTCACTCTGGACGTGGTCAGTCACCTCAAGAGCCAGGCCTCTGAAAGTCCAGGTGTCACTCTGGAGGTAGTCTGTCACCTAGGGAGCCAGGCCTCTGAAAGTCCAGGTGTCACTTTGGAGGCAGTGAATCACCTCGGGAGTCAGAGCTCTGTGAGTCCGGGCACTCTGGAGGCAGTCAGTCACCCTGGGAGCCAGGCCTGTTCCTCTGGAAGCCTAGGTGGCACTCTGGAAGCAGTCAGTCATGTCAGAAGACCGGGTGTCATTCTGGAGGCAGTTAGTCACCTCAGGAGTTAGACTTCTGAAAGTCCAGACACTCTGGAGGCAGTCAGTCACCATAGGCGTCAGACCTCTGAAAGTCCAGGTGCCACTCTGGAGGCAGTCAGTCACGTCAGGAGACAGGCCTCTGAAAGACCAGGTGTCGCTCCGGAGGCAGCTAGTCACTTCAGGAGTCAGGCCTCTGAAAGTTCATGTGTCACTCTGGAGTCAGTCAGTCACCTTAGGACACAGGCCTCTGAAAGTCCAGGTGTCACTCTGGTGGTAGTCAGTTACATGGCATGAGCCAGACCAGTGCACCTGGAAGCCAGGGTGTCACTCTGGAGGCATTCGTCACATGCCAGGAGTCAGGCCTCTGGAAGGCCAGGTGTCACTCTGGAGGCAGTCAGTCATGCGCCAGGAGTTAGGCCTCTGAAAGACCAGGTGGCACCCTGGAGCCAGTCAGTGACCTCAGGAGCCAAGCCTCTGATAGTCCAGGTGTCTCTTTGGAGGCAGTCATTCACCTCAGGAGCCAGGCCTCTGAAAGTCCATGTGTCACTCTGGAGACAGTCATTCATGTCAGGAACCAGGCCTCTGAAAGTTGAGGTGTGGTTCTGGAGGCAGTCGGACTCCTCAGGAGTCAGGCCCTGCCTCTGAAAGGCGAGGTGTCACTCTAAAGGGAGTCAGTCACCTCAGGAGCCAGGCCTCTGAAGGTCCAGGTGTCACTCTGGAGGCAGTCAGTCACATGCCAGAAGTCAGGCCTCTGAAAGTCCAGGAGTCACTCTGGATGCAGTCAGTCCCGTCAGGAGTCAGACCCTGTGTTGGAAGGTGTCACTCTAGAGGCAGTCAGTCACTTCAGGATCCAGGCCTCTGAAAATCCAGGTGTCAAACTCGAGGCAGTCACTCACATGCCAGGAGCCAGGACTCTGAAAGTCCAGGAGTCACACTGGAGGCAGTCAGTCACTTCATGAGCCTGGCCTTAGAAAGCCCAAGTGTCACTTTGGAGGTACTCATTCACCTCAGAAGTCAAGCAGTGCCTTTGGAAACACAGGTGTCATTCTGGAGGCAGTCAATCACATGCCAGGAGTCATGCCTCTGAAAGTACAGGAGTCAGTCTGGAGGTATCCAGTCACCTCAGTGTCAGACCTGTGAAAGTCCAGGTATCACCCTGGAGGGAGTCTGTCACTTTAGGACCTAGGTCTCGAGAAGTTCAGGTGTCACTCTGGGGCAGTCAGGCACCTCAGGAGCCAGGCTTGTGAAAGTCCAGGTATCACTCTGGAGGCAGTCAGTCACCTCAGGAGTCAGGTCTGTGGAAGTTCAGATGTAACTCAGGAGGCAGTCGGTCATCTCAGGAGCCAGGCCTCTGGAACCCATGGTCTCACTCTGGAGGCACACAGTCACGTGCCAG
Source organism: Pleurodeles waltl (assembly GCF_031143425.1). NCBI lineage: Eukaryota > Metazoa > Chordata > Amphibia > Caudata > Salamandridae > Pleurodeles > Pleurodeles waltl. The sequence goes on from NC_090451.1 coordinate 694,864,299, forward strand.
GAGTCAGGCCTCTGAAAGTCCAGGTGTCACTCTAGAGGCAGTCAGTCACCTCAGGAGTCAGGGCTCTGGAAGCCCAGGTGTCACTCTGGAGGCAGTCAGTCCCCTCAGGAGTCAGGCCAGTGACCCTGGCCGCAGGAGGCTGGCACAGGGCTGGTTTATGCCTGTTGCGAGTTCATGGCCTTGGGCCCTCATACTCCACAGACCCTGCCCTGCCGGGAGCGCCCCATTTTCCCACTGACCGCCCGGAGCAGGCCCTTGGCACGTGAAGGGGTACACGCCGCCCTGCGCCCCCTCTTCCTGTGGAAATACTGCCCGTTTCCTGCAGCAGGCGCTCGTGGCCGGCGTTGAGAGAGGGGCCGCAGCGCGAAGTTCGTCATTATTTATTCACGAAATAAATAGAGACTCGCACATTCAAACACAAAACCTGGCTTTAGTGACTGCAAACGTGGCAGCGCCAAGTAGAGGCGTCGATGAAAGTGAAATACAGGCGCCTGCAGGGCCAGGCAGCAGCTGAAGCCTGCAAGCCTGCTCGAGGTGACCTCTGGGAGGCTGTGACGTTAGTGGGGGCCCTTAAGGGTCACCTTTCAGGGGGTTGGCAACTTTATGGTGAACGCGAGAGTCTCTGTTAGTGGTGAGGTGTGCACAGAGAAAAATGTGTGGAAATGACATCACTTAGCGTAATAATTCGTTTTGATCATATTAAAGTGTTTGTTACGAACACAGCTCAGAAATAACAAAAATGTGCTTTATTTTGTTCCTAATTCTGATATATTTTGAAATACTTCAGTTCATTTTAATGTTGTTGTGTGTTAGCAAAAACTCTTTCCCACCCCTAGTACTCTACAAGATTATCACATAAATCCTCTCACTTTGAAGTCAGAGGAAGAAAAGTAAATAAGCGCCCTCAGAAGACAGCGCCTGACATTTGACCTTGGTCTATGAATGCACAGCAAATGTAGTGAGATAAGAACAAGATTTACAGGCCTGTTTACAAAAAGGGAGCACTCAGAAGGAAACGGGAAATAAGGTTTTGGCAAGGGAAGGTACAAACTCATGCTCAACAGCCTAAAACAAATAAAACCAGCAAATGGAAAGCAAGAAAATGTGAGTTACACACCACAAAGCCAGTAGAAAGCCAAATGGGCAGAATGCATACCTAGGTCAACTTTCCAAATGTCCGTCCCCAAGGTGTCTTTAGCAAACCAGACAACTGCGCTGTCTGGTAGGCTGCGATCCAACTACTCTCTCAACCTTACCATTTTCTCTTCTGCCTATTTCAGCCCACATCAACTACTCTAGTCCACCTTCTCGAATGTCCAAGCAATGACCCAAATGACCATATTCCCATACTTAGAGCTGTCAGTTCCTCTTGTGCCTTCTTGAATCATCTTTGCCATAAAATCATTAAGCACTCTCTCAAGCTCCCTCGCTCACCTCTCTCTCATTCTTTCTCTCTCTCTCTCTCTCCTCAATGTCCCCACTCCTGCTTTTTCTCTCCCTCTCTCTTCTTTCTCTCTTTCTCTCTGACTCCTCCAGCTAATTCCCCGCTCCTCTCTCTCCTTCTCTGCTCAAGCTGCCTCGCTCTCTAGCTCCCTCTCATTCACTGTCTGTTACAACTGGTGCAAGAACCATGAGTTGCAGGGCTCTTGTTCTCCACCCAGGAGTCTGTGTTGATTGTGAAATGAAGTGAGGGTGAGTGGGGGTCAGAAAGATCTTTAACAAAGGATGTTTTGTTGCAGACAGACCTGGCATTCCACAAGCAGAGAGCAGTGGTTTGGGTGTTAGCAGCAGTCCTGTGGTGATCTAGGGTGCCCTGGTTGATTACTGGAAGTGGTAAATGAGAAAGGTGAAGGTTTGTCAGGACGATGGAACAGTGCAGTGTTGTACATGTGCCCTGGGATTACCAGCTGACCACACCTCTCCTTCTAAATAGCTGCATCACAACTGCTTTTTTCTCCAAAATCTGTCCGTGTCTGGCCAGCAGCTACTTTCGAACACTCACAATGTAGTTGATTCTCTCTCGAAGTTTCTAGACTTTTCGTAAATGTATCTTACATATATGTTTACGTCACTTCAGCATATCCCAGCCGTGTGTCAGCTACACTGATGCTCCTTAACTTGTCATCTAGCATGGGTTTCCTCTTGCTTTTCACACCTCTGCAGTGCCCTGGACAGGTTCTCCTGCTCTCATACAATCTGTGCCCTGTTCATGGGACTTCCAGTGCTCGGCTTGAAACTTCATCTGTGTCACGAGTGAAACAAAAGCCTGGCCCAAGGCGGACAGGCCTCAGGGCCCAACACACTGTCTCCTCTGACCGTGGCTCTAGGCCCATTTTCCATTGTCCTGTCTTGTCAGCTAGGACAGGGGCCAGTGGATACTCCCACCCTAAGCATCCTGTCTGCCTCCAGGCCTCATTTCCTGCAGTCCCTCACCCCAGCAGGAACAAGCATTCCTTTCGCTTTTGCTATAACCATTGATTAAAAATAAAGAAGTGTTTGATTGTCTAGAATGGAGCAGATTCATAAAGTAGTCAGCTTCTACCTGTAAGATCCAACCAGCCGAAAGGTGCTTGCAACTCATCTTAAAATGCCCATTTTGATACTTCAGAAACATTTCCATTGGCAAAATGTAGCATGCGCATGGCCAGAGAGTAATTCACCCAAAGATCCAACATTTCGCCATAGGAAGACTCAAGCAGGGAACTGCTTCTGGACATGTGCTATAACTACTAGAGTTTATTTGCCCAGCACTTACAAAAATGGGCACCACCAGAGGAAGTGCGCCTCTCACAATGTATTTAAATAAACAAAACATGTATTAACTTGTCCCTCTTAAATTCAATACTACTCTCCATCAGTTTGAAACAGGTGAGGCTAACAGCGTTGTGGGAACACGTCCTTCCTGCTCATAGTTTAACCAAGTTGGCGGCAGTGGAGTTGGAAATATTTCCGATGGGCCAGCAGTGCTCACCTCCACTTCCCGTGAAAAAGCTGAGCACAACTTACCAGAAGGGGCAGTGAATGCTTTGACCCTGTACAACACTCCTCTCCTTTTTGACTGGATTTGGTGTATACACATACCTCCAAGGCTTCCTGTTGGAGACCTGGACACTTTAGCTGCTGCTGTGGCCGTGGTCCTTGTAGGACCAGGTGTACCACATACCCAGTGGCCTAACACAAAATGATGGGGCCCTCCTACAGACTGTGATGAGGAATCCCGGTGTCTACAAGACTGCACAGATATTTAGTGGTCTTGGGCTCAATGTGGGCTCCCTGAACGTTTGCCCCCTTCTACGCTGCAGGGGCCTGCTCAAGTAAGCAGTGTGGCTTTCCCAAGTGTTTGACTATTTCTTATTCCATGCCAATGGGCACATTTTGCGAGGCATGCAATGGTAAGGCTTAGAGGATGAGGGGCTCTATCCAACCAAGGAACCCTGGGGGCGCAGCGGACTGCAGGGGGCTCCATTGGGCCACTGCACAAACCCTATGTTGTGGTGTGCGAGGTGACTTGGCCCAGTACATGGTTGGTGGGATCTTGTCATCTGTCAGCAACCATGTTGGCAGAGAATATGGCCACTCCCTCTTGTGCAACTACTGACGTGCTTCTTATAATCAGATACAAGGCAAAATCTGCAATGCCACAAGATTATAGTTGTTAAAGAGGGAGCCTGAATCTTTAGGGAAGGAGAATGTGATGCTGCATGGCCCCCTCTAAGTTTACCTTGGACAATTTTTGTTTTTTTGTGCTTATACAGTCTGGCAGCAGCTCCGGTTACACCTAGCAAAGGAGCTGATACATTCACTCTGTGATTTTTAACCTGTTTGCTGGCTGAGTTTAATTTGAAGAAATTGCTTTTTTGCAGTATTATTTAATACAAGCTATTATTTTAGGCATGTTGAAATTAAGCAACTCGCCCAAAATCCAGTGCTTAATTAAAAAAATAATAATAATAATGGCACCCCCTCGTCATGAAGCACTGCAGTGTGCCCCACCGTTGCCCCTGCCAGTGATGCCTATGTCATATGAACACAACTACCAACCATCACACACCATCACACAACTGTGATAAATCAGACTATTCCTCGCCCCTAAAGCTATCAGAATGGCTTAGGTAGCAGGTATTAGATGGTTTTAATCTATACTTATTTAATAACAACTTTTTTGTGTTCATCTCTAAATTAGGGAGACAGCGCCGCCATGTGGCAGACTATCATAAGTGCCAGTGTTGCCAATTAAGTGTCAAGCTCCAGAAACCACCAGCTCAAATTAAGCACCGCCAGAATCACAGACTGTCGAGCCGACAAAGGGCCTCTAACCTGTTTTTTTAGATCCAAAGGCAGCTTTTCTGGCCGTTCAGCCACATGTCTCTCTCCTCTGGGTGTTATTTTTTCGTGGAACCTGCTGAAATCTTAGTACAACCCAGTGGAGCAAATCCTTTGTGTATATGTATAATTTATGGTATCTGTTCTTATGTGAAGCGCAGTCACCCGTTCGTATTATGTAACACTCCAGATAAATAAATTACGCTGCACTGCTGTACTCACACTTCGCCACTAGGTGTCAGGATTGCATCACTTTTGGAAGCTGCATAAAAAAAAATCAAATCACAAAAAAAAAAATCTGAACTATACTGTTTTAGAGGCTCTCTGCATCCCAGTCCAGACTTACCACTTGGACTATGACTCCTTCAGACTGCTGTAAGTGATGGCATTTTTTTCTCAACAAATATGCATTTCCCCCCAAAAGGCGCACTTTAGTGCCAGCATCAGTGGTCAATACTTAACTTTGCCAATGATTGTTTTTTCCATTCATTTTCATTTTTATAAATCAGGTTTATTTAAACTGAAAAGATTATGTACGTATTTTCTAAGTACTTCTACCTGCTGGGAGATATCCACCCTCGTTAAATTATATGCAAGAGTTATTTTTTTTAATAACTTCAATTCTATGACTGCCACTTTTACGTGGCAGCATGTTTTCTGTTTGTGGCATGCGTTTGCAATGAAAATTAAACACACATGTACCCATTGCACCAGTTTGCCATGCCAGCCATGCTGACCTAGTTTTCTTAATACCTTTTCAGCAGTTCAGTGAAGGTTATTCCTTCCTTCATCTTAAAGAAATGTTTCATGGACTGACACAGCAACAGGCAGCATTCAGGCAGTTAATATATTTTTAAGAAGAAAGAAGGGTTTTCTGGTTTCTTCCTCTGAATATTCAAAAGGAACTTGTGAGTGCAAATGGGAAGGAAAGTTCCCCTTGTAGTAAATAGTAAAAATGAAGGCACACCCATCACCTATTTACACTGCTCCAGCCCACATGCGACCCCTTTAAGAGTGGACGTGGCCTCAGAATCAAGACACAAGCAGGCACCATGCGTCTGTGTATATTCACTTAGGGCTGCTCATGTTCATGGACTTCATGCTGAATGTGGGACTAATGTTATAGTCTAAAGGCAGGGTCATTTTAAATGTGATATCAGTTCATCCTTTATTCTGCAAATGCTGCCATAAAAGCACACATAGCTAGAATCCATAGGAAACTTTAAAATAAAATCGGTAAATTCCTTTGCGACAGTTTATTGTGGCGCCCCCCACCCCGTGACCTCATAAGTTTCACTCACTACCACCGGCAAATGTGCCCCACATCTCGCTATCGCTCCCCTTTTACATACATTCATGTGTTTTAAAGCACTTGTAAAGACTGGCTTTACTAATCTACTCAGCTAGCCACATAAAATATAGGGGCAAATTTTAAAGCCCCTAGCGCCATTCTAATGCTACATTAGCGTAATTGTTTTATGCTAATGTGGCGTTATAAGGCCAAATGCGCCATGCCATATTTACAAAGTGGTGCAATGCATACATTGCGCCACTTTGAATCCCTTTGCGCTACATTATGCCTGCACCAGGCATAACGTATGCAAAGGTGGCATTCCCCTGTTGGGGGGGCAAAAAAATGGCGCAAAGAAATCTGACAGATTTCTGTGCGTCATTTATTTCTGGCACTTTTAACGCCTGCTTAGAGCAGGCGTTAAAAGGAGGCATTTGTTGGTTACAATGGGCCTCTGAGGGCTTTGCAGGATTAGCATCAACATTTTTGATGCTAATCTTGCAAAGCGCGCGCCAGACTAGCATATAAAATTCTGAAGCTAGTCCTCTAACTACCACCATGGTGCGCCGTATTTTAAATATGACGCACACATGGTGGCGTTAAGGGGTAGTAAGGTGTGCAAGAAAAGTGGCGCTGCACTGTGTGCAGCACCACTTTTCTTAAATATGCCACATAGTTCTGTTTTCTGCAGCAGGCATATTAACCCTCTATGCTATTAGTCAAAGCTGCCACTAGGCAAAACTCCCATCTCTCTCTTTAGCAGGAACATTAATCACAAGAGGTATCTTGACATTTTAATTGTTTCTTGAAAGCTAAAGGCACAAGGAACTTTTCAGCAGGTGCTTTTAAATCGCAAGTTTCGTAAGTAATTGCTAAACACAGCGCCCCTCTGAGGTCAGCGCCCGGTGCGGTCGCACCACTCGCATCGCCCAAAAGCCAGCCCTGCCTGCTAGTCAAAGAAACATTATTAGTCATAAAATTTCAAATGTGATACCAGGGGCACAAGAGGAACAATACTGAAGGATACTTTACAATCAGAGACATATTTAGCTCATTTTGGGATGCTTTATTTCTGCCACTTACATTGAAATGCCTCTATGGAAACATAGCACTGTATAGAAACATCCTGTATGCAGAATCTGTAGGACCTGGCATGTGCATGAGTTAAGGTGGGAGAAGGGAAAGTGAGGCGACAGTGCTGTCAGACTGTTCGGCTTCCTCAGTGAAAGGGGATTAGGGCCAGATGTAGCAAAGGTTTTTCCCATTCTGTGTCAATGGGAAAAAGTGTTTGTACATTGGCCCTTAGGGTGGCACAGACTGTATGTTTATGGCCTCTGGTGGAAGAGGTGCTGCACAGAGCTCTCCAGTTCTCCCAGGAGAGGAGTAGCTCACAAACTTCCTGGTTTCTTTCCTGTGCATTCTGGTACTTGTAGTTTTCCTTTACTGTATAGATGCAGTAGCACAAGTGGTAGCATGTTGAGGAAAATAACTGTAGACAAAGGATGTAGGTATGGAATATCAGGTGGGCAGTATCAAGATACCATAATATTGTATCCCAAATATCAAAGTCCAACCATCTCAAAAGGTATGTATAGATTTTCTACACTGAACTCCACATCTATGTCCCTTGCTGATGTATGTAACTTCCAGGTGTGTAGATGTGGTGTTGAGAACAATAAATCTCTACTTACCTATCCGCACTTATCGCTTCCATATTTTGGTCCTTAAGTTTTTTGCACACAATATTTATGTATCTCGATATTGCTTATTCAGTATTCCAGACAACAACCGTGCCAAAGTCTCCAGCACTGGAAAAAATACAAATAAGAAACGACTGTTTTCTGTATAAAATGCATACAGGTGTTAAAGACCATAAAAGTAATAACCCAGAGAAAGGTTTATATGTAAATTAGTCCCTCCTGCATGGCAATGCCTGCACTCCATAGGGGGCAGAGCCAGTGAGGAGACTGCTCAGCGCCTCTGGAAGCTAGGAGGCCTGAGGTAGAGTCAGTCACATAAAAGAAGACAGGTCAGTAGCTACAATATGCCAGGAGAACTGAATCAGAGTCACTCGCATGTTAGAATGCAGGCGGGTGGCTATAAAGGGCCAGGAGCCACAGGCAGGGTCAGTCACATGTCTGGAGATAGGCCAGTGCCTCTCAAAGGCCAGTAAGTTGAGACAATGTACTGTCAGGAGACAGGTGATGGAAGCTAGCAGACTGGAACAGAGTCAGTCACATGTCAGGAGACAGGCCAGTGTCTCTGGATGCTAGCAGACTAGAACATAGTCAGTCAAATGTCAGGAGACAGGCCAGTGTCTCTGGAAGCTAGCAGACTGGAATAAGGTCAGTCACGTGTCAGGAGACAGGCCAGCGTCTCTGGATGCTAGCAGACTAGAACATAGTCAGTCAAAGTCAGGAGACAGGCCAGTGTCTCTGGATGCTAGCAGACTAGAACATAGTCAGTCAAATGTCAGGAGACAGGCCAGTGTCTCTGGAAGCTAGCAGACTGGAATAAGGTCAGTCACGTGTCAGGAGACAGGCCAGCGTCTCTGGATGCTAGCAGACTAGAACATAGTCAGTCAAAGTCAGGAGACAGGCCAGCATCTCTGGAATCCAGCATAGTTGAACAGGGTCAGTCACATGTCAGGAGACAAGCCAAGATCTCTGGAAGTTAGCAGACTAGAACAGAGTCAGTCACATGTCAGGAGACAGCCCAGCGTCTCTGGAAGCTAGCAGACTGGAACAGAGTCAGTCACATGTCAGGAGACAGGCCAGTGTCTCTGGAAGCTAGAAGACTGGAATAGTGTCAGTCACATGTCAGGAGACAGGACATAGTGCATAGAAGCTAGCAGACTGGAACAGAGGTTGCCACATATCAGGAAAAAGACCAGCGTCTCTGGAACCTAGCAGACTGAACAGGGTCAGTCGCGTCAGGAGACAGCCCAGCATGTCTGGAAGCTAGCAGACTTGAACACTGTCAGTCACATGTCAGGAGACTGGCCAGCGTCTCTGAAAGCGAACAGACTGGAAGAGAGTCAGTCACGTCAAGAGACAGGCCAGTGTCTCTGGCAGACTTGAACAGACTTAGTCACATGTCAAGAGACATGCCAGTGTCTCTGGAAGCTAGCAGATTTGAACGGAGTCAGTCACATATCAGGAGACAAGCCAGGGTCTCTGGAAGCTAGCATAGCAGAACAGGGACAGTCACATGTCAGGAGACAGGCCAGTGTCTCTGGATGCTAGCAGACTAGAACATAGTCAGTCAAATGTCAGGAGACAGGCCAGCGTCTCTGGAAGCTAGCAGACTGGAACAAGGTCAGTCACATGTCAGGAGATAGGCCAGCGTCTCTGGATGCTTGCAGACTAGAACATAGTCAGTCAAATGTTAGGAGACAGGCCAGCATCTCTGGAAGCTAGCATAGTTGAACAGGGTCAGTCACATGTCAGGAGACAAGCCAAGATCTCTGGAAGTTAGCAGACTAGAACAGAGTCAGTCACATGTCAGGAGACAGGCCAGAGTCTATGGAAGCTAGCAGACTGGAACAAGGTCAGTCACATGTCAGGAGACAGGCCAGCATCTCTGGATGCTAGCAGACTAGAACAGAGTCAGTCAAATGTCAGGAGACTGGCCTGCATCTCTGGAAACTAGCATAGTTGAACAGGGTCAGTCACATGTCAGGAGACAAGCCAAGATCTCTGGAAGTTAGCAGACTAGAACAGAGTCAGTCACATGTCAGGAGACAGGCCAGCGTCTCTGGAAGCTAGCAGACTGGAACAGAGTCAGTCACATGTGAGGAGACAGGCCAGTGTCTCTGGAAGTTAGAAGACTGGAATACAGTCAGTCACATGTGAGGAGACAGGACATAGTGCATGGAAGCTAGCAGACTGGAACAGAGTTTGCCACATATCAGGAAAAAGACCAGCGTCTCTGGAACCTAGCAGACTGAACAGGGTCAGTCACGTCAGTAGACAGCCCAGCATGTCTGGAAGCTAGCAGACTTGAACACTGTCAGTCACATGTCAGGAGACAGGCCAGCGTCTCTGAAAGCGAACAGACTGGAAGAGAGTCAGTCACGTCAAGGGACAGGACAGTGTCTCTGGCAGACTCGAACAGACTTAGTCACATGTCAGGAGACATGCCAGTGTCTCTGGAAGCTAGCAGATTTGAACGGAGTCAGTCACATATCAGGAGACAAGCCAGGGTCTCTGGAAGCTAGCATAGCAGAACAGGGACATTCACATGTCAAGAGAAAGGCCAGCGTCTCTGGAAGCTAGCAGCCTGGAACAGAGTTAGCCATATGTCAGGAGACAAGCAATGGAACTCGGAGACCACCAGAGACTCCTCACCCCAACACCTGCCACACACAGACCGACAAAACTTATTTTTTGGAAGAATTTTATTTATAACTTTTACCAATTACTTCATAAAAACACAGACAGTAATAATTCACCTGAAAAAGAATCTTCAAAAACATATTTATAAAACCATTTATAAAATCCATTTCAATAAGATTTATTCATTAACCATAAATCAATGTGACATGATCCATTCCTGTCCTGACCCTCCTTTGGACCACACAGGTGAACCGTACCTCACCTGTATCCCTAGGGGGGTGGCTCCCCCGACTTCACTGTTCCTTGTCCTCATGCTCAGGGTTCCGCCCCCTCCCCAAACACCAATCTGCCAAGGGGGTGTAACGGGGCGGCCAGGAGCGGGAGCCCCATGGCCACCCCAGCTATATGGGCTCCCTACCCCCTAAGCTGGTGTGTACATCTGCAGGTTGGTTCAGGACTTCAGGATCCTACCTCTGGTGTTATCCCTGGGCCCCAGCCTTGGGGACCCCTCTGTTGGTTATGGTTACTTTAGTACTTCTTCTCCAACCTTAAAAACAAGGGAGTGGGTGGGTGGGACAACGCTGGCCCCAGGACTCCTGGCCACCGCACAAGAAAAGGCCGAGCCTTTTTTGGGGGTGTGCTTAAATAGCCCCCCCTCTCCTGGTTTGTGGCGGCCAGAGCTGCAAACAACATTGCCCACGCGAACACCTTCACCTCTCTTCCGTCCCCACACCTCGCGAGGTCAGCCCGATGCACAACTAGTGCGGGGGTTTGGGCCACGGCGGCCCCGAGATCTAAGGGGCCGTGCTCCCCCCACCTTGGTGGGGGCGCTTTACCAGTGTCTCTGGCAGCTAGCAGACTGGAACAGGGTCAGTCACATGTCAGGAGACAGGCCAGTGCATTTGGAAGCTAGCAGACTGGAACAGAGTCAGTCACATGTCAGGAGACATGCCAGCGTCTCTGGAAGCTAGCAGACTGAACAGAATCAATCACATGTCAGGATACAGGCCAGTGTCTCTGGCAGACTGGAACGGAGTCAGTCACATGTAAGGAGACAAGCCAGTGTCTCTGAAAGCTAGCAAACTGGAACAGAGTCAGTCACATATCAGGAGACAGGCCAGTGTATCTGGCAGACTGGAACAAAGTCAGTCACGTGTCAGGAGACAAGCCATCGTCTCTGACAGACTGGAACAGAGTCAGTCACATGTCAGGAGACAGGCCAGCATCTCTGGAAGCTAGCAGACTAGAACAGAGTCAGTCACATGTCAGGAGATATGCCAGTGTATCGGGCAGACTGGAACAGAGCCAGTCACAAGTCAGGAGACAGGCCAGCGTCTCTGGAAGCTAGCAGACTGAACAGAGTCAGTGACATGTCAAGATACAGGCCAGTGTCTCTGACAGACTGGAACAGAGTCAGTCACATGTCAGGAGACAGGCCAGTGTCTCTGACAGACTGGAACAGAGTCAGTCACACGTCAGGAGACAGGCCAGCCTCTCTGGAAGACATGCCAGCGTCTCTGGAAGCTAGCAGACTGAACAGAATCAATCACATGTCAGGATACAGGCCAGTGTCTCTGGCAGACTGGAACGGAGTCAGTCACATGTAAGGAGACAAGCCAGTGTCTCTGAAAGCTAGCAAACTGGAACAGAGTCAGTCACATATCAGGAGACAGGCCAGTGTATCTGGCAGACTGGAACAAAGTCAGTCACGTGTCAGGAGACAAGCCATCGTCTCTGACAGACTGGAACAGAGTCAGTCACATGTCAGGAGACAGGCCAGCATCTCTGGAAGCTAGCAGACTGGAACAGAGTCAGTCACATGTCAGGAGACAGGCCAGCGTCACTGGAAGCTAGCAGACTAGAACAGAGTCAGTCACATGTCAGGAGGCAGGCCAGCGACTCTGGAAGCTAGCAGACTGAACAGAGTCAGTGACATGTCAAGAGACGGGCCAGTGTCTCTGACACACTGGAACAGAGTCAGTCACATGTCAGGAGACAGGCCAGCGTCTCTGGAAGCTAGCAGACTGGAACAGAGTCAGTCACATGTCAGGAGACAGGCCAGCGTCACTGGAAGCTAGCAGACTAGAACAGAGTCAGTCACATGTCAAGAGACAGGCCAGTGTCTCTGACACACTGGAACAGAGACAGTCACATGTCAGGAGACAGGCAGTGCCTCTGGACGCAGGAGGCTGGCACAGGGCTGGTTTATGCCTGTCGTGAGTTCATGGCCTTTGGCCCTCATGCTCCACAGACCCTGCCCTGCCGGGAGCGCCCCATTTCCCTACAGACCGGCGGGAGCAGGCCCTTGGCACATGAAGGGGTACACGCCACCCTGCTCCCCCTTTTCCTGTGGAAATCCTGCCCGTTTCCTGCAGCAGGCGCTCGTGGCCGGCGTTCAAAGAGGGGCCGCAACGCGTAGTTCGTCATTATTTATTCACTCAATAAACAGAGACTCGTACATTCAAACACAAAACCTGGCTTTAGTGACTGCAAACGTGGCAGCGCCGAGAAGGGTAAAGCGCCCCCGCCAAAGTGGGGGGGCGCGGCCCGTTAGGAGCCGGGGGCTACGTGGCCCCTGCACTCCCCTCTAGTACGCACCCAGGGTGCGCAGTTCATAGGGCGGACTTCCGCCCCCGGGCCTCGCGAGACCCGGGGGCGGAAGTCTTCCCCCAAGGAAGAACGTCGGGTCCACGTTTGGCCCCAACCGGTTCTGGCCGCCGCGGGCTGGCGGGGGGGGGGGTATTTAACGGCCCCCCCGAGAAGGCAAGTCCTTCTTCTCCAGATCGCGGCGGCCGGACGGAAGCGGGGTCCCGCGATTGACCCACCCACCCTCTCCTAGTTGTTAGGCAGTAGGCAGGCGGAAATTGAGATGTGACTAGAAGCAACAGGGGGGGTCCCCAAGGTGGGGCCCCCGGGAGGACACCTGGGATAGGATCCTGAAGTTCTGAGCCAACCAACGGATGTACACACCAGATCAAGGGGTAAGGGAGCTCAGATCGCTGGGGGGAACATGGGGCTCCAGCCCTTGGCCGCCCCATTACACCCCGAGTCTGATTGGTGTTTGGAGGAGGGGGCGGAACCCGAAGCATGAGGACAAGGTACAGTGATATAGGCAGGGTAACCGCCCCTCCTAGGGATACAGGTGATATATGGGTCACCTGTGTGGTCCAATGGTGGTTCAGGACAGGAAGGGATCCTGTCAGAATTGATTTATGGTCACAAAATTTGCTCATGACATAGAGTTTGAGATGTGTAGATATTGTTATGCTTGAAAAGTTATGAGATGTTTGATGTTTGAATAAAACACTTCCAACGTTTAATAGTTGTCAATTGTATATTTCTGGTGGGGAGAGGGGATCACATGGAGGCCTCCGGGTCCTAGAGGCGTCGATGAAAGTGAAGCCTGCGAGCCTGCTCGAGAGGCTGTGTCGTTAGTGATGGCTCTTAAGTTTGAAGTTTCAGGGTGTCTGCAACTTTCTGATAAGTTTGAGGGGCTTTGGTAGTGGTGAACGGCGAAAGAGCTGATGGTGATGAAGTTGGAGGGGCTCCTACTGTGATGAACTACAAGGGGTCTGCTAAGGGTGAATTCTGAGGGGCTCTGATAGTAGGGAACCACAAGGGATCTCTTAGCGGTAACGTTTGAGGTGCTCCCACTAATGGCGAACTACGAGTTACCTGTTGATGGTGAAGTTTGAGGGGCTTTGTTAGTGGTGAACTACGAGGTATCTGCCTTAGTGGTGAGGTCTGAGGGATTGGATTAACGGTGGAGGTCCAGGGATCCTTTTACTGGTGAAGTTTGAGGGACTCTGTTATTCATTTCGAATAGCTCTGTAAACGGAGCGCCTTGACCAGGTTTGTCAGTGATGGTTTTAAAAGATTGCTTTAGGGGTGAATGCCGTGAGGCTGTCATTGGAGATGTTTGATTGAATCTGTTCTTGGTGAAGTTTGAGGGGATTCTTTAGTGATGAAGTTTCAGAGGTTCAGATGTGCAGCTTGAAGTGTTCTGAGTTTGAGCGGCTGTGTTAGAGGTGAAGTTTAAGGGGCTCTGTTGATGGTAAATTTGAGTGGTTCTGTAGTGGTGAACTATGAGGGTCTGCACTGGAGGGACTCTGTAAGTGGTGAAGGGTGAGGGTCTGCACTGGGGGGCTCTGTTAGTGGAGAAGTAAGAGAGTCTGCACTGGGGGGCTCTGTTAGTGGGGAAGTGCCAGGGTCTGCACTGGGGGGCTCTGTTAGTGGAGAAGTAAGAGAGTCTGCACTTGGGGGCTCTGTTAGTGGGGAAGTGCCAGGGTCTGCACTGGGGGGCTCTGTTAGTGGAGAAGTAAGAGAGTCTGCACTGGAGGGCTCTGTTAGTGGAGAAGTAAGAGAGTCTGCACTGGGGGGCTCTGTTAGTGGGGAAGTGCCAGGGTCAGCACTGGAGGGGCGCTGTTAGTGGAGAAGTGTGAGGGTATGCACGGGAGGGCTCTGTTATTGGAGAAGTCTGAGTCTGCCCTGTTGGTGACGTGTAAGCTCTCTCATTGGTTACCCGAAGCCTCTGGAGGTACGAGGGGGCTGTGTCGGGATGGGGGAGGAAGGCACACATGCATACATACATACATAGGGGCTGGGAGTGTGCCTTGGTTGCAGACTTGATGGAGGTCTTTGACCCCTGGGCTGCTCAAGCTCCTGATTACACAAAGAGCAGAGGGTCAGGCGACCCCCAGCCTCCCAGGGCAGCCCTCAGCCGGAGGTCACAGCAGTCATAGCCAGAAGCTGCTCCCTCTAGGAAGAGATGAGGAGATGTACTTATTCTCCCCCTGGGGTACCTCGACCTTTCACCTTCTTGGGAGGAGTGGTGGTTTAGTGGTTAAATTATCGAAGTCAAAGAGGACAGCTCTAATGCACCCCTCTCCAGGCCATGCTGTGCAATCTTGACACAGTCCTTTTATATTCCTCTATTCTTTATTTGACAAAATCTGAGCGCGCTTAGAAACAGGCGGGCTTTTGGTATAAGGCAAGAATTTTCAAAGCCAATAAGTCTACCACCACCACCGGTATGTCACGGACCTTCCCAAAAAACAAAATCACCTAAAGCTGGTATTTTTAGCCCTCATCGGTACCTACTTCAAACAGAAAATATAAATAGAAGCACTTTTATATGCCTTTTAGAGCTGATGAATGTATACAATTTTGTTTAAAACCCCTTTAGTATCCTGTCCACGCCTTTGCAGACTCTTAAAACAACAACAAAATGGCCAGTATTTTCTCTTGGACAGGTGGCAACCCTATGCGCTGCATAGTTAAGTAAAAAATATCAATATGACGCACAGTCATATCATTTTGAAGGCACGACACACATGCGTACATTTACAAAATGACTTTCTTTTTTAAAAAAATGTACCAAGCTGATTTGGTAAAGTATAAAAAACATAAGTAGCTTGAAATGTGTTTTTTCTTGAAGCGCCAGTGAGGGGGATGTTGCATCTGATGTATTTTGGAATGTTGGGACACGGGAATTCTGAAAAAGGAGTGGGGAACAGTAGGTTGCTGAGCCCGTGGCTGGCAGCTTCCCCTCGAACAAATCATTTCCACCCTTCCCATTACCGTGGTCAACATCCCTTGTTAGATATTTTGCCAATGTTGTTACCTTCTCGTAGTTCCACACATTACCATTGCTCAATATTACAGTGTACAGGTTTAGTTTCTCCACTTGTCAAGGATCTGAAAATTTGGATAACCCCCTTCCTTCCTTTGTGCCCACTCCTGACCTGCACTCAATCACCAACTGATACACCCATTCCACCAAAACTACTGTTCCATCAGTATCACTCAATCTGGGCTTCTGTACACCTTTTAATAACTGTATCCTTGGTTTCATTCCTCTTAACACTTCAAAAGGTGTTTTACCAGTTACACTGCTTGGGGTCATGCAGTATGGGCCATAGTAACTTGTTTACAGCATTTTTCCATGAACCTTCTTGATACAAAGCTAACTGCAACCCTTCTTTGACTGTTCCGTTCCACCGTTCTACCAGACCATCACCTTGAGGGTAGTAAACAGATGGGTGGATATATTTAACCCCACATATCACCCAAAAATTATTCATGTCTTGTGAAACAAATTGCACCCCATTGTCTGTTACTATTATCTCAGGTTCTTCTTCCTTATCCCATATTTCTTCTGGGAAACTGTTCACATCACGAGTTGTTAGCTGATTAGTAAACTTAATTTTTCCTTCAAGGGAGCATACATTTGATCAATTACCTCAGGTAGGTACTTCACTGTGCAATGAGATTTGTCACTCCCTGTGCATGACGTACAATTTCTAATGCTACACTCCACATCTCTAACCGTGCCTGGCCACCAATATTAAGCCCTTATCCTAAGCTTGGATGCACTCATCCCGATATCACCTTCATGAGCCAACTTCAGAATGTTTTGTCTCAAAGCTTCACTTACTACCAGCACTTCACCTCTCCATAACAGGTCACCAACCACCGACAATTTGGTACTAGTATGATGATAGCTGTCAGCACGATCAGGCCGGTCACCTTTCCTAGCGGTCTACCCAGTACATATTTCATGACCGCCTGTAAGACCACATCATCCTTCTCCTTCTCTATCTGTTCTTCATGCAAGATTTGCCTGTCGGTAATCGTACTGATACAAGCCACCATTCAATCATCCTCATTCACTTAAATATTCTTTTCCCTGTTGGAAGTTGTTGAGAAGTGCACATAGTCTCCATTTTAAATAAAAGAAGTGCAGGTGCTCATTAACTGACAATATCTGTCCATGATGCTGCAAAACACCCGACCCTCATTGGTATGACTGCACAATCTTTCCTAATTTTCCAACAACCATCTATGAAATACATGTGCCAGTTTGAAGGGTGGTGAGTACACTTGCACAGCAGAGATTAACTTTCTGCAGTGCACAGATCAGGCACACTGTAACATCAGGGCCCACTGAGGCACGAGTCTCCCCAACTTTTCCATTGATGTTTGTCAAGATTGCATTAATTTTTCCAGAATTATATTATTGTAGTCCTTTTTCTATGGTGGCATATTTTGCAATTTGAGACTTTCTTCAGTATCCAATGGATGTAGTCAAATTGTAGTATTACATCGAAGACTGTGGCATATGGTGGATTTTGCTTTAGAAAGTGTGGTCATACTACACAGCGAAAGTGAAGTTCTGATTTTGAGAGGGGTGATTCACAAGGGCTGTGCCTGCACCCATAAGCTCTCTATCAAAGCTCTGTGCATCCATGACCTAAAGGCTAGCCATTCAGTGGTGGGTGGTGCCAGGATGTGTTTCAGGCCTATTAGTGCACTAGTGTCCCTGAGTGGAGGCCCTGCGCCAGGGAAGAAAGTGGCAGCTGTAGCTGAGATGCAGAGAGTGAGCAAGGCCTGAGGCATGAGCTGAGTGTGAGCCAAAGCATAGCAGAAGTGGAGCAGACAGGTAGGTAAAAATGTGCTTCCACAGCCACAGGGGGAGGTGACTGTGATATGGTACAAGTGCAAGTGTACACTTGGCTAAGTGGGGTTCATAATAGTGTCAATTTGCAGCATATTCGAAGCTTCCTTGGCACATTTGTGTCTGGCCCTAGCATAACGATGGTTCTTCTATAATGCCAGCCATTCTTAGCAAATTGTGGGTGCCCTTGTCATTATGGAGCTTACCTCTGGCATTGTGGTGGCACTGGCATAACAGTGGCCATTCTTAGCAAGTTTCGGCATGTTTGGTATTTTGGCAATGGTTCGTGATATAATGGTGGCCATTCTAGTATGCCACGAGTATTCTTGGCTTTATGGAAATCAGGTCTTGCATAATGATGGGCCTGGCATAATGGCATTTTATTCTTGTTACATTATGGGTACCCTCACTACGATGATGACTACACCAAGCAAAATGTGGCTGATCCTTGGCATTTTGGGGCTTGCCTCTGACATAATGTTGATTGGGGTATAATGTTGGCCATGCATGGCAAATTACTGACATCTTTAGCATTATGGCCCTCATTATGACAGTGGTGGTAAAAACCGCCTACCGCCACGGCGACAGCCGCCAAAACAGTGTCACCGTGGCTACCAGTTGACCGCCATATTATGACCGTAGCCAGAATTCCACTGATAATCCCGCGGGTGGGACAGTGATAGCCGCATGCTTGTAGTCTCCAGCCCAGGTTACCGCCCTGGCAGACGGAGTGGTACATTGGTGGTTTGGCTTGAGTCATACCGCCAGTGTCATATTATGGGGAAAATACCGCTGTCCGCCAGGGTCATAACGAGGGCCTATGACATGATCAGCTGGCCTAATCGTGAGTCTAGCATATAGGTGCTATATTAGCATATTGTTGTAGGTCTTGGCAAGAAGTAGCCATCCTCAGTGACGATCTTTGGCATGTGGTGTTGATACATGGGGATGCAAGGCAGAATCTATCCATGTGTAACATGATAATTTGATGAAAGTCACACGCTAATGCTTGGGGACCAAGTGTGTATGTACTCAAAGTTAAACACTGGTATCTCAGGTCCAAAAATGTTTTTTCATAATAATGACAACATTTTGTTTGGGGAGGGACTTGAGGTTATTCAGCTAAAACTTAAAGCTTTTGTTTTCTGGAAAAATGTATACATTTTCAGAAGTTGACAAGTTGTTGTTTGGAGACTAAGGGCCTAACCTCGACCTTGGCGGATGGGATACTCCATCACAAATGTGATGGATATCCCACAGCCATATTATAAGTTCCATTAAGTCCTATGGAACTTGTAAAACGGGGGGCGGGATATCTGTCACGTTTGGAATATCCCTTCCGCCAAGGTCGTAATCAGGCCCTTAGAGTTTAATTCCATAACTATATTAAGATTTTAGTGACAATTCATACTAAATTCTGGAGACTAAATGATCGCATTGGTTTCTTGGTGGTAGAATACGCTTGCTGAGTTGCGGACATGGAGACATTTCATCATCTATATCGATAAATATTTATGTGACGTAAGCGCTAATACTGTGGGATGTCTCCGTTTGTAAGTTTGGTGTTATCTGCCCTGTAAGTTCTCCACTTACGTAGCACCTCTTCTGTATGAGCATGTATGATTCATCTAACTGACCAATCTATGGCCTTTGATTATGATATCTCAGTCACTCTGAATTTTACCATCACGCCTCTTCCTGGTGGAATATCAGTCAAAAAATGATACCTCATTTTAGTGAGAGGCGATATGGTATCCAGCTTTTTGTGGCATGCACCTGCCCCAAGAGCGGCATTGTGCTACTTTGTCCAAGTGATCACAGGTGGACCTACATGGTGGTTTCAGCATGTGTGTGGTTGTAGTGTGGCCTATGTGGGCAGAGTTGGGTGAGGTGCAAACATTTCCAACCTGTGGTCTAGCTGTGTCATAGTGAACCTGATGGTGCTGTTGCAATTGTCTGTAGAGGTATGGGAGAGTAAGTGGGTACATTTCACACAGGATTTGTTCTGTATACCATATCAACATAACATACCATTGTGGCCGCGCTTTCTTCTCTTCTATAGGGTCTTCGTGCAAGAAGTAAAGTAAATGAATGCTCCATTATATGGCTTCTGGGTTGTTCATCCACCCTGAGCAGTAAGGAACGGGTTTATGGGGCACACCCAGGAGCAGTGAAAGGTGCAGGACAGTAAAGTCCATGGGCGCCACAGTACCACCAAGGGGTGCACCCAGCAGCGATAAAAGTGGAAACCCAAATAAATAAAGAGGTACCCTATCTTTGTGGGTGAATGGGTGGGAGCCAGGAACTGAAAGTGAGTGGGCATCAATCATTACCTGTGAAGGAATATAGGGAGAAAGCAGAAGAGAATGGAGATCCAGGGGCCTTATTACGCATTAAAACAGGTGCACCGGGCACTAAGAGAGGAAGTGCACTCTATTATCTTAAATGCGCTGTTACCAAGGCAGCCGCGAACTGGAGCTGTGCTGGGGTCAGCGCATTCAAGTGAAAAACATAGCAGAAGCTTTAAGGCCGCTCAGTGTTTTTCTGTGCGGGCGGAAACCCGCCAGCACTTTTAAGGGGGATGAGAGATCCACTTGCATGCGGGTGCAGTGAGTCCATAGGACCTCCCCTCCACCCCACAACAGATTGGACCTCCTGACAACAATTTTGGCTCCCACCTATGGAAACAACAGATCTCCGAGGACATCATAGGCCACACACAGCCCCTTTTCTTTTAACTGGTGGGAATATGAAAAGAACTGGTGAAATATGCTGTACACATTTGAAGAACAACAGGCCACGTGAACATTATACTCAGATTTCAATAAAGTTCTGTAATGTCTATGGATGTTTAACCCTACCATTTTCAAAATACACCCTTATGGGACTTCAAATCTGAGAGTTCACTAATGTGGTGAATGAAAGCCTAGGAGTGCAGCCAAGTTGTCCTCTGGAGGAGTCACAGTGGTGAGAGACAAATATTTCAGGAGAAACAATGATAATTATATGTTTGAAAAGGGGTTCTAGCTAGTAAAACTCCCAGTTTTTCACTTTCTGGTTTCTATTCTTTTAACCTTTGCAGTGTGGGTCCCCCCCCCCACCGGAGTCTCACACACTGTAATCTCTGTTAAAATTAGATTATGAGACACAGTCCTTAGCGCATGCCTTTTATTACAGCGGCAGCTGCTTGTGCAAAGCCAAGGCACGGGCATCTGCATACTTTGTGAATGTTCCATGTTCCATGTATGGAGTATGGTGAGCAAGGAAGGTATCTGACCTGTTTAGTATATGAGGACCAGAAACCATTTCTATTTTCTGTGTGTAATTGGTACACAAGATGGGAGCTGGAGAGAGCCTTCCAGGCAGGTTCTAGGTTGTAGGAGTAAGGTTCTTTGATTCAGACTAGGTTAAACTTCCACCAGGAAGAGAACACAGGACCCCAGGGACAGGAGGGCACTAGCTCAAAGCTGCCAACTGAAGTCTAATTTTGGTACAGGCCCAAGGGCAGCTAAGCCTGACAGAGGTTACACAGTTTTGAAGGTTGCTAGGAAACAGATGTACACAATACAGGAGTCGCAGAGAACCGTTTGTAGTGAAAATATTAAGGGCCAGATGTATCAAACAAGTTTGCATTCGCAAACGGTGCGAATCGAAAAAAATTCGATCGTTGTGAATGCAAAAATGCCTTTCAAGATTTATGAAAGGAATTCGCAGTGCAATTTCAAGGAATCGCTATAATAGGGATTCCCTGAGATTGCGACTCCATTTAGGGAATCGCAAATTGCGATTCTCCAAATAGGAGATCGCAAATAGGGAATTCCTATTTGAGATTTCGAAATCAAATATATCATGCATTTCCTAAATGCGAATTGGGCATTTAGGAAATGCAATTACCACGAAATGCAATTTGGTGGTCACCATGTGCAATTTTTTTGCGTTATAAATACATTTTTAAAAATGACATGTAGCGCACACATGCCCCTAGGGCATGTGTGCGCTTCACATGTCTACAAATATTGTTTTGCGGTGCATCAAAGGGGGCCTTAGGCCCCCAGCACCCTGGGGTTTGCATTACCTAATTTGCAAAGTCCTAACAGGAATTTCCAAATTAGGTTATGCAAAACCATTCGCACCTATGGGCCTACAGACCCTTAGGGATGAATGGAGTCCCATTCCCTAATTGCGATTCGGTGATAGCGATTGCGACTTTTAAGAAATCGCTATTACCGAATCGCAATTTTCATACATCCCATTTTGCATTTCTTAAATAGCGATTTCTTAAAAATCGCTATTTAGGAAATGCAAACCGGGAGCTTGAAACATCTTGCCCTAAATCCGGCTGGAGTTTTCTATTCAAAGTAGGAAAGCGATTGGTAGCGTGCGTTTCTCAGGGTTGGCCAAGGGCATTATCTGTCGCTTAGCTGAGGGACCCATTGATAATTCTTAAATGTAATAAGTCTCCCTGGAGGTTAGAACTTGTGTGTTGTTTGATATGCGGTTTACTGAAATGCATATTGTGTATATAGATTTGTAATTCTTTGTGTGGTATTTACCTTGGAATGCATTAGTGTTTGTTTCCTTTTCAAAACCAAAAGCACTCCCTGGACAAAGATTAACTGAGTGTTTTGTGTGTGCTGCTTAATGCTGAGATTCCGGTCCACATGGCCTCTCGGAGGGAGCCTTGGACTGTTCTGTCTTCACCACTTTCAGAGCCAAGTCCTGAGGGAGAGTGTTTGGTTTTCACTATGGGGTGACAACAGTACAGGGACCCCAGCAAGACAGGATGAAATGACGCTATCTGTAACCATTGAGACCCAGTAACCTATGGAGGTCCTTAAGACCCCTAAAAAGTCTTCACATTTTATGACCCCCAGCCACTGACTAAAACCTAGGGGCAGCCATTGCTTTTCTCCTCATCTGACCTACAAGACTTCATCAGCAAGTTATTTCAGGAGTGGAAATTGAAATTATCTTTCCTATGTCCCCCATAGGTCGTGCAGCCTCTAAAGATACACTTGTTATCCCACTCGATGCAGGGATTACTGCGTGGGATTTGTATCGGACCATGCAGAGAATCCAGTCTGAACACAGGGTATGCAAGGAAGGAAAATTGCAGCTATACAGCCCCTGCCCAACCCCACCGTTCTCACTGCACCCATCTAGAGCAGCCCTCATGTCTCTCCCTATCTGCCCTGTGACCTAAGGACCACAATCCGTGGAAACCAGACTCAACCCCTAGAAGTGTAACTTCGTGGCACTTGCCTCCATGACCAGGAAGGGCCCCTGGATCACCAGATGGTTGGTGTTGTGAGTGGGAAGAGGGTATGCATTCTCCACTTCAGACTGTGGTACTGGGAGGGGCCGGAATATGGTGTCCTAAATATTGTTTACAAAAATATCACCTCACTGGAGTTAATGATAGTAAATCTACACCCATGAACACTATCTTTGTAAACGATATTTACGTCAGGCGATATTTCTGGAGACGATATTCAACATACAGCCGTGCTGCCAGCGTTTGTAAGGGGTCTCCAAGAGGGAAGAAGGAACATTATACAAACTACTTTATTGGCATGACAAGGGAGCCTGGCATTGCCAAACAAAGCACATGGAGCACATATAATAGGACTCTTCTGGTGCCCACTACTGTGGAAGCTGTCATGTTGTTAAGCAGTTTTTTTGGGGGTGCACACCTTCTTTGGGATGGGCACAGACAGAAACCCTGAGAAGATTTTCAGCACTTCTGGCAAAGCATGCACTGCCCATAACATTCATTTTTGGGCCTTGTGTAGTAATTTATCACCACCACAGTGGGGTGCCCTAAAGCTACTGCCTTACCTTGGCTAAAGCAAGCATCGTCCCTGGGCATGGGCATACTTAGCAACCTTCACTGCCATTTCCAGTAGACCTTTACAGGTGGGGCTGAGCTTTTGCCCCTTTCTTTTTCTTGGACAGTGTTCCCTCTGTGTAGCTATAAGGCTCCTGAACTCCTATGTGGCTGTGTTTATATAGTCAGTGATGGTTGGGTTAGGGCACCTCTTGTATTTTGTGAGCAATTCTCTACTTCCGGTCTGTGCACACACCGTATGCTTGGAGTATTACCCCTGGTGTGTCCCACTAGGTAGTCATTCTAGGGTCTTCCTGCAGATGGTGCATCCCTTCAGGTGTCTCCCAGGACCTGGTCTAGTATTCTGTTATTCCATTATTCTGTACAGGTTTCTCCTTCTACGTGATGTATTACTCCAGGTGTCTTTCTATACTGGGTTCATGGGTCTAGGTATCCCGCTGGTCCATTATTATAGGTTTCTCCCTGTGCACAGTGTATTAGCATATTGCCCAGGTGTTTACCTGTACCTGGCCTGTTGTCGCAGGTTTCTCTCTGCACATGAAGATATACTCCAGGTATGTCTGTCTGCCTGGTCTGTTACTCTAGGTCTCTCACTATACCTGGTGTATCACTCGTGGTGTCTCTGTCGATGTGGCCTGTGGTGTCTCCCTGTACATGGCGTATTTACGCACTTATCCCAACATTGGTCTTCATTACGACTTTGTCGGAATATGGTGCGGTATTTTACACATGAGGTAAATACCACTATCCCAGGGAGAGATGTTTACCATGTGTTGTAAATGCCTTCTATTCAGAGATTTTAAGAGGAAACCAGCAAATAACATACCAAATTCTGCATAATTTGCCCTTTCTATGGAATTTTTCTCCAGACAATTTTGGCAGGTTTGACATGCTGGACTATATCGGGAAAACTGCAAGGATGAGACAGTGATGATGCAGCTCGTAATTTCAATCCCTTTGCAAGCACGTGCTTTCATGGTGATTGGAATTTAGCCCTTAACTAGGGGTGGGCGGTGAGCGACGCCCCACTGGTGGAGCTAACTGAGTTTTTTGGCACTAGTTCGGTCAAAAACTCCACTAGCCCCACCAGCGGAGTGGAGCTCATTTGTGCGCACTGCAGCCCAGTTATGGGCCACACAGCGAAAATGAAGACAGTCTGTGCTTGCGCTGTGTGGCCCATAACTGGGCTGCAGTGCACACTCACCCGACGTGGCGATGGAGCTGCTCACCGGCAGCCCAGCAGTTCCGGATCAGGGTAGGCCTCTCCCCGCCAGCAGCCCGGGGCGGGAGGAGAAGGAGACAGAGATCCAGGCCAATGGCAATGAGGATCCCCTGGGAACGAGGACCAAGGTAAGTCCTTGTATTTTTTTTTTCCATGTGCACACCGGTGCACAAAAGACCTGAAATGGCAGCTTTTGCTGCCTATTGCCATGTCCTGAATGCACCCAATCTCAGAAGCGCTAAGCAGGGTCGGGCCTAACTAGGCCCGACCCTGATTAGCGCTTCCAAGATTGGGCACCTTCAGGGTGCCACTCCGCAGCTCGCGGAATTCCATAGAGTTTTTTTATCAACTCCACAGAATTCTGCAGAGTAGAACTCCGGGAGCTCCGCCCACCGCTACCCTTAACTCGTAATGAGAGCCTATGTAGCCTGTTCCATGTAAGTCCCTCAACATGGTTTGTTGTTCCAGGTATCTCCATGTATATGTCGCAATACCCAGGTGTTTCCTGCACACCTTTCAGTTGCTCACGTGCTTCCCTGTACCTCTCATCTGTGATTCTTGCAAACATAACATTCAAGTCGAAAACCAGGTAACAACTTCCTAAGGAGTTAGGGGGACTGTAGGCCCACAGACTCGGTTACATGTGTTGAGAAGGCGAATCTCCATTCCTGCAGAACCTGTTTGATTGATTGGGAGACGAGCTTTAACCATTCCGCAGACACATCATTTTCCCTGATGTCTCCTAAAAGGTTCCAACTCTCAGATTCCTCTCATTTTTTAGGATATTCTCACAGACGTGGAGGAATGAGGATGGACTAAGGGGGGACTCTCTCTTTAGGATATCTCCTACGCATGCAGCCCTACTGCAGCATCTCCACCGACTAACTCTCACCTCCCTTCTTCTTAGTATCCCAACACACAGATACATAAGCAACAGACCCATGTACTTGGACATGCCTGGAGCAGTGCACCAAGTAGAGTGGACATCTGGGGCAATACACCGTGTCCATGGAGACAACTGCGGTAGTGCACCATGTACAGGGAGACACCTGGAGCAATGCTCCATGTACAGGGAAGCACCTGCAGCATTACACCATGTACAGGGATACACCTGGAGCATTGCGCCATATACAGGGAGACACCTGGAGCAATGCTCCATGTACGGAGACACAACCTGCAGCACTGCAACATGTATAGGGAGACACCTGGAGAAATGAACCATATACAGAGAGACACCTGTGGCAATGCACCATGTACGGGGAGACACCCGGAACAATGCACCGTGTACAAGGCGGCACCTGCAGCAATGCACCATGTACAGGGAGATGCAGCAATGCACCATGAGCAGCGAGACACCTGGGACAATGAACCATGTACAGGGAGACACACCTGCAGTATTACACAATGTACAGGGGACACACCTACAGCAATGCACCATGTACAGGGGAGATTCACCTGCGCAATGCACCATGTCCAGGGAGACCCCTGCAGCAAAGCACCCATTACAGGGAGACACCTGCAGCAATGCACTATGTACGGGACACCTGCTGCAATGCTCCATGTACAAGGGACACCTGCTGCGATGCACCATGTACGGGGAGACGCAGCAATGCACCATGAGCAGCAAGACACCTGGGACCATGAACCATGTACAGAGAGACACACCTGCAGTATTACACAATGTACAGGGGACACACCTACAGCAATGCACCATGTACAGGGAGATTCACCTGCGCAATGCACCATGTCCAGGGAGACCCCTGCAGCAAAGCACCCATTACAGGGAGACACCTGCAGCAATGCACTATGTACGGGACACCTGCTGCAATGCTCCATGTACAAGGGACACCTGCTGCGATGCACCATGTACGGGTAGGCACCTGGGACAATGCACCATGTACAGGAAGCACCTGCAGCAATGCACGATGTACAGGGAGACACCCTGAGCAATGAACTATGTTCAGCGAGACACCAGGACCAATGCACCATGTATAGGGAGACCCCTGAAGCAATGCACTACGTACAGGAATGCACCTGGGACAATGCACCATGTACAAGGAGACTCCAGTAGCAATGCACCATGTATAGGGAGTTATATGGAACAATGCACCATGTATTGGGAGTTACATCAACAATGCACCATGAGCAGTGAGAAACTTGCAGCAATGCACCACGCACAGAGAGCAACCGTGTACAATGCACCATGTACACAGAAACACCTTCAGCAATGAACCATGTAAAGGGAGACAGCTCTGATCTGGGAGTCCCTTTTATAGAGCTGGGTACCATCATGGCCAGAAGCATATCTTAAGGAGCTGGGCACTCCTTTACCAAGGAGCCCCTTCTTTGGAGCTGGGTATCACCATGGCCAGAAACCATTTATCTGGAGCTTGGCAACTGTCTGACCATGGAGCTTTGCTACTCTCTGACCAAATGTCCATTTTCTGCAGTTGGTATCTCTCTGGCCCAGTGTTAGAAATGGGGTCTCTAGTTGGCAGTCGGGTTGCACTCTGTCCAAGTAGGGACACTCACTCTAGTCAGGATAAGGGAGATACCTGCTCAGATAACCCCTGCTCACCAACTTGGTAGCTTGGCATGAGCAGTCAGGCTTATGTCACAAGCAATGTGTAAAGCATTTGCACATAACACGGTAATAAATGAAGACACTACACAAGGGACACCACACCAGTTTTAGAAAAATAGCCAATATTTATCTATATAAAACAAGACTAAATGCGATAAAAATCAACCATACAGTAATAAATATAAGATTTCTGCAAGATTTACTCAAAATTACAGTTCCTTGAAGTCAATAGCTCCACATGGGGCTATCACTGCATCATGATTAAAAAAAACAACAACAGTTTAGGCCAGCCATGGTGTCGGGAAGACCTGCAAACAGTACCTTTGGAATTGCAGGGCATCATGATCCTCGCAATGAGCTCCGGAGAGCGGCGTCACTGGCATTGCAGTGTTGGTTCCGGAGTCGGTGCAGGAGTCGTCAGGCCCTTGAAGTCACACTCCTTGCGGATTGAACTCCAGACTGATGAATTCAGGAGCGCTGGTGTGGATATCATCGGGGCTACAGTGCGAAGCGGGCGATGTAACGTGCGGTGCCCACAGGCCACATGCAGGCAGCAGCTCAGTGAAGGCGTCCAGCGACACTGGAGAGACCAGGGCTGCGGTGTTAAGCGGGGCGGTGCGACGTGCGGTGTCACCAGGTCACAGTGCAGGCATCAGCATAGTCGTTGGAGAAGCGCAGACTTTGGTAGGGCCAAGCCAGCGATGCAGGCCAGGAAAGGTCTTCGTGACCCTCACGAATGGTGTCCACAGCCTAGGTCCTAGGTGCAGGCAGGATGCCTGGTGACAACACTGGAGTTGATGATGCTGGCGTCGGTGGACCGGGCTGCAGTGCGGGACTGGACGGTGCTTCGTGTACCTCACGAGCGGTGTCCACAGCCATGGTGCCAGCAGCGGGGCCGGTGTCAGTAGGAGCTGCGGCGTCGGGATGCCCTTGCTGCGGTGTGAGCAGGCGATGCTGGAGTGTGGGGCCCAGAGGTCGCGGTGCGAGCAGTGGCTCGGTGAAGTCGTCTGATGACGGCATTGGTGATACCAGGGTTGCGGTGCGAAGCAGGGCAATGCAACTCCGTGCGGCGTGGGCAGGTCATGGTGCAGGCCAGCGGCGTCGTTGGCGGCGTCGCAGTGGTTATTCCTCTTGAACAGCACAAAACACACAGCTCTCAGTGCTACACGTTGAGGAAAATGAAGTCTTTGCAGTCCATGAGACTTCCAAAAGGAGGCAAGCTCTACTCCAAGCCCTTGGAGAACTCTCTCAAGCAGGACACACAGCAAAGTTCATATTTTGCACTCTTTTCACACAGAAGCAGCACCGCAAAGGGACAGTACTCCTCTTTCAGCTCTTCAGCTCTTCTCCTTGCAGAGGTTCCTCTTGATCCCAGAAAGATTCTAAAAGTCTGGGGTTTGGGGTGTTCTTCTTATACCCTATCCTGCCTTTGAAGATGGCAAACTTCAAAGCAAAGTCTCAAGTGTTTGCAAGATCCTTCCTTGTCCAGGCCTCAGACTCACACCAGGGGGTCGGAGACTGCATTGTGTGAGGGCAGGCACAGTCCTTTCAGGTGTGAGTGACCACTCCTCTCTCCCTTTCAGCACAGATGGCTCATCGGGATATGCAGGCTACACCCCAGCCACCTTTGTGTCACTTACTCCGAAAGGGAATCTACAAACAGCCAGAGTCACATAATGGATTAAACAAGAAAATGCCTACTTTCTAAAAGTGTCATTTTCAAACTCACAATCTTAAAATCAACTTCACTAAAAGATATATTTTTAAATTGTGAGTTCCGAGACCCCAAACTCCTTTAGCTGTCTGCCTCAAAAGTAATATGCACTTTAATGTTATGTAAGGGCAGCTCCTATGTTAACCTATGAGAGATATAGGCCTTGCAAGCGCAAAACCTGAATTTGGCACTATTTCACTGTTAGAACATGTAAAACACACCAGTACATGTCCTACCTTTTAAATACACTGCACCCTGCCCATAGGGCTACCTAGGGCCTACCTTAGGGGTGCCTTACATGTATAAAAAGGGATGTTTTATGCCTGGCAAGTGGGTACACTTGCCAAGTCAAATTGGCAATTTACAACTGCACACACAGACACTGCAGTGGCAAGTCTGAGCCATTTTACATGGCTACTAATGTGGGCAGGCACACTAGTAGTATTTGATTTACAGGCCCTGGGCACCTCTAGTGCACTGTACTAGGGGCTTTCCAGTAAATCAAATATGCCAATCATGGATAAACCAATCAACAGTAGAATTTACCTAGGCAGCACTTGCACTTTAGCACTGATTAACAGTGGTAAAGTACGCAGAGACAATAAACCAGCAAAAACAGACCTGAAAATATAGGAGGAAGAAGGCAAAAAGTTTGGGGATAACCCTGCAAAAAGGGCCATTTCCAACACCCAGGCATCCCTATTCTGGAGTCTGGTAGCACCGTGAGCAAAAGCTTTTCATTTCAAGCTCGTTTACCTACTGACCAAGGAATTCCCCTTCTGGGGATGGGTACGTAATTGGCTTGGTTTCTCCTAGTACAGCAGTTTCCACATTGGCACATATGTGTTATGTCTGATGCAGTTTCTTAAAAGTGCCAGGTGGCGTGTTTGAAAGAAGGGTACCTCAATGAATGAATGTCAAAAGTACTTCACTGCTGAGAGGTCCTGTTGTAGAGCGAAAATCACCTCTGTCCCAAGTACACCTGGTGTTTAGCAAGCTTCCCCATTGGTTAAGCATTCCCTTTTTGAAGCAGGGTACATCTCTGGCCTAGGAGCCTCTCATGCTAGGCCAGGCAATTTTAAGGACGAAGGACCATTGTCTCTCATTTTGCACTTCACAGAAAACATTGCCACCACAGTATCTTCTGATTCAGGTGCCTCCTCTCTAGAGTAGGAAATTCATTGGCCCATAAGCCCCATGTCCAGACATTTCACAAACCTATGACTGGAAATCACCTCCACGTGCTGTTGCTGCGAACAAAGAACAATGGAATGTTGACGCTCCGGGATTTTACTGGCACTCTGTTGTCTGCAATGGAGGTCCCAACATTCCCATGTTCTAATTAGCAGTACATGTGGGGTGGAACGGGAAAGTGGCTGAGAAACTGTGAATACTTACTGTAAAAAGAGAGGGGTTAGCGGGAGTAGGGAATGGTTTTAGGGATGGCTAAGGGGGCTTTCTGGAGGTAGGGACACTCATCTACACAAAAGTAAACCCATTGTGATTCACAAACGGCAACGTTAAAGGTACAACAGACAAAGGAATCTGAAATAGCAGTAAATGTACTTCAGCTCAGACCTGGAGTGAGTCCAGCACCACATATGGCCACGCACTGAAACGTCAACACCCTCCCATAGGAAATAAAGAAGTTAGGGACTTAAAACCCCATGGGAAATAATGTTAACATAAAATGATTTAATTTAACCTTTTAAAGATATATATATATATATATAGAGAGAGAGAGAGAGAGAGAGATATTTAATTTAATCTTTCAAGATTAGCTACAAATAACAAATAAATATTATCAAAATAAATATTAGTAAGAATAACGTAGTTTACATTGTGTTTTTAAATAGTTAAATTAATTTAAAGCAATTCTATGCATAAGGTTCTGTAATCTTTAAAACAAAACGAAATGAGTATAAACATTTTATTTTAGGTGCTTTTAATAAAACTTACAAAAATAGTTTTAATTTATATTAATATATTTATGTTAATTAAATAGTTCATTTAAAATTAAGATAATAGTGCTTTATTGCTTTACACTTCAAATAAACATGTATTATTTGACATCAACATTTAGCATGAAATAGTTTTACTATTTTTTAAGTTTAATAAACTTTTACAATTTTTCCTGTACTTTACTGTAAGGAGATCTCTACCCCGGTGGTGGAGAACTCTGCCTTTGTTTGAAAATGTCCTAGTATAGTTGTACATTTGGATCCACCCACTGTTTCAGGGTGTACAAACCTGCAAGTATATACTTTCTAGTAAATGTACTCTTTCTGAGTCTATGTATGACTGTATTTTTGTGTGCGTTTATCTGCCAAAAAATATGGGTGCCTACTTTTGTGTAACTTTGTGTAGGCGAGTGTGAGTCTGAGGATGCTTAAGGGCATTTGTGTGTTTTTGTCTCAGTTCGTGGGAAGATTTGGCTGTTTTCTGTTACCTTTTGCGCCTGACCTTCAACGCTTGTCTACACCAAAATCTCTTCTGCTTGCATATGCCACAGGTGCTTTGCTTCAAATGATGCCTGTCTGCCCATGCAGAGAACCCCACACTACAATCATCCTGGCTTGACATATCAGGCCAGTAGGTTCACACTGGGAGGTGGTACCTATTCATAGCAAGCCCATAGTAAGGCGGTAGCAGGCGAACAGACCCCCCTTTCCAGTTACCTGTGTGTTGAATCAAGTGACTTTGGAACAGGTTATATTTTAGCACAGACACGTGTGACTTATGGCCTTGGTGGGCCACTTGAGCCCATAGTTACATCTTTCTCAAAATGTTTTAAATGCTGCCTCCGCTATACCTCAGGCCGGGTGGCACCTATTGACCAATAGTTGGAAGCCTCGTGTATCATGTGCCGAAATGCAGAAGTCCTAAACCATTTGCAAGTTTGACATCATGAGCTATGCAACCGTTTAAACCATACTCAACCGAGGAAACTACATGCAAATCACCCCTCTAGGCTGGGAAGAGACTTCAGTCAGATCATACACATGGATCTTCTGTGTAAAAGGTCCAAAGGGTTCCTGGACTATGGTGGAAGAAGAGGGGCGGACTTTTGATGTTCCCGCCTGAAAGTGCCAAACAGGCATACACTGGGCTTTGCCTTCCACCTTCTTCAGTTCTAGGTCTTTGTTTCTGATTCTCTACTTCATGGTAACTGGGCTAGATACCAGGAGAGGGGTCATCAGTGCCCACAAAGCCCTGTCTTTTTCAGAGTGACGCATTTACCCTCTAGGTTTGCTGAGAAGCTTCTTGTAAGGCCCCCGTTGGCCAAATCTAACAAAAGGAAATACATCAGAGTGGTGAGAAATTGGCACTTTAGGGGACAGGATGGGATAGGCTTAGGGTACCTACCTATGACATCAAGCTTGTGGCAGAATGTAAATGAATGGAATAGAATGGCTCCACGCTGTTGCATGCAGATGGGGATGGCCTGCGCTGCCTTTTGAAGGAAGTACTAAGAGAGACCTCCAGCCTGAATGTCAGCTCAAGGCTTGTGCCAGGTCATCTCCTGGACAGATCCCTAGGGATCCTGCAGGACATGTAGTCTGCAGTGAGCTGTGCAGAACAGGTGTACCAGCATCTCCACACCATCAATTCACATGGAGCTGAAGTTCCCTGGAGCTCTTGCTGCCCACCTCAGAAGTCTTGAGTTCATCTGAGAAATAATGAGTGCCACCGAAGGTGTCCTGAAGACCTGAAAGAGTGAGCGCCTGCTGCCCACCAGAGAAGCCCCCAGCTGGAGTGGGACTGGCCACACCCATGACTAGTGCTGAAGTGCCTGGTCCCACACCGGCCACCCTCCAACACCACCACAATGAAGCCACTTGTAATCACCACATGCACTGACTTCACCGCTCAGTACTCAGTGCAGTCACTTCACCGCTACCCAACTGGACTCAGTGTACACTCTTGGGGTGAAGTCCTGTGCTAAATGTTCTCAGTGAACTGATTTCACTGCTACACCCCACTCCTCACCTCCTCGGGAGTCAGTGTACAGTCTTGGGGGTGAGTTCCTGCACTGAATGTTCTCAGTTCACTGACTTCACCTCTCACTGCACTCACTTCACCGCTACCCCACTGAACTCAGTGTACACTCTTGCATTGAGGTCCTGCACTGGATGTTCTCAGTGCAATGAGTTCACACTCACTGCACTGATTCCCCGCTGCCCTGCTGGAGTCGGTGAACACTCTTATGGTGAGAACAATTACTGAATGCTCTCAGTGCACTGACTTCACACTCATTGCACTGACTTCCCCGCTACCCTGCTGGAGCCTGAAGTCCTGCACTAGATGTTCTCAGTGCACTGACATCGCTCAGTGCACTGACTTCACCGCTACCCTCCTGGAGTCAGTGAACACTCTTGGGTTGAGGACCTGCTCATTATGGCCCTCATTGCAACCCTGGCGGACGGTGTAATGTTGGCGGTTGGACTGCAAACAGGCTGGCGGTAATTACCGCCACAGTATGACATTGGCGGTTTGGAACATTCCAAACCGCTAATGTATCACACCGCCCACCACGGCGGTAGCAACTGCCAGGCTGGAGACAACGGTCTACAGCCTGGCGGCCGTCACTAGTCCGCCTGCGGGATCATGACCCCGCACACCGCCTTGGATTTCGTGGTTTTTGAAACGCCACGAAAACCATGGCGGGAGGCACTATCAGTGCCAAGGAATTTGTTCTCTGGAACTGATAGGGGTCTCCCCCTCGGCCCTCCCCCTCCCAAGAGTCCACCCCCCAAACATACCCCCCACTCATGCACACACACACCCCTCACACACATATATGTGCACATACATGCACGCATACATACATGTTACATCCCCACTACACACATCACACCCCCGCAAACATACACGCACCCACACACCCCCTCTACAAACTCACACTCACACCCCCATTCACGCACACACCACACAGCACCCTCACCCACCCCCTCCCCTGTCGGCCGATCACCTTAGCTGCCTCGGTGGTCCTCTGGGAGGGGATGGGTTCCATGAGGCTGCTCCACCGCCGGCAGCCCGTCACCAGAACACTGCCACGCCGAATACTGAAACGTAATTTGGTGGGCGGTGCTCTGATGACGTGGCGGTGATGGAGGAGCAACCTCCACTACACCGCCGACCGCCAGTATGGCTGCTGGCGGCTCTCCGACCAAAAAATGGTGGAGGGTCGCCACCAGTCATAATATGATTGGCGGAAGACCGCCAACACTGGCGATCTTCGGTCCGGCGGAACCTCGGCGGTCTTCATTGAAGACCGCCGAGGTCATAAAGAGGGCCTATGTTCTCCTGCAGTCAGGTCACCCTTCAGAGCACTGACTACACCGCTACCCTACTGGAGTCAGTGCACAATCTTGGTGTGAGGTCCTGCAGTGAATTTACTCAGTGCACTGACTTCACCACTCAGTGCACTGACTTCACCGCTACTCTGCTGGAGTCTGAGGCCCTGCAATGAAAGTTCTCATACTCAGCGCGCCCCGTCTATCCCCATACCTCGGCCTCTCTGCCAGCCTCTCCCTCCGAGTCTACCTTGCTTGGCCCTGTGTTATTTTAAGGATTTTTGGGGCCATGAAAACACATATTTCAACTGCCTTTGTATGAGCCCTGTTTCTGAAAGATAGTTTGCCATCATGCGGGCTTCAATTATCAGAAAATAAGCAGTACAGTTAGAAACAAGGGCCCAAAATATGCCTTGCCCGGGCCCCAACCATCTGAAAGACAACACTGTCTTACTCTCTTTATGTCTGTCTGAGAGTGTGTGTGTGGGGGGGGGGGAAGGGGTCTTACACTGTATGTGAGGAGAGAGACAGCGAGAGAGAGTGTGTGTGGGGGGGGTCTTACACTGTATGTGAGGAGAGAGACAGCGAGAGAGAGTGTGTGTGGGGGGGGTCTTACACTGTATGTGAGGAGAGAGACAGCGAGAGAGAATGTGTGTGTGTGTGTGGGGGGGTCTTACACTGTACGTGAGGAGAGAGACAGCGAGAGAGAGTGTGTGTGTGTGTGGGGGGGTCTTACACTGTACGTGAGGAGACAGCGAGAGAGAATGTGTGTGTGTGTGTGGGGGGGTCTTACACTGTACGTGAGGAGAGAGACAGCGAGAGAGAGTGTGTGTGTGTGTGGGGGGGTCTTACACTGTACGTGAGGAGACAGCGAGAGAGAATGTGTGTGTGTGTGGGGGGTCTTACACTGTACGTGAGGAGAGAGACAGCGAGAGAGAGTGTGTGTGTGGGGGGTTCTTACACTGTACGTGAGGAGTGAGACAGCGAGAGAGTGGGTGTGTGTGGGGGGGGGTCTTACACTGTATGTGAGGAGAGACACAGCGAGAGAGTGTCCGCGTGTGTGGGGGGGTCTTACACTGTACGTGAGGAGACAGCGAGAGAGTGTGTGTGTGTGTGTGTGGGGGGGGAGGGGGTCTTACACTACGTGAGGAGAGAGACAGCGAGAGACTGTGTGTGTGGGGGGGGTTCTTACACTGTACGTGAGGAGAGACACAGCGAGAGAGTGGGTGTGTGTGTGGGGGGGTCTTACACTGTATGTGAGGAGAGACAGCGAGAGAGGGTGTGTGTGGGGGGGGTTCTTACACTGTACGTGAGGAGAGAGACAGCGAGAGAGAGTGTGTGTGGGGGGTCTTACACTGTACGTGAGGAGAGAGACAGCGAGAGAGTGTCCGCGTGTGTGGGGGGGGGGTCTTACACTGTACGTGAGGAGACAGCGAGAGAGAGTGAGTGTGTGTGTGTGTGGGGGGGGGTCTTACACTGTACGTGAGGAGAGAGACAGCGAGAGAGTGTGTGTGTGGGGGGGGTTCTTACACTGTACGTGAGGAGAGAGACAGCGAGAGAGAGTGTGTGTGGGGGGGTCTTACACTGTACGTGAGGAGACAGCGAGAGAGAGTGTGTGTGTGTGTGGGGGGGGTCTTACACTGTATGTGAGGAGAGAGACAGCGAGAGAGTGTGTGTGTGTGTGGGGGGGCTCTTACACTGTACGTGAGGAGAGAGACAGCGAGAGAGTGGGTGTGTGTGTGTGGGGGGTCTTACACTGTACGTGAGGAGAGAGACAGCGAGAGAGAGTGTGTGTGGGGGGGTCTTACACTGTATGTGAGGAGAGAGACAGCGAGAGAGAGTGCGTGTGTGTGTGTGGGGGGGTCTTACACTGTACGTGAGGAGAGAGACAGCGAGAGAGTGTGTGTGTGTGGGGGGGGGCTCTTACACTGTACGTGAGGAGAGAGACAGCGAGAGAGTGGGTGTGTGTGTGTGGGGGGTCTTACACTGTACGTGAGGAGAGAGACAGCGAGAGAGAGTGTGTGTGGGGGGGTCTTACACTGTACGTGAGGAGAGAGACAGCGAGAGAGAGTGTGTGTGGGGGGGTCTTACACTGTACGTGAGGAGAGAGACAGCGAGAGAGAGTGTGTGTGTGTGTGGGGGGGGTTCTTACACTGTACGTGAGGAGACAGCGAGAGAGTGTGTGTGTGTGTGTGGGGCTCTTACACTGTACGTGAGGAGAGAGACAGCGAGAGAGTGTGTGTGTGTGGGGCTCTTACACTGTACGTGAGGAGAGAGACAGCGAGAGAGTGTGTGTGTGTGGGGGGGTCTTACACTGTACGTAAGGAGAGAGACAGCGAGAGTTTGTGGGTGTGTGGGGCTCTTACACTGTACGTGAGGAGAGAGACAGCGAGAGAGTGTGTGTGTGGGGGGCTCTTACACTGTACGTGAGGAGACACAGCGAGAGAGAGGGCGTGTGCGCGTGACTGCTTCTTGGCAGGTTGGACCCGCACTTCCCGGTGATGGGCAATGGGTTCCAGGTGTCTGTCAGTTCTTTTGGTGACGTGTTTCATTGCTCATTCTCTCTGCCTCCTAAATCATCTAAGCTTTTTTATTGGCTGCCCATAAAAATTCAAGAGATGAGCCAAGGCAGAGGGGAGCCTGCTCTGCCCGGAGGGCTCAGCGCGCAGTAATGGGCTCTGGAGTGAGCGGGGAGCTCCGGAGGGAGGCTGAGAGCTCCACACCGAGAAGGGAGCTCTATATTCAGTAGGGAGCTCCACACTGAGTGGAGCTCCGTACTAGAGATAGAGCTCTGTACTAGCGGAGAACTCGGTGCTGAGCAGGGAGCTCTGTAGCAGTAAGGGTGCTCTGTACTGACCCCAGCTTTGTATTTTTCGCAGTGCTCCGTGTTGAACATGGAGCTCTGTAGTAGGCAGAGAGCTCTGTACTGAGGTGGGATCTTTCTACTATACAGGGAACTCTGTGCGGGAAAGGAGCTCTCTCCTGAGAAGAGAGCTCGGCGCTGACTAATTAGCTCTGTACTGAGGAGGGAACTCTTTGCAAACGAGGGAGCTTTGTGCTGGGCGCCCGGGGGCCGATTTTCGGGGACTTGTTATTAATGTCGGATAGCATTCGGTTGCAATAGCTCAGAGGGTTAATGCACCATTGTAGGTGGTTGCGTGAGACCTGCGACTTTTACATTCATTGCAAAGGGGAATTCACCCGACAAACAGCGCCACAAAGCCACAAAACGGGCATCAAGCGCCGTATATAATAAATCACGTGCTCCCAGGTCGGGAGTGACAACTCAGCCCTGTTTCTTTTCTTTGCATTCTGGGACTTGTGGTGCTTTTGGAATGCTTTAGAAAGGTTAATGCAGAAGTGCTCGGGTGTACAGGAATGTTTTGGGGTGGGTGGGGAGTGTCAGAGGAGGGGTGCGCGTGCTCTCGCTGTTGGAAGCCCAGACCCCCACCCCGAGGGCTGTCCCGCCCATATTCCCACCACAGGCCCTCGTATGGTTTCCCCATCAGCCATGCAGAAAAGCTGCTTTTCGGATTTCATGGCGTGTCAGCCCTGAGCGGTGACACCCCAGGGACCCCTTAACTCTAAGAGGCCTGGGGTGGTTGGGGCGGGCGTGGGGTTCCAGGGACCATCCCTCACCCCGGCGAGCGGGACCGCGGACAGCACCTCATCTTTGAGAGTCCCCTGGAGGGGTGGGAGGCCGGGATCACCTTACAGGCCGCAGGGTGGGACCCCCAGAGACCAGCTCATCGCCGTCTCCAGGAAGCCCCCCCTGGCCTCTAGCTCCGGGCCTCACTCTAGTCGCCCCCATCCTTGCCCCCACACACATATGTATCCGCATCACCCCCTCTCTTCACACCTTTTCGGCCGCTGATCTGCCTTCCAGCTTTACCCAACTCCTCACCTTTTATTCACCCCATCACCCTGTATCCGACCCCTCCCACCGCAAACCTCCTTGTCCCTCTCCTGAGCTCCTTTTAGTGTAGCGCACTGAAGTAAGTAAAGGGGAATTTTACCGCTATATACAACTAATCACAATGAAACATCTGCCATCCCTGCTTTGTGCTCCATAAGTGTCTGTAAAACACAACATTTTCTCCACCGACCTCTCTCCCCCACAACGTCACCCTTTCCTCCCCCTTTCCATAATTACACCGCCCGTTGCCTCTCCTTTTCTGCATTTTCCTTCGTATTTCTTCTTCTGCCTTACCCTTTCATTCTCACTTCGTTTTGTGCTCTATTTTGTTGTTGTTTGCCACATGTGTCACATAAGCCATCCTCTGCCTCATAATCTGCAGAGTTCAGCTTGGTTCTAGCGGGAGGGCCGGGTGGGCCATGCCCACCCAAACTTGACCTTTGCCCCTCCCAGTACCAACAAAAGAGGCCCCAGAGAAAGCAACTAAGTGCTTCCTCCATGTGGCAAATGTGATTTTTTTCACTTTTGTTTAATTATCAGCCAAGGGTCAACGAGAAATCTCTAGAATACGTTTTATAGCGCATTGTTTTAATAATAGCTGTTTTACTTGTGCACTGATAGGGAGAAAAATACCACCTTTAGATGTTTTTCCCTATTTTCCTACTGTCAGAGACAAAACTCTGGGCATGCCTGTGAAAAGAAAACACCCAGGTGATCTTAGCTCATGTCTGAGGTGAGCTGCAGTGGGGAGGTGTGTGTTGGGGAAGGTTACCTGCCAATGGTGCAGCAGGTGCAATGACACCAGAGCCCAGGTTGTAGGCTACCTCCTGAATTGTCGAAAATTGGGCACATATCGGCCCACCCAAAAGCACCCCTGGCCCATCCAGATCTAAACTCCTGGAACCGGGCCTGGGTTAAAGTGGTATTCATGAGGTGATATCTTTGTCCAGCTAGTCTTCACATGTGCAAACATGCCAAAACAATGAGCTAATACTAACACGAAATGTGCTGCATTAGGCCGCATAATTTGCCTTTTCTGAGGCATGATTTAGTCATCACTGCTGCCATAAATCGGTCCACCCTGGCCCTGTAATACCAGGGGCTCTGAATATAGATTACTGGAAATATAAAGTAAAGAAGGAAGCCTTAAGCCCTGAGGGACTGGGGGGGGGGGGGGGGGGGGGGTGGTGGAGAGGGGGGGGGGGTTGGATTTCCCAGAAAACAAAGTAGCAAGTGGGCCCTTAGATGTATAACAAGAGAGGAGAATCACCATCCAATCCACACCCCCTTACGTATTTACTTCATTCTACACCTGAGTGAGTCAGAATCCGCCATACACATATCACACTTAACAGAACATACTACACATAACCAGAAAAGCAATGAATTCAGGCAAATAAATCTATCTTTCAACAAATACCCATCCATAGATTTGCTTCACTGTAGGTCTATGCATTTCATCAATCAGGAAAAATGTCCAGTGTAGGTAGATTGTGATTAAATAAACTGTTGATGTGTTTCGGTGGTATGAACTATAAATGAAACCTTCTTCAGGACACTGAAACCTTTTTCCTCTCATTAAATTAAAATAGGACTTTGCAAGGCCTTTCCTAGGGTTGCATTAGTAAACATTCCTTATGTAAACTCCTACTCAGTCATGGCTGAAAGCTGTTATAGCCATATATAGTTCTTCCAGAGTACGTTACTGATTATTCAAATTAAACTTCTGTGCGTATGTATAATTTTATGGAGATCCGGGGTCTCATTTACTGGGGTTGTATGGTATATCTCCTGCCCTATGAGGACCCCACATATTCAGTAGTCTGTTCTCTTTTAAGCAAGAAGTATAGATGCATTCAGAACATTTTAGAGGATCTCTCTAACAAACAAGGAGGCTACTACCTGGAGGCCACATCTGAAGTTCTGTGTCTAGTTCTGGATGCCTTCTTTGGTGTGTTGCATCCAGCTGTGGAGGTCACTCATGGCCTAGTGGGTTCAGTTACCGACCCCTCCCACAGCCCTGTCAGTGCACCTCACTCCGGACCTGCAGCAGCCTGTTGTTCCTGCACCTACCCCTCCCACAGCCCTGCCAGTGCACCTCACTCCTGACCTGCAGCGGCCTGCTGTTCCTGCACCGACCCCTCCCACAGCCCTGCCAGTGCACCTCACTCCTGACCTGCAGCAGCCTGCTGTTCCTGCACCGACCACTCCCACAGCCCTGCCAGTGCTCCTCACTCCTGACCTGCAGCAGCCTGCTGTTCCTGCACCGACCCCTCCCACAGCCCTGCCAGTGCTCCTCACTCCTGACCTGCAGCAGCCTGCTGTTCCTGCACCGACCCCTCCCACAGCCCTGCCAGTGCTCCTCACTCCTGACCTGCAGCAGCCTGCTGTTCCTGCACCGACCCTTCCCACAGCCCTGCCAGTGCACCTCACTCCTGACCTGCAGCAGCCTGCTGTTCCTGCACCGACCCCTCCCACAGCCCTGCCAGTGCACCCCACTCCTGACCTGCAGCAGCCTGCTGTTCCTGCACCGACCCCTCCCACAGCCCTGCCAGTGCACTTCATTCTTGACATGCTGCAGCTCTGCCACTCCAGTCCTGGGACTCACTGACAGCTCTGCCGGTGCTCCTCGATCCTGTCCGGTATCACCGGCCTCTGTTTGGCTCTGGGGCCCTCAGTGGCCCTGGGGTGCCCCTCGCCCCTGCCCGCCGCACAGCTTCATTTCATTGAACACAGGGCCACACAAAGACTGCACTGTGCGATCCCAGACTGATGTCTGTCGGCACAGAGACTCCTGGAAATATGGACCTCTTTCCTGGGTTACATTTCCATCTTCCATACTCGTCCCCTCCCAAGATGTACAGCTCCTCTTTCCATCTCCAACTCCCACCCAGATGTTTCTCATCTCTCTAAATGTTCCTTTCCCTCCACCTGACAGGCTGGTCCGATGGTCACGTCCTGTGCGTGCCCTCCAGCGTGCCAATAACATGCATGCTAATATTTTACATGAAGCAAGGGGAGATTAAAAAAAATATTCGGGAGAATGTATTTCTCCCATTCACGTCTATTGAAACAGAGTTAATTGAGACATTTTTGGCTTAAAAAATCGTGAGTCTCCCGCCTGCCTCGACTCTGTTTGTTCCAGCAGGTTCTGAGCTGGGGCGCCGGAGCGTTAGGGTGATCTGTTGCACGGGTCTGGAGTGAATTTGGGGGGATTCCTGCACGCGCCAGGACATTGGGCGGCCTCCTAAACTCTGGGTAAAGAGCCAAGGAAGCACTTTGTGCAACAATGTGATTAATAGGGGGAGGGAGTGTGGGGTTACTCAGGGCTCTTAGGCCAG
This sequence comes from Pleurodeles waltl, assembly GCF_031143425.1. Classification (NCBI taxonomy): domain Eukaryota; kingdom Metazoa; phylum Chordata; class Amphibia; order Caudata; family Salamandridae; genus Pleurodeles; species Pleurodeles waltl. The sequence goes on from NC_090451.1 coordinate 694,905,628, forward strand.
AAAAAAAATCAGGGCATGGAATGCAAATGAATTCCTCAAAACTTTAAAGTTTCAGAAGCATAAATCCCTCCTGGCTAGCGCTTCACCCCATACATACAAAGGTAGGCACTGATCAGGTCTCGCCTGCTGACAGCTGTACCTGGTTGTTGTCGCGCAACTCATTGTGTACAATGCTGATATACTAGGCTCTGTGTCAGCCTATTTCTTATCATTGGTTGGTTTTCTTGTCAATCTCATTTGCTTGCTACTTATTCAGTGACGTTCCTTCCACTTCTTGTGGTTATCTCTTCTGGAACAGAGCTACTTTACCACCCTTCTGACTGGATGAGTTGTATCCTTCTACTCTCCTGGTCCAACCCGGAGCCACTAGAACAGATTGGGCTTTCGTGATATTCTTTGGAGGTCAGGGCAGCAGAGACAGATTACAGAATGCAATACAGGAGTCCTGGGCTCCACTCTAGCCGGAACGCATCCCTGGAAGAGAGAGCTTTCCCGGGCACTCCAGCAGGAAAACATCTTCCAATTGTGTGTTCTTGATGGTGGTGAAAATATCTAGCCATGATTCTCTACATGTCTGAAGATGCCATGCGCCACTTGGAGACCTAATCACCATTAGTGATCTACCAGGCCCGCTGGTTGGATCAGGATTCCCTGGCATTCAAAGATCCAGGAAGGTGGTTCACAACCAGAGTAATCCCAGAGGCTTACACCAGCTCCATAGACAAAGAGCCTACTGAGACAGAATCTAGGACCGCGCCCAGCCCTGCTTGTTGCAGGACCACACAGCACTGGTTTTGTCCATGAGCACTTGAACCAGCCTCCTCTTCATGGATGGCAAGCAGGCTTTCAAAGCCCAGTGAATGGCCTGTAACTTAAAACCGTTGATGTGGAGTTGGGTCTGTGCTAGAGAAAAGAGGGCCTCATTTACAAGCCCCTAGCGGCACATTGCGCCAACGGAGCGTCATTTTTTGATGCTCTGGTGACCCAGTGTGAGTGCCCATATTTACAAGGCCACGTAAGTCACCTTGTGTGGCTTTTCATGGTCTTGTAAATATGGCTTCCTTTCATGAATAACTCTGCGTGAAAGGGGCGTTCCATGGGAGTTGCTGTAGGTGTTTCCAACCAAGACCCATGCAACAGGGAAAAATAACATTATTTCTCCCCATCCTTTCCTCGTTCTATGTGTGCTGCAGGATGCCATTAATGATTGTTTATGTGCAGAAAGGTCTCCCTTCCTGCTCATAAACAATCAACCCTCTTCAATGCAGTGCATTGGCACTAGCCAGCAGTTTGTGCACCAGCGCAGAGGAAAGTACAGGGATGCGTCTTGTTTCTGTTAATATAACGCATCCCTGCACTTTCAAAATGATGCAGCATGGTGCCACAAGCTGGATTGCAGTGCCTAGCTGCCTCATTTCTTTGTAAATGAGTCCCAGAGTTCTCTGATTTCCACCTCTTCCGGGTGACCTGCCCAGCCCAATAGCAACGCATTCATTACCGCCAACAGCTCTGGGTGGGTCTGGGGAAAGGGTCTCCTGTCCCTCCAGTTGAAGTTGAGCAAACCCACTGCAGATCTTTTGCAATCTCCCCCCAAAACCTGGATGCAATCTGACAGGTTCCCCTGGTTCTGTGCACACCGAGACTTCAGGTTCCCTCTGTAGAGCCAATATATGCCACATAATATAGTAAATGAGCAGGATGCAGGGTGACAAAGGGCCCAGAAACCTCACAGCCACTCTCACTGAGACCCAGGACCAAGTCTGAAACATCGTCATCATAGACTGACTGTCCTGGACATGTTTTAATGCAGGGGAAGCCTGGATCTGCACAATCGCCAGAATGGCTTGGATCAAAGGAAGCCAGCTGTGACTTTGGCACATTGATTGTGAACCACAATGATGTCAGGAAGTTTGCTGTCGCCTGATGGTGGTCTACAGCTGACTGTGGCGAGCTTACCTTCAACAGCCAGTCATAGAGGAAGACTGGTTTCTCCATCCTCCAATGATGTACTGCGACCACCACATCACTTCTCTGAACACTAAAGGGGCACTAGGATGGCCACTTGGGCACACAGCAGATTGCAAATGCGTGCAGCCTACTTTGAACAGGAAGTAGCATCTCTGGGACTGCAGGGCGAGTGCATGAAAGTAGGCATCCTGCAGGTCCAAAGCCACAATCCAGTCACCTGGATCTGAGGAACACATAACCTGGGCCAAAGTGAGCATTCTGAATTTGTCCTTATGCAATAAGGCGTTGAGAGGGCAGAGATCCAAAATAGGACAAAGGCTTCTGTCCTTTCACACAAGGAAATAGCGGGAGTAACAGCCAATCAATATTTCCAAGTCTCGCACCCGCTCTGTGGCTCCTTTGGCTAGAAGAGAATGCACCTTCTGAAACAAGAAAGACAGGTGCTCTTATGAAAAATGCTCTGATGCAGGTGGGCGATGCAGCCAGTCAAAAAGGAGTGGCAGGGCATAGCCCCATTGAGCGATCTTGCTGACTGATATATATTGACACCCTTGGAGAAAATGTTTGATCCCAACTCCCACAGGGTGGTTGTGTGCCACTAAAGGCAAACTAAAGAGACTTGTAGGCTCATTCCAACAGTGGGAATCATTGGAGGTTACATTTTGTGTAGCCGGCAATGGTAAAAGATAAACTGAATCTATCATATTTTGATTTTCAATGATTTTTCAAAGTATACTGCTAACAGCAAAGGTGAATATTGCAGTGCTTTTATTAGTAAATAGAGTTGCATTTAAACATGGTTACTGCCTCCATTGATATGAAGATAACTTTTGACGTGATTCTTCTTATTTTGATGTGGTTACCCTTTAACAAAGCCAATAGGCCTGCTTTACTTCAAATGACATCCCCTTATATTGTGAGGTTGCAGCTGGTATAGGCAGGGGGTGCTTGTGATTATGGGGGATCATCACCGGATAGGGGTCAAATGTGATTTCAGAATATCATCAAAGTTATTTACATTTACATGTAAATACTGACTGGACAATGACTTATTGAGTGCTGTTGCATACTAGCGGATGGAGATAACTACCCCACACCACCTCCTCTGAGTAGGCCTTGGACTGCTCTGCTACTCTACCCTGAGAGAGCCAAGTGCTACAAAGGGGTGCTTGGCTCCCAGTAAGGATTCAGATTTTAAGTTATTACTTGTGTAGGACTGTTGTGGGGTTTTCTATACCTGAACTGCGCCCCCCTTCTTCCACCAGAATACACATGATCCCCAGGAAGGCAGCCACTAGTGTTTATTTGATGGCATATTATCCAAAGAAAACATCAATGGTATTCTTGAGGTTGACTTTATTGCTTGACGCTCTACAGGGAGGTGTTGTACGTTTCTCCTCAACTCTTCTCTTTCCTTCTAGAGCGGATTCCAGCTTCACACCTGGCTAGGCGATGCACCCTATACCTCAGGAAGAAGGCAGAAGGAAATGCCTGGTAAGTAGTGCATTTTTTCTATATCGCTCAAAACAAAAAAAAAGGGGCGGGATTGTAGGAAGGGGGAGTGATGGGTTTTTAGTGGGGAAGCACCACTTTCCCTTCTGTATTCTCTCTCTCTCTCTCTCTCTCTCTCTCTCTCTCTCTCTCTCTCTCTTCTTTGTGTCTAGAGTATCTCCTAATAACAACCAGAGTCTTCTCTACACATGTGACAAAAGTAATGAAAAATACCCATTGAGTCCAAGCGTGCAAACAGAAGGTGCAAAAAAAGAGAAAATGAGACAAAGAAAGAAAAAAAACAATCAGTACGCCTACTCCCTCGCTCCTCTTTTGCCCGCAAACCACCCATAATGGCTGTGTTTGCTATCCTGTACCTGGGAGAGCCACGTCCCTTCTGGGGCTTGGCTGGCTATAGCATCCGTTTCCTCTCTGGTGCTGACGGGTTTGCTGTTACAGTGGGTGGTCTTCTGACACGACTCGGGCACGGTGGTCAGGATCACGCCGTCTCTGTCCATCACCTTCACTTTTAGCTGCCCTTCCTCGTCGTCTAGCGGCACCCTCCACTCATCTCGTGGTACGCGCTTTGTATTTCCGGGTTCTTACAGCCAATCATTGCTGTTTTTGGTAGATAGCGGATCCACTATACTCGCTCCTTCCCATTCACTCATCCCCAGGGGGTACCACTGTCTCTGATGTTCTGCCTCTGTGCGAGTAGGATATTCAGTCCGATCTGGGTCCCTGTCACAAGGGCGTACATCCTGCACAACTCATAACTCACTTTCTTACACCGACCATCCTGGATTGTCTGAGCCAAGTTGGCCCAAAACTCCTCCGGGCCTGTCAGCAAGGTCTCACTGACCATGTCCCAAAAAACATACCAATATCAATCGAGGAAATAGGTGGTATTGACTGACCAGAGGGCTAGGCTGGCCGTTGAAAACATTTGTTTATCAACTGCCTCAATTCTCTTTGAAACTATTTCTGGGGGTGGGGGTCTTAGAGAATGAAGTGGGGCTTACTTTGCTGCTGGAAGCCTGGACCCCCAGACTTTTTGATGTGAAGTGTTGCCTTATGATGTCAAGGTCGCATAGCGCTGGTCTGCGGCACCTGGCTACCTGCCTGTTCACTGGTGGACAACAACAAGGCTTAGACCAAGTGTCAAATAATGTGTTGGTCAGGACTTCATTGAATGGTACACAAGGTTGGATGAGGCCTGCCCTAGTTATAAAACTTCTATTAGGGCATTAGCTTTAACTTCCATTGGCAGAAGCTAAAAATTCAATACCTCAGCTGAATGTCTTATGACCACAGAAAAAGAAGCACTCTCTTACATTGATAAGCCAGGTGGAGAACTCAACCTAGTATCGGAGCAAGTGTCCAACTCACCGGTCTCCTGTAAATCCATGTGCAGACTGTCATCATCATAGTGAGGGTGAAAATCACCTCAATCATCATCTCCGAGAGCTGGTTTATTCCTATCAGAGTTAGAATAAAGAAGTTGTTGAAGCGCCGGAAGGCAGCTCCGAGGTGAAGACACGGTTCTATCTGAATCGGACTGAACTGGAACCAGGAGCACAGGTATGGATTCAGGACCTCAGGTGAGGTTGAGATGAATTTAGCCAGACATGACTATTCTTCTTCTGGGCCGGGAAGCTTCGAGTCTGGTCTTGAAATCAAAGGGATCGGCATGGATTTTGGCACTGGATTGGAAGTCAGCTCTGTAGCCATATTGAAACTGAGACAACTTCAGAAGGTATAGATGGTGCCAAGGATGGATAGATCTGCAGTGACCTTACTGGAGGCCTCCACGGATCCTCGGGACCTGGCGGCGTGACAGAAGGAGGTGGAAGAGTGTCAAAGATTTATAGCATAGCCTCTTTAAAGGCTTCAATCTGTTGTGATTATGCTGATGGCCCAGGAAACTGGGATGCATTGGGATTAGTCGCAGAAATGGCTCCTTAGTGAGGGACCGGGAGAGAGACGGAGGTACCCTGACGTTCTTGCGTCTTCTCTGTCAGAGACTGGGCAGGATGGGAATTGGTCCCGCTTGACCTTCTTACCTTCCACTTAGACTTACCAGAAGTCTTAGACCACAATGAGGACCTTTTTGCGGAAATAGCTAGAGAGTGGGAACAGGTCTGTGTTTTCGACTTTGAGCTGAAGTGAGATGTACAGAACTTCTTTCGGTCTGCAGCAATGTACAGCTTTGCTGCACGTCGCAGTGTCGCCTTCGGAAAAATAAGAGCGCACTTCTCAAACGACTTGGAGTTGTCCCCCATACCAAAACACCAGAGGGGTGCAATTGGGGTATGTCAGAGATATTTATTTGCAACAGTGCCTACACGGCTTAAACCCAGTAGTTTTAGGAGGGATGTTTTTTCCCCTTACACAATGGTTCGGAAAAAAAGAGAAATTTTGAGAAAAAAACTTGTCAACTGATGAGTGAAAAAGTGGGAACAAGCTCTGGAGCAGCGTATGAAGGTGCAAAAAGAAGGGAACTGATGATGCCGTACAGTGGTGGCACATATACGCAGCTCCATTTACAATTCTGGGGTTGAGCAAGGTCTACATGGAGCGGCACAGTGCCAAGTACCAGCATGTGGGAGCAGTGCTGTTATACATCTTCCAGATCCAGTCTGGCGCCCTGGGATATTCTAAAGGTGAGGAATCTGTGGTTAGAAGCATCCGTCAGAAATGTGTGTGCGGTGTTATTAAGGTTTCGCTGACAGAGAGTTTTCCTGGGAGTCAGGTTGGGACAAATCTCGGCTCCATATGTTGGGTGGAGGTCAGAAATACAGTTTCAGTGAGGCAGATCATTATTTTTTCTGTTACCAGTGGTCTTCTGCCACAGAGAATGGTTGTGAGGCACTGGCCGACGCTTTGCGTTTTCTTGGGCAGACTTACCTGGCACTCATGCATCTCAGTGGCGCGCATGCACACTTTAAATCTCCCGTACCATAAAATAACAAACCTATGTCTTTAAATCAGCCATGCAAAGTCCAGTCCGCGCGCATGAACAAGAAAAACAACAGATTTAATATTGCTGAATCTTTGTGACCACAAAAACAGGGGCTGCTGAAACTCAAGGCCTGTGTAGTCCTGGGCGAGGGAGTTAAAAGAGGGCGGAAGTGCGTGTCTTGACCAGAAAAATGATCGGACTTTTTTTTCCTTGCTCCACAAAATTCCTGCACTGGCCTCAGGAAAACTAAAATGACATGGTCGGGGTGATGAGCTGTCAGCTCCCTGGAATAATAGTGCAGGAAACACAGGCTCTGCCATTTATCTTACAGAATTCTTTCATGCCAGTAATTGACACCAGATTCTGCAGCTATGAAATCTCAACATAACCTCGACCATACATGCACACTCGCCGACGTATTCCCTCCAGTGTCAGGACCCGGCCAATGAAAATATCCCTCCTGCAGGGAGAGATCACCCCCTCCTCCCACACCCAAATATTGATAAAATACACACACCAAAATTCAGCCCATCTGTGTGTGATCTGGTCCAGGAGCCGAGCTGAGATTTATTATTATAAATCACCCTCCTTTGGCCACAGCGTCCCCCCGCTACCAGCATCTGATTCTCCTTCTGGTAAGGCAGCAGTGCCCCCCAAAAATACAAAGGCCCTATTTCTTCTGAGCTGCTCGATGCACTGCTCTTTCCGAGAGCACTTTTTCATCAGTGATACTCCCCTGCACTAGCAGACTGGAGTACCTTACCATGGCCACGAGTGTTTTCCGTAAACGTGCACTCCACAATAAGAGGGCCAAGAATGAATGGGTATGAGGACTAAACAAAGGGCCAGACTTGTCAAGGTTTTGCTTCACCCTTGCGTCATGCAAGGGGGCGCAAGGGTGACGCAAATCCTTAGTGAGATTTATTGAGCAACGCAAGGTGGCCTCGCACGGCTTGATACATCTAGAGTAACGCAAGGCAGCGCAAAACTCTGCCCCAGGGAGGCGTTCCATGGATGTTTTCTTGTATCCACCTACGGATTTTGACACATTTTTAGATTTACCTTTAGTGGGAGACCTGGGACTGTATCAAACAATGCTATGCCTCGCGGCGTAACAAGGAGAAATATCCCTATTTCGCCTAGTTTTTTCCGCTTCCTATGTGTTCTGCCATACGCATAAAAAGAGGAAAATGCCTCTCAGAATTGTTTTTATGCAGGAACGTGTCCATTTCTGCATAAGAACAATCCTGCCTACAACGCAGGCACCTTTGCACCATGACAAATGGGTGCCTGCCTTGGTGCCATGCAGCCAAAAGTGTGCCAGGGCTAAGAACCAACAGGAATGCACTGCCCTTTCCCTTTCGTACAGAGCAGCGTGTTGCATGAAAAAAATATAAATATGGACCGCAGTCTTCTTCCTAGAGAGAGGATGAGCCGTAAGGGCCAGAACTTTCTACTGTAAAACTGGGGAACCAGGTTTGAATTTTGGCGTCGGCTCAACATGCTGTGATTCTGCGCAAATCACTTAATCTCCCAAAGCCTAAATAAATTAATGTGACCTTGTGTAATGTAACTGGTAAAAAGCTCCAATACCATCGGGTCGAGTTCACTCTATATAAAAAAGTAAACAAATAAATCATCCTCTTAGCAGATGGAGCTCAGGCCTGGAAAGTGGCCACACGAATATTTTAAGACGAGTGGCACTTTCAACATTTAATCCTGTGGCACTTTGCATGCTTTGACTTGCAAAACTACAAGTAAGTTAAACAGATGCCCCCATGTAAGTGCGCCAACGAACCAGCCAGTGTCTGCTTTTAGAAATCATTGTTTTCGGGAGTGTCACCGAACCAGGACTCCAAATCCCAGCATACATCGGGCTAATCTCTCGCACTAAAGCAGAGGAAGCTTGGTAACCTGGAGTCAACTGGTCCCAGAGCACACAGCGGTGCTGTCAGGAAACAGGTGACCCTCGACAAATGGCGCCTGTTGACGTCCATGGCCAAACAGAGCATTTTTTGGTCCGAGCCGTTTCCCATCACATTGTCAGTCTGGCATTTTTCATCCAACATCTCCTGTGAGAAAAAGAAAACACATGATCCCATTGTGTTTAGGTCCAGTGACAGGGCCTTGGCCGTCCCTGGAATGGAAAACCAGGACGCGTCTTTCCTGGAGAAGCGTCGCTCTTTCCATCAGGGGCTGCGTCGGGGGTCACCTGGGCCGCCCGTGGTGGCAGGAAGATGGCCGTGCCCAGCCTCTGGCCTCCTGCCCGGCTCCGAGCCGCCTGTTTCCTGCCTCCATCGGAGGGTGGCTGATGAGATAGCTGACCCCCGGGCCTCCTCTTAACCCTCTGCCTTTGTTCCCCCGCTGTCCCGACACCCCGACACTGGCTTCTCAGTGGATGGTCTGGGAACGAGACGAAGCTCGCGCTCCCGCAGTTCCAAACTAGCTTTTTGCAGCCAGCTCTCGGGTTTGAAGAAGTTTCCACTCATCAGAGCACTTTTTACTGGTCCAGTTTTCAAAACTTGGGCCCCAGCAAAAGCTCCAATGTTCTTTAGTAAAATACCGCGAATTTAGGTCGAGGCTACCAGACAGTCCTACTGCCATGTTGAAAAAGACCTATTGTGGGCTTAGCAACAACTTGCAGTGGGCTTGAAGCCTACCCATTGGTTTACTTTGTTGTCACTCTCATTTGCTTGTCCTTATTCAATGGCTTGCCTTAACCATCTCGTGTTTGTCCTTCCCCTGGAGCACTGCCTTTTTACTTTCCTCCACTGCTTTTTTTTTTTTTAAATCTGTTTATTAAGCTTAATACAAAACAGGGTACAAGAATAGCAATACAGTACATAAGGCTTGGTGAGAGAATGCCCAGCTTCTCTCTCCATGTGCTTTTCTTAACGTTTGTACATTACGCTGTACAACATAGCTGTATTTTAGTGTACTGGCTTTCAATTAACATTATATAACAAATAACACTTGACATAAAGGATATTATTCTTAAATATGTATGTTAGCGTCAAATATAATATTGAGAGCGTATGTCTATGTAGGCATTAAGGGCTTCATTTCTATGTATGCGCTGTGGTGTGGAGAGCTGACAATAGCAAGGGGCGACTGGCGGGTAAATAAGTTATGGGTTAGGCATGGCATTACAGTAGGATGGAACTGTTTTCAACAAACTTGATTGTTGTGGATAATTTTAATAATAGCGTATCCCAGGAGTGTTAAAGGGATTTTCTCATGGTGGATATTTGTCATCTCTGGATTCAATTCTAACTACAAAAAGGTCCCAGCTTTCAGTCCCGCCTTGTGTCTGACCTCTATTTTGTAATTGCCTTAGTGTTTGAGATTCCGCCAGTGTGTATTCGTGCAGGTCTCGTAGCCAGAGGGAATGAGAAGGGGCATTTGGGGCCTTCCAGTGTGTAGCTATCAGGCGTTTATATGTCACAAATGCCAGATCCACAAACTTGTGAATATGTTTATCTCCTTTTGTGCGGTGGCGTATGTTAAGCAGGCAAGATACTGGATTAGGAGTTAACGGCTGGTCTACCACGTCTGCAGTTGTAGCAACAACGCGGTTCCAGCTAGCGTTAATTGCGTGGCATTCCCAGACCATATGGTAGAAAGTTGCTGCGGGGGTAGCGCATCTCGGACATATGGAGTTAGCGCCTGGGTATATTTTATGAATACGAGCTGGGGAGAGATATGCTTGATGCACATAATTGAATTGCGTGTATCTTAATCTGGAGTTGCGAGATACAAACTTAATCGAGCTAAGGGCTGTGTCCCAGGATTTTTGTGCAATTGGTGCAGGAAGGACGATGTCCCAGCGGTGCTTGACCTGGGTAAGGGCCTTGCAGCTACCTGCGAGAAGTATTTTATATAGTTTGGTAACAGCGCGTTTTGCCTCACACATAGAGAGTATTGCAGTAAGTAGGAGAGATTCTTTTGGTTCGTTGTGACCGCAGCCCCATATGTGACGTAGAAGATTAGTTATGGCATTGTATGTCAGAAAGGTCCCGGTTTCATTACCTCCGTAGCCACCAAGTCCATAAACTTGCTTGCACTGGAGTCATAATAAAAATCTCCTATGTTCAGGGTGTTAACCGCTCGTACGTCATGATGAGAGGTTAGGGCCTGGATGCCTGGTAGCTGTGGCATTGGGAGCAGGGGAGAGTAGGGGAGGGGCTGCCCTTTGCCCTGCACGTATCTCTTCCAGCAGTGTCTGGCCGAGTCCAGTAAGGGAGTATTATGTTGTAGATGAGAGGGGCCCGTTAGTAAATATGTTAATGTCGATGTTGGGGTTGTGTAAGCCCTTATAGCTGTGGACTCTGTATTGGATGGTTCATTGAGCCATTTAGTGACCCACTGAAGTTGGGCTGCTGCATAATACAGCTCAAGGTTCGGCATGCCCAGGCCCCCCTCTTCTTGTGGATAGTGTGTGGTAGTTAGAGCCACTCTGCGTCTGTCTCTGCCCCAGAGCAAGTCAGTTAATAGGGAATGCGCTTTGTGGAAAAACGAACGCGGCAAGATCACCGGAAGTGCGGAGAAATAGTATAAAAATCTCGGTAATATTAGCATCTTGACTATTGCTGTCCGGCCCATTGGCGATAGAGGTAAGGAACTCCAAAATATCAAGGAGCCTCGGGTGGAGCGAAGCAGCCTGTCTATGTTACCTTCCCTTAGGTCTGACATAGAGTGATATACTTGAACACCCAGATATTTGAAGGTCTGGTGTGTCCATGGTAGTTGATGCATGGGGAGAGACGCTCGCTGTACAGAGGGCAGACAAGTAAGAGGGAAGATACAGGATTTAGACCAATTCACATGTAAGCCAGAGACAAGAGCAAACATATTCAGTATACGCATTATCCCGGGAAGGGAGACAGAATGATTGCGCAAGTATATCAGGGCATCATCTGCGTACAATGATATTATGTGATATGCGTCAAACTCCCGTATGCCCCATCTTTGTGCGCATCCCCTGAGCTTAATAGCGAGTGGTTCCATAGCTATTGCGAAAAGCAATGGAGAAAGCGGGCAGCCCTGCCTGGTTCCTCTATTTACAGGAAAGGCTTCCGATACTACCTGACCGGTTTTAACTCAGGCTGTTGGTTTAGAATATAGTGTAGCAATCCAGCTGATAAAGCCACTCTGGAAGCCAAACGCCTTGAGGGTGCGGAATAAATATTCCCAGCCTAGTGTGTCGAACGCCTTCTCTATATCTAGTGACACGGTCACACTATTTGGGTCAGTGGTATTTTGCATGATACGGATTAGGCGCCTTATATTAAGAAAGGTGTTTCTACCCGGGATAAACCCCGACTGGTCAGGGTGTATTAAGTGCGGCAAATGGGGGAGCAATCTATTTGCTAGGATTTTCCCTAGGAGTTTGCAATCCGTGTTCAAAAGAGAGAGTGGTCTGTATGATCTAACATCCAGTGGATCTCGTCCCGGTTTTGGTAGGACCACTATTAATGCTTCCCTCATAGAGTCTGGTAATTGTTTTCTATTTCGTGCTTCATTAAACACCTCTAGTAAGGGTTGCAGTAGGTGAGTGCTTTGTGAGTTATAGTATTCTAGTGGTAGACCATCTGTGCCAGGGGTCTTGCCGCGCGCCATCTGGGAGAGGGCTAAGCGAAGCTCCTCAATAGTAATGGGGCCGTCTAGAATGTCAGCATTATTGGCGATATTTGAATTTTGGGGGATCTGAGCTAGAAATTCAGCCAGCTGTTGTTCTGCAGGGGGGATAGAGGATTGGTATAACGAGTGATAATACGTGTAAAAGGCCTTGTTAATGTCAGCTTGAGTGTTAACCACTATTCCTGTTTGTAATTTGATAGCCCCTATCGGCGACGATTGCGGAGATTGACGCACCAGCCACACCAGCAGTTTGCCCGATCTGTCCCCCTCGGCGTGTTGTCTCGTTTTGAAGTGTCTGTAGTCATGCTTGCTAAGACTGTCATCCGTTTCTCTGTATTTTGCTTTCAGTGAGATTAGTGTTTCTGGTGGGGTATTATTTGTTGAGACTTCAATCTCCGCCCTATGTATTTCGGATTCTAATTTTAATAACTCTGTGGTCAGCGTTTTCTTAATGCCCACAGATGCTGCCAGGCAGTGCCCTCTAATTACTACTTTATGGGCATCCCACTCAGTTGCTCGGGTTGATGTTGTGTTTTTATTTAGAGAGAAATAGGACGACAGACATGTGGCCAATTCAGTATTGAAAGGGGGCTCAGTCAGGGCGTCTGGCTGCAGGCGCCATGTTGGAATACGGGCATGTATGTAGCCCCAGAGCAATGTAGAGTAGTGTGGGTTGTGGTCTGATAGAGTACGGGCTAGTTAGCCAGATGTAACTACCTTTGGGATTATGTTAGGTGTAGCGAAGAACATATCTAACCTGGTGTGAAGTTTGTGCACTGGTGAATAGAAAGAATACTCACGTAGTGTGGGATGAAAAGTTCTCCAAATTTCGCTTAGCCTATTATTAGAAGCCCAATCTGCCAGGTCAAGCGATGCTCGTTTAGCTGGGGCGTGAGTTAATGGAGGGGTAGAACGGTCTTTCAAGATATCTAGAACGCAGTTAAAGTCCCCGCCCCATATGGCATCTGTTGCGGGGTCGCTGAGCATGCTACTACCCACTGCCTTGAGGAAGTCTTGGTGATTTGTATTAGGAGTGTATAATGTTATCAGGGCTAGGGGGACTCCGTCTAAAGTACCCTCCAGTACCACGTACCGCCCGTTTGGGTCACATTGCATACGGGACATGGTGTATGGAACCCCGGGGGCTATCCAAATTATCGCTCCTCTACCATATGTTGAGAAGGTGGTCCCATATAATTGGCCTTTCCATTTTGTTTTGGTGTATGCCAACGAGGACTCAACTAGGTGGGTTTCTTGCAGCATGGCTATGTGTATCTAGTGCCTCCTGAGGTATGTGTAAATCTGTTGCCTTTTGCTTGCGGATGCCATGCCCTTTACATTCCAGGTGAGAATTTTATAGTGTGTGGTATAGCGCTGATTTTGGGATGCCATGGAATTTAAGTGAGTCAGTATGGGGGGGGTACCGCCTGTGGTTGCGTAAACCTGAATTTCTTTGTCCTTAGATACGTATACTTATCAATTAGCCTCCTAGTCACTGGAGTGTGTGACCTGCCTCTTAGGTATATATTGTGTTGTGGCGCTCTGTAAATAGTACATGTCAATACATATAACAGTAAAACATTCCATACAACTATAACTATAAAATCTACTATACTTAGCAGCAGTTGCGATAAGAACAGGAAGAAAACAAAACTTGTCGGATTAGGGTAACGGTCCATATGGAGCGGGGGGTGATCCAAGACTGCGGGTGGTTGAGTGTCTTAGACCCGGCCCATTTTGCGCATGTTGGTATCCTTGCCGAGCAGGAGCGGCAGCAAGCCGACCACACGAGTTAGGGAAAGTAATTTTGTGATGACAAACTACGGAAGTATCTAGACAGGAGTAGCGGATGAGGCGATCACCTATCTACAGGGGAAAAGATTTAACAAATGTCATCTGCTGTACGTGGAGTGAGGCTGGGGCCGTGGGCAGACTCCGCCGAGTCGGAGTTTAACTCTGGGTCGGGATCTGTTTCTGATTGCCCATATAAGGATGTCGGTGATGCGTTGGCAAATCACAATGTAGACTGTAGCAATAGCGATCGTTCAACTCGCGATTGTTCAGGAGTAGGTTTGTTATCATGTTTACTGCGAGGTCTGCGTTTATCCCTTGGAGGAAGGCTTTTATCATTGGGTGGAAGTGGGTCAGCTAGTCCTTTTGCGTGAAGCCATGTCCATGCGTCTTCAGGCGTAGAGAAGAATAAAGTGCGGGTATTGTCTTGTATGCGAAGTTTAGCGGGGAACAACAAGGAGTATTTGATATTATGCTCTCTCAAACGCTCCTTGATCCGGTAGAATGAGTTTCGTTTTTTTTGTACCTCTACTGTAAAATCCGGGCAGGCGGTTATTTGCGTGTTCTCAAAGTGCATTGGGCCTGTTTTTCGGAATAGTTGCAGTATAAGGTCTCTATCACGGTAGTTCAGTAATTTTGCTATGAGGGGGCGTGGATATGCACCCGGTGGTGGAAGTCTGCCCGGGACCCTGTGGGCGCGCTCTATGGAAAAGAACTTTGGGACATTATTTTTCAATACCGATTCCGTCAGCCATTTTTCGATAAAGAGTTCTGTGCTGGGGCCCTCGGCGCGCTCTGGAAATCCCACAAACCGGATGTTATTACGACGCGATCTGCCTTCGGCTTCCTCGGCTCTGCGTTTAAGTGTCTCAACTTCTGTTTTTATAGCACCCAGCTGTGACTTTACCTCACGCATAGATGGTGTGAGGTGCAACGTGTCTTTTTCCAGCTCAGCGACCTTTTCTGCTAGCGCCTGTTGGTCCGTGCGGAGCAAGTTAACATCTCCTGTGATTGAGCCAATCTTCGCCTCCAAGGTTGTTTTAGTATCGAGTATGGCTTGTAGCACTTTTTCGAGTTGTGCTGAGTGCGTTTGCAATGTCCCTTCCATTTTCTGAAGGGCTTGATATGTGTCTGAAGCCCCGGATGATGGAGGCGGCGTAGCAGAATCCATGGTTCCAGGGGGCGCACGTGGAGTCTTTGGTTTTCCCATTAGGTGGTTTTTATGCGATGCTGTTGTTGGTCTTTGGATTTAACGTTGCGTTGCTTGATTTTATCGCATTGGCAAGGTGCTTTGATGCTGGTAGCGTGATTAAAATGGTACTGAAAGGTTTAGCTGCGCTTCAGCGCTTGAGGGTGTCAAGCGGTCCGCTCTTTTCCTACCTCACACTTACTGGTAGGTGCCTCTTGGATCAGTCGCTTCTGCAGTTTGTTGCTAGTTGTATTCCTGTTAATTTCTTACGTTGATGTAATATTATCTTTACTCTGGTCTTCCAACTTGGCTTAACATTTCTTTGTTTGCCCCTAGTGTGATGGGCTGTTTTGTTCCCTTGTGGCTACGACCACTGGTGGTTAAAGCCTGGGCTAGTCTTTCAATTGCCCTTATTTCTATGTGACTGGTAGCCTCCTGGTTATTGCCCTGGTTAAATGATAGCCGGCAAGTCTTTTAGAGGAGTACAGGAGAGTTATGTAGTGCCTGTGCAGCCGTCGTATCCACTGCCGGCCGCAGTACCGATAGAGCGAGGCCCCCGAGGCGAAGCAGTAGCGCAGACAAGCCGCCACTTACCGCCTACGGGGATCCCCGACACTCCGCACGGTCGCGGCTCCAGCCGCACCTCCTTTTTAGTGCAGTCAGCGCTCAGTCTCCACCCAATACGGTCGCGTGGCGGTAATGGCCGCTCCGAGCGTTCCGAGCGCTCCACAGATCAGAAGCGAGCCATGCGCCCCAGGTGTCCGAAGCTCCCCGAGAACATGTCCACATATCCTAGGGCCTCCGACAGAGGCGGGAACTGGGGCAGAGAGAGTCGGTAATTCCTCTTTTGCTCACTTTGAGCCCTGCTTTCCCTGGTTGGTAACTCTATCTGCCTCTCGCCCCTCGCTGAGGGGAAGCTCAGACCACCAGCTCTCGCGTGGAGGTCGATCGCGGCGGACCCGCAGCACCTGCGCGCCTGTGACCCCCGGCAGAGCCGATAATCTGCAAACCAGCCGGCCAAGACCCCCGTCTCCGCCCAATACGGTCGCGTGGCGGTAATGGCCGCTCCGAGCGCTCCGAGCGCCCCACAGATCAGAAGCGAGCCCAGCGCCGCAGGCAGCTCCCTCGCCGCTCTGCTCGCCACCGCTCCCGCCACGCTGGTTTCGCGGCTGGGGGGGATGGTTCTTGGCCCCGCAGCGGGTCAAGGGTCTTTGTAGAGGATTATTGTTTTAGGCCGGGTTGGAGCTGCGATTTATGCGTCCGACCCGGTCGCCATCTTGGACACGCCCCCCTACTTTCCTCCACTGCTAACTTTTTGGAGACAACTTTTTTTTCCCTTTTTGCTTAAGTATTCCCTGAGAGTGCATGTGTTTTCCAGACGTCTCCCTCATGTGCTTCTCTCACCAGCACTGTGTTACACTCTCACCTGTGTGCTTCCCTTCACCCCATGCTCTGTTGCTGTTTCCTGTGTGCTCCTGCCTTCTTGTTCTCTTTCTTGTATATGTATGTACGTATATGGTATTTCTAGAGCACAAATTCAGCCAAAAGGCATCAGAGCTTTGCACAGGGTTAAAGATAAGCATAGAGTCAATAAGTGACAGGAAAAGGTGCTCAGTTTTGGACGGTTACGTTATTGTGATGTAGTCTTCTTTAAAGAGATGAGTCTTCAACTCTATCCTAAATTGGAGCAGGGTTGGATCAATGCTGGTGGACATGGATGCATGGATGGAAAAGGCTTTTTTCGGTTTTTTTTACACCTCTTAGGACTGCAGACTATGGTGTCTTTTCTGAGGGTGTGCCGAGAACCACCATAGATGTTCAGCTTGTCTGCAAGCTAAGCAGGGCTTTGTAAATGATGCAACTGGTTCTGAAGATGGTGCGGGCCAGCAAGGGGAGCAAATTGAGAACCATCAGGATACGGGGTGATGTGATCATATTTCGTCAGGCCTTGGATGAGATGTGCTGCGGCGTGTATATAGCTCTTAAGGGGTGCCAGTGTGGAGTCTACGGGCCATGAATAAGGGCATTACCACCATATAGATGCAAGACAACCGGGGCCTGAACAGCAGTTCTGAAGTCACTTTCTGGAAGAAATGTTTTCACTTTCTTTAGAACAGAGAGCTGGGTCCAGGCCATCTTTGTTTCTTTGGAAACGTGTGTCCTTGATGTTAAGATTTAATCCAAGTTAATTGGCTTTTAGGGAGTTTGAGCTGTCAAGGTCCCTGTCATTGAGCCAGGCTTGCCCTGTTTCTTGATTGTTGTCCTTGGCAAAAAACAGGAGTTCTGCTTCACTGTGGTCTCCGCTAGTCCTTGCGTACTTCATGTCTAACCCCCCCCCCCACGTGCCCGCCACCCCCACCTGCTGCTCTGGTGCCCCTCCCGCACACCTCCTGGCTGTCTTTTTAACAGTCTGCATTGTTGAAGATACCAAACGAGTGAAACAAGTGTTTTTAGTTCACAGAGCATCTACTGCTCCAGCAATAAAGTTAGTACTTGTCAACTTTTGCTGAACATGGCTGCGTTTTCCAAGCAGTTACTTGTGTAATGTTCCATTCACCATGCTCAAATAACCAGTGACGTCTTAAGGGTTTTGGGGGTCCTGGGGAATGAAAATGAAAGGGCCCTTGTCCAGAACAATTTTGAATTGCATTACCTGTTTTATGCTAAATTAAAGCCAAATGATGCCAGCAACTCAAAATGATCTAATAAATGTTCAGTAATAGTGTAAAGCAAAAATAGTTAAAATATGTCTTTCCCAGGGCTCAAAAGATAGTAAGATGCCACTGGATAGCGAAAGACAGAGGCTGTGGTAGGCCGAGAAGAGTGACACACGTTAAGATAGGGAAAATGGTGAAAAAGAGAGAAAGTTCACTTTTCCAGGGGCTCCTTGGAAGGTGGGGGGCATTTCCACTTGACCTGTGCCTTAAAACGCCTCTGCAAATAACCACATATACCGTGTCTGGCACTGTCTGCCCCCACTCCTCACTTTACTGGCCGGGATTGCTTCTCTAACAGTGCAAGTCACTTGCTTCCTTCCTGTGCAACGCACTTTTGCGTGAGGCGAGGGACCTAAAAGCGCCAAGAAGCACAGCCTGTCTCGTAGCACTGTCCTTTTCCCTCCAGTCCACAAACCAAGGACAGGCAGGGTAAGGCACCTCATGCCATTGCCCTTTACCAGCTACTTAAGACCCAGTGCTGGTCTCACTCAGCATCTCGAGCAGTGAAAGAGCATTTAAGAGTGGATGGAAGTAAGATGCAGACAAGTCTATGGCCTATCAATCACCCTGAGAGGGTTCCTCAGTTACCCCTGTCCTAAACCATCTCCCTGGCACCAGCAAAGGGAACCCATTCTAGCCAGGGCAGCAGCACGTCATGCACTTCACCACAAGCGAGAGTCTGTCTCTCCAAGCTCGCACGGAGCATGGCATCATTAGCTGAGGCATCGGCGCAAGAGCTGCAGTCAGTAGTCACCACATGCCACAGCAGAGGACACTTCTCATTCACTCCCAGAGCCACACCAGTTGGCTTAGCCAATGCTTGTTATAGGTTGTCTCACCCACAACGGCCTCAGGTTTTGTAGGTCCATTGAACGCCCCAGTGTTTGCATTCTGAACCAGGACCCGTTTTTGAGGTCAATCAAAGGTCTAGGTGTTTGTAGGTCAAAGTGAAGTGCTGGCTTTTGTAGGCCAAACAAGGGGCCTTGCTTTTGTAGGCCAAACAAGGGGCATGGCATTTGTAGGCCAAACAAGGGGCATGGCATTTGTAGGCCAAACATGGGGCCTGGCTTTTGTAGGCCAAACAAGGGGCCTGGCTTTTACAGTCCAAATGATGATGATTAAAGCTGTGATAAGCTCCTGCAAAGCCGACCTTTTAGCCTTACCAATGTTTGTTGCTGCTGCTGAACTGCATTGGCAAAAAAAATAAAAAATGGTTTGTTGTCAATGCTGAAAAGAATCATAGAAAAATGCCTAATCCCCGCAGCAGCATTGGGACGTGTGTAAGGATGTTCACCATGAAGCTGGAGCAATCATTTTGGCATTTTTTATTTACCATCCCAAAGGTGCCTAGAAGTGCATTATAAAGAAAGGAGCTGCCCGGTACTCAGGTGATGGAGAGAGGCAGGTGACAGAGCAATGGAGGCGCAGGGTGGTTTGGGAACGTATTCTTCACAAATTAGTTAAAAACTAAGCAAATGAGGTGGGGGCAGGCTGTGAAAGACAGAATGAAAACACATGCACTCCCATGCAGTGCTGAAAGGAAACGAAAAAAGTCATTCCCATAGTGTAAGCAGTGGAAGGATACAAGTTATTCAATCAAATGCATGGTAAAGAAGTTATGCTCCAGGGGAGTGACAATGAGAGGGAGAGGAAGGAAAGCCATTGAATAAGAAACAAGCAAATTAGATAGACAAAAAAGACAACCAACCATGAACAATAGGATGATCCAAACCACACCCCGAGTCTTGGTATCGTACACAGGTCTTTTGAGGACAACCAACAAAAAACTCTCTATACAGACCCTCCAGTATTTCGCGATTTGCAAAATTACTGCAATATTAGTGAAATCCCATGTTAACCGCTTGTAACTCGATGTCCGTGAAAAAATACAAACAACCTCACGTTCTTCCCATTACATTTGTTTTTGATGCTTCTGTGTTTACAGAAAATGCCACCTTGCCCTTGCTGTGCACGCAGTAGTTAATAACTTGCCTCTCTGCCTCCAGAGCGGTGAAGCCTTGGTGCTTGCAGGTAGAATAGGTGTCTCTGTTTCTCTTTTACGTGTGCCCTTTTAGCTGCCCACCTGCCTGAGTGCCCAAAAGACGGGCACAGAGGTATGTTCCCTGCAATGTTATTCCCTCTTTATTCTTGTCTCCCTGCTCGTCTGTCGTAAGCAAGGCTTGGCAGACAACAGCAATTCAAGAAGGTGGTTTTTAGGTCGAGCGTAGCAGCGCGCATGCGCTGCTTTTCCAACGTGTTGGTATGTATCTAGGCTTTTAACAACGCCCACCTCACGCCCATCACTAGCACTTGTTCGTGGGCTTGCCCTTCAAAAATCCTTTGATGACATTAGTAAATGGTTTGGGGATGTTTTGTTACGCCTTGGCCATTGCCCCTGTTACATGGCTAATTGCATTTTTGCCGATAAGTTTGACTGCAAGAGAATTTTTTTTTCTTTTTGTGTGTCTCCTTCGCGCTGATGCTCATGGCGGCCATAGCTCTGTGAATCGGCTCGCTTATGTGAAACTGGTTTTACTTTTTATTTTCAATTTATGTGGCAAGAAAAGATCATTTAGGAGTTTGCAACGCTAATAACTCTAATTCGAGAAAATGTGAGACCCATTGCATTGCAAATGCTTGTTTTTTCTTCCAGAGGAGCGTGAAACAGCTTGGTGCCGCAGGTTGCATTTACCCCAGGAGAGGTGATGCTGTTCGGCAGGATTGAGTGCATCTGTGCATGCTTCTTATCCATACTGTGCTACGGTGGTACAGTGGATGTATAAACATTGGTGCATTATTATAATGCGCCAATGTGGTTGTGAGGTGAACAGGCCTGTCAGTAAATATGGAGAGTTACTGAATATCAACAAACTGTAGGTGGTGGGGGCCATGTTTCACAAAACATGCCTCCTTCTGCCCAAGCCCAACCAACATTGGGAGAGGTACTTACCTGCCTGCAATTCTATCCATCAATCTTTCAGGCCGAGCAGACACTTTTGAATAGTTTTTTTGGTTGTATATTGAGGATAAAGGTATTCTTTCCAGGTGGCTGCTGGTTCTTCAAAATTTACTGTTTTTTCCCGCTCTATTGATTTTCACCCAAGAGAGTTCACCCCAGGACACTACTGCTAAGCTGTACCTTTGGGATGAACCATAGGTTGCTGTCTTTGACCGTGTGATTTCGAGCATATTTTCTACTGAACATTTTTTCGAATTTTATCTATTTTTTTATGTTGAGTGTGCAAGTGCTCTGACGTGTTGTAATCTGTCTGTGGGCTTTTAACCACGCTCAATGCATGCCCATCACTTTCACTCATTCGTTGGCTTGCTTTCAAAAATCCTCTGTTATCATTGGTAAATGCTTTACGTTTGTCCCTCCTTGAGGCGGTTTTGTTACTGCCTTGCAGACTTCCTCTGTTACATGGATAATTGCACGTTTGCTGATACGTTTGACTGCAAGCGAACTTCTTTTTCCTTTTGTGTCTCTCCTTCGCGCTCATGCTCGAGGCGGCCGTGGCGCTTTGAATCACCTTGCTTATATCATCTGTTTTACTTTTCATTTTCATGTGGCAAGAAACATTCCATTAAGAATTTACAATGCTAATAGCTCTAACTAGAGCAGATGCAAGACCCATTGCATTGCCGCTAGGCTCAACTTATTTTTCGTGAGTTTTCAAGGTAAGGTCAGCAGATGCCAAGACATTAATGGGAGTACACAGCACCAGTTCTGAAATCTCCTTTAGAAGTGCCTCTGTGATTTTGTAGTTTTGTCTGTTTAATTAATTTGATGTGAATGCAAACCACAACTCCCAGAATACACCAGACTCCTATTGAGATGGAACCATCTGCTCACTCAGAGCTTACATCCCTCCAGCGAGTTGCCACATAGAATTCTGCTTTATATTCCTCGTTTTTTACCTCCTTTTCATTGCTTTTTAAGGTTGACACCTAATCATGCATGATGAAATAGAAGGGTTGGTAAAGCATTTAAGTGTATATTGTTTTGTGATTTTTCTGTTGAATATGCATGCTCACAGTCTCACCTTCAGTCTGTGGTAAAGCTGCTTGCGGAACAAAATGGTCATTTGTGAACGCCTTGGTTTTACCACATTACAGAAACAAATGAACTATGAGGGGGAGATGGTTGAAGTATACTTTGTTATAACTGACTTAACTGAGACAAAACTATGCAAAGAGTAATGAATGTCTATAAAATAATGTGCCACAAAAAGGTCGAAAAAAAAGATATAGGCCCTCATTTCAACCTCGGCGGCCTTTTCCTAAGACCGCAGAGGTTCCTCCGGGCCGAAGACTGCCAGTGGTGGTGGTCTTCCGCCAAACATATCATGACTGCTGGCAGCCCTCCACCCTTTTTCGGACGGAGAGCCGCCAGCAGCCATACTGGCGGTGAAGTGGAGGCTGCTCCACCGTCACCGCCACGTCATTAGAACACCGCCCACCGAACTACGTCCCAGTATTGGGCGTGGCGGTGTTCTAGTGAGGGGGTGCTGGCGGCGGAGCAGACCCCATGGATCCCGTTCCCTCCCGGAGGATCACCGGAACAGGTAAGGTGATCGTCCGTTAGGGGAGGGAGTGGGGGGTTGTTGTGTGGTGTGTGCGTGCATGGGGGTCCGCGTGTGTAGTGGGGTTGTGTGAGTGCGTGTATGCATGCGGGGGTGTAATGTGTGTATGGGAAATGTGACGTATATGTATGTGTGCATGTGTGCATGTGTGCATGTATGTATGTGTGTGTATGTGTGCATGTATGTGTGTGAGTGGTGTGAGCGTGCGTGTAGGAGGATGTAGGGGGTGTGAGTGGGGGTTTCTGTGGGTGGAGAGGGGGTCCTACCACCTCTGGGAGGTGCCAGGGGGGTCGTAGGTGTTGGGGGAGGACTCAGGGGAGGGGGAAGGGGGGGACCCCAATCAGTGCCACAGAACGAATTCCCTGGCACTGATAATGCCTACCGGCATGGATTTCATGGCAGTACAAAACCCCACGAAATCCATGGTGGTATGCGGGGTCCTGATACCGCCGGCAGTCTAGTAACGGCCGCCGGGCTGGAGACCGAAGTCTCCAGCCCAGCAGTCGTTACCACCCTGGCGGTCGGTGTGCTAAAGAGGCGGTTTTGCATGGCGGTAACCGCCATGGTCAAAATCCCAATTTTTTTGCCGCCGGCCTGTTGGCAGTATTACTGCCGCTTTTACACCGACCGCCAGGGTTGTAATGAGGGCCATAGTGTGCTGCCAAATTTTCATATTTGTGCCGCAATATTTCCTATTTCATGCTGCAGTATCCTGGAGGGTCTGTCTGTAGGCGAGACCCAATAAAAGCTGTCTGTAGACAAGACCTGAAACTGTGAGCCATATTACCAGACACCCTTCTGAGGCAGGCCCTGGTGCTCTGAAGAGGACTGGACTCCAGAATAACAGGAGCACATTGGGGGTGCTGGAAGGCCTGCAGTGTTCATGGACCCATTCACCCAGGCTGGGCTAGCAGGGCTCAAGCCTGAGTGGAAATAACAATTGATGCTGAGACGTCTGATTAATATCCTCACAGGCCCTCGGATGTGGCCCTTTTTGTGTGGAGAGGAAGGCGGGTGATGAACCTCCATTTCCTTTCATCGAAAATGCCTCTCACGTGCCTTGCCCCCACCCACACATCAGGCTGGCTTCCCCCCTCTCACAGCTCTTTATCTGCTCCTGTAGCTAGCTCAGTGCCAAGAAGCCGACCTCTGGAAACCTGCAGCGCTGTCTTGCCTGTCTGCGCCTTCCTGGCTGGCTCCAGGGAGCCCAGCTACAAGAGTCCACCCCTGCTGCATCCGCTGCTGGGGGCACAGGGAGCAGGCTGCCCTGGTCTTGCTGGATGCCTGCAGGTCTCGCCTGTCGAGGACCTGCCTCCCAGGTCCCTGCGATAAAACTAGACCCCGTGAAATGATTGCAGCCACCCTCATCCATTGGCCCCCACTCCCTCCCGTTCCACCCTAGCCACGCCCATTTGTCTGGGAAATATAACCCAGGTTCAGGGGGATTTAGGGTTTCTTAAAATACAATAACCAACATCTATACAATATGAGGCTGCTAAGCATTGTAGTAACTGAAGGTGCTGTTAATGTACTAAACTGTGCTTATCGACCTCATAACGATGAAGTGCCACCAAAGGCATCTCTAGAGAGGAGAGGGGTGGATGGGGCTTGATGCACAGCTCTACTTGTTATGCCAATGGCTCCCAACAACATAGCTGGTGAATGTGCCAGGAAGCATTAATTTGCACAACTACCTTTCACTGCAAGACTGCGTTTTTTTGCTTCAATTATTGAAATCTGACTTTGTATGCATGGGTGCAGATATAACTATATATAGCTATATATATATATATATATATATATATATATCCAAACAGCAATCCTTCACCACGCAGTTTTCCTTCTACTGGTCAAGGAGTGCTGTTTGGATTTTTTGGGGTTTCCTACACCTGTTTGCGTGCCACAATTAAGGGGTTTTCAGAGCGTGTGGGAAGTGTTGCAGTGTTCCATAGAAATAGTACACATGCAGTCATATAGAAAAATGTTAAACATATAGTCACTCTGTAACTCTGTAGTTATAGTTAGGATCCCCAGAGATAGGAATTTATCTGATATTTAGTCGCTAGTAACTTTGCACCTGTGTAACGTATGGCCATGAAACTTGTCAAACGTGCAAAGAAAAAGGGGGGGGGGGGGAGGGGTCCCAAAACATATTTTAGCACCAATGCATTTTCCATAGACTTTGTACCCATGTATAGCATAAAAACGTCTGAACACATTTCTATAAAATTTGGCAGGAATATAAATAATGGTACGTAGATGTTCATTTTGGGTAGTACAGGCAGATAGGGTAAGCATTTTTTTTTAAGTTATAAAGTATTTTAACTTGATAATATCTGTTTTCACTGTAGTTTTTTTAAATTGTGTGGTGCTTTGCAGAAGCACTGCAATACTTATCGATGACAAGGCATTATGTGATTGGCTAATGCCTGCCTTTACAAAAGTTAAAGACAGCCCTGTTTTTTTCAATACACTTTGGCTGTGGTCTGCGTTATGCCCTTAGATATAGATAAGTATAAGGGTTTATATTTTTTCCTACTGATTACCACTTTATTAAAGTGGTAATAGGTAGGGAAAATTATTAATAAGTTTCTGTATGGATAAAAATATATTGGACGTACAGCAGTACTTCCAAGAAGTACTACAGTACTTAAAGAAAATACATAAACAAAAATGCAAATAAATGTAAAATCCACTGTACTGCACTATATTGTACACTGATAGTGCACTACAGTGTATTTTCATTTTTTTATTTTTTTAGTTTGTTACAAAAGAGTCAACACAGTACCACAATAATACCCCAAAATTACAGTGCTCCTTAAAAAATGACATAAAAAAGCATGGTTCTCCGTAAACTTCTGTAAAAGTATATAGAAAATTATAAATGCATGTTTCTACCTATTCCCACTTTAATAAAGTGGTAACAGGTAGGGAACAACAATAAAATCTCCCACTTACCTATATCTAAGGCTCTAACCCAGAATGCAGCGAGTCTGCTAAAACCTATATGGCTGCCTTTTACTTTTTGTAAACACATCTATTAGCCAATCACGTTCTGCCTTTTCGTCAGCATGTACCGCAGTTTAACACAAAGTTAA
Organism: Pleurodeles waltl; assembly: GCF_031143425.1. Lineage (NCBI taxonomy): Eukaryota > Metazoa > Chordata > Amphibia > Caudata > Salamandridae > Pleurodeles > Pleurodeles waltl. Next base: position 694,931,067 of record NC_090451.1, read on the forward strand.
CGCGGTACACCTTGGCAGGATATATAACCATATTTTTTTTAGCACATAACTTTAACACCACTTACACTGTTTACACCTACCACCTAAAATTACCATTTGCACCTCATAATCTATATTCCTGCTTCATTATATTCACCCACTTTCACGCTATCTCTGTTTCAAGTACCACACTCCACTCTACGCCGCTCAACTCTATGCCACTTCTCTCTACGCCACTCCACCCAATGCCACTCCACTCTATGTTATTGCACTGTACGCCACTTCACCCTATGACACTCTACTATACAGCTCTCCACTCAACGCTAATCCACTGTACGCCACTCCACTCTACCCCAGTCCAATCTACTCCATTCCACTCCTCATTATTACACTCTACTCCACTCCATTCTATGCCACTCGGGTATATGTGACTCCACTGTATGAGTCTCCCCTGTATGCTATATCACTGTACGTAACTCTACTGTAAACACCACACATTGCGCTGTTCCACTCTTTGCCACTCCACTCTTTGCCGCTCCACCAAACACCACGCCACTCTATGACATGCCACTGTATGCTATTACATTGTACAACACTCCACTCTAGGCTGCTCCACTGTACACCAGTCTACTCCATGCCATTCCACTCTACACTGTTCTAAGCTTTTCCACTATGTGGCACTCCAAACTATGTCCCTCTAGTGTACTCTACTATACTCAATGTTATTCCATGCTACACCAGTCTACTGTACGCTACTCCACAGTATGCCACTCTGCTCTTCGGCACTCTATTAAAGACCACAGTACTGTTTGCTGTTCCACTCTATCCTATTCCTCTCTATGCCACAATACGCTATTACACCATACACCACAACAGTCTACCCTCTTTCACTCTACAGGACTCCAATCTATGGAATTCCACTGTACCCCTCTCCAATCTATGCCCCTCCTTTGTACGCTACTCTATTGTATGCTATTCCACTCTTTGCCATTCCAATGTACTCCACACTAGTCTACGCCTCTCCAGTGTATGCCGCTCCACTCTACACTAATCCACTGTATGCCACTACGCTGCACCTCACTCTACTCTACGCCACTCCACTCTGTGCTATTCTACAATATGCCACCCCACTCTACGCCACTCCACCCTACCCAACTCCAGTGTATGCTATTCCACTGTACGCCACTCCACTCTACGTTATTCCACTTTATGCCTGTACACTGTACCTCATTCCACTCTGTGCCACTCAATTCTACACCAAAACAGTATACGCCACTCTACTGTATGCTCTTCTACTCTACTTCACTCTAACACACTCCACTCTATTTCACTCAACTGTATGTTGTTCTACTGAACTCCCCTCTACTGCAGTCCACTTTACGCCACTTCACTCTACACCACTCCACTACACTCTATACCACTCCAGTCTGTCACTCCACTGAACGCCACTACACTCTGCGCCACTCTACGCTATTCCACTGCAGGCAAATTCACTGTACATCACTCCACTCTATGCTATTCTACTTTATGCCACTCCACTCTACAGCACCACACTGTACGGCACTACACTGTATGCTACTCCACTCTACGCTAGTCCACGCTATGGCACTCCACTCTACACCACTCCAATCTATGTCACTCCACTATGTGGTACTCCATTCTATTCTACTTCACTCTGTGCTATTCCACTATACCCAACTCCACTTTATGCCACTCTACGGCACTACACTCTACTCTGTTCCATTATATGCCACAACGTTCTACCACACTCCACTGTATGCACCTCCACTATACACTGCTAGACTCTACATTGCTCCACTCTATGCTACTCCACGGTAAACTATAAAATGTTATCCCACTCCACACTGCAACACTCCACTCTTTGCCACTCCATGGTACGCTAAGCCACTGTATGCCACTTCACTGTATACCACTCCACTCTACAACACTGTACTGTGCACTATTCCAATCTACGTCTGTCTGCTGTACACCACTTCACTGTATCTCACTGCACTCTGTGCCACTCTACTGTATGCTATTCCACTGTACGTAACTGTACTCTACGCTAATCGACTCTATGCCACTCCACTCTACTGCACTCCAATGTATGCCTCTCCACTTTATGCTATTCTATTGTACACTACTCTATGGTAAGCCACTTCACTCTGCCACTCCACTGAAGGATACTCACCCTACCCCACTCTATTGTACGCCATTCCAGTCTGTGCCACTCCAGTGTACTTCACGTCACTCTACACTAGTTCAGTGCACTCTACGCTAGTGTATGCTATTCAACTGTATGCCACGCCCCTGGATGCTAATCCACTCTAAACCACTCCACTCTACCCCACTCCAGTCTACACGACTCCACTATACGCCATTCCACTTTATGGCACTCCACTTTACACCACTCCACTGTACGCGATTCCACTGTACGCCACTCCAATCTACCCCACTCCAGTCAAGGCCACTCCTCTATATGCCACTGGACATTACGATATTCCACTGCACATAACCCTACTCTACCCCACTCCACTGTATGCTACTCCACTCTATAATGTTCCAATGCGTGCCACTTCACTCACTCCAAACCCACTCCACACCACTCCGCTCAACAAAACTGTACTAGACATAACAATAGTCTATGCCCCTTCACTCTACCACACTATAGGCCACTCTATAGCACAACACTGTACAATAATGTACTCCTGTCAATGCCAGTGTGCAGCAGTGTACTTTACTCTATACCTGTGGCTCCCCACCCTTTGACTTCTGTGGACCCCCACTTTATCATTACTGGAACCCCCACTTGAATCATTATTGGAATCTAAGGACCCCCCCACTAAGTCTTTACTGAAAGCTGGGGACCTAATCTGTTAACATTATTAAATTTTCTAAGCAGTCATGGACCCCCTGAGAAGGCCTCTCGGACCCCCAGGGGTCCCTGGACCACAGGTTGGGAAACACTGCTCTATACCAGTTTACAATACCCTATTCCACTCTGTGATACTCTACGCAACTCCCTGTATGCTGCTGCACACCACTTTACTATATTTCACTTTTAGACACACCTTCACTGTACTCCACTAATGCACTCTGCGCCACTGTACTGTGTAATACTCCATGCCACTCAAGTCTACAACAGTCTATGCCACTCCACTCTACCATACTGTACCACATTGTACTCCCCTCCGTGCAACTCCACTACACAACACTGTTATCCACTCCGTGGCACGCTAACCCACTCCACTCTATGAAGGTTTCTGACACTCTGCAGCATGTCAGTCCATGCCACTGCACCACACATCTCTCCACAACACTTTCCTTCACTGCATGCTACACCAGTCCACTCTGCTACTCTCAGTGGCACTCTACTCTCCAAGACACTAATCCACTCTTCTCTATGCCACCGCACTGGACTCAACTCCACTCTACTCCACCACACGAGACCATTCTATGGCACCGTAGAGCACTTCACTCTACACCACTCGAGACTACCTCACTCCACCCCATTGTATGCAACTGCACTCTACAAGACTCTGCTACACTCTGTGCCATTATACCAATCGGTACTCCACTCTATGCCCCCACAGAAACCCCTCCTTCACTTAATGCTACTATACTCCACTGTACACTCCACTCTACAACACTTTACTCCATTCTACAAGATTTTCCAATGCTCTGCAACACATCACTCCACTTTACTGTACAATACGCTACTCCAAATTATAATACTTTACCCAGCACTACACTACGCCTGTCCGCCTGGTTCACTTCACATACCTATACTACACAACATGCCACTGCACTCTATCACACTGTAGTCCACCATAGGCTATGCCACTCCACTATATGACACTACACTCTATGACACTACACTCTACGACAGTAGACATCAATGCGGAGGCTGTGGAGTGAAGGCCCTGTGCCTCCTCCTCCCCTCATGGCATCAATGCACATGGCTGAAGCGTGGAGGCCACATGCCCTCTCCTGTCCTGATGGTATCAATGCACAGGGGTGTGGCAGGGAGGCCCCGTATCCACTCCTGCCCTGATGGCATCAATGCGGAGGCTGTGGAGTGAAGGCTGTGTGCCCCCTCCTGCTCTGATGGCATAAATGCACAGGGATGTGGCGTGGATGCCCCGTGTCCCCACCTGCCCTGATGGCATCAATGTGCAGGTCTGTGGCGTGGAGGCCCTGTGCCCCTTCCTGCTCTGATCGCATCAATGCGCAGAGCTGTGGCGTGGAGGCCCAGTGCCCCCTCCTGCCCTGATGGCATCAATGCCCATGGCTGTGGGGTGGGGGCTCCATGCCCCCGCTGCCCTGATGGCATTAATGCACATGGCTGTGGTGTGAGGCCTCGTGCCCCCCCCCCCTCCCGCCCTGATGGCATCAATGCGCAGGGCTGTGGCGTGGAGGTTCCGTGCCCCCTCCTGCCCTGATTGCATCAATGCACAGGGCTGTGGCATGGAGGCCCGGTGTCCCACCTGCCCTGATGGTATCAATGTGCATGGCTGAGGCGTGGAGGCCCCGTGCCCTCTCCTGTCCTGATGGCATCAATGCACACGGCTGTGGCAGGAAGGCCCCGTGCCATCCTGCTGCTCTAATGGCATCAATGCGCAGGACTGTTGCATAGAGGCCTGGTGCCCCCCCCCCCCCCCCCCCCGCCCGGATAGCATCAATGCGCAAGGATGTGGCGTTTAGCCCCTGTGCCCCCTCCTGCCCTGATGGCATCAATGCGCAGGGCTGTGGCGTTTAGCCCCTGTGCCCCCTCCTGCCCTGATGGCATCAATGCGCAGGGCTGTGGCGTTTAGCCCCTGTGCCCCCTCCTGCCCTGATGGCATCAATGCGCAGGGCTGTGGCAGGGAGGCCCTGTGCCACCCTCCTGCCCTGATGGCATCAGTGCGCAGGGCTGTGGCGTGGGTTGTCATTACGTGAGCTCTGTCACCCTGACTGTTCCCCTGAAGGCCCCGGATATGGGCGCTGCAGCATGAAGACCCTGTGCCATCCAGGGCTGAGCCTTTCGCTCAACTCACAAAGCACCCACAGTGCCGCCCTGGCTCCTGATGGGGCCAACTGGTGGCACCGCTTGCCTCTGTCCACAGCCGTGAAGCGCCTAGAAGGGTCTTTCCGAGTGCTAGGTCATTCGTGACTCTTTCCAAAGGTCAGGGGTCGAGAGTCAGGCCTGCTGCGGCTGCTGGACGGAGCAGGTGGGGGGTCCCCCGAGAGGGCACCCGATACCGACTCCTGAGTGTCTGGGAATCTCCCCTGAGCAAACATCCATCTCCCCTTCGCCTGCAATAAAGTGTCACCTCTCCGCCCCCTGCCGTGTTTTATGGGGCATTTATCACCCACACACAAAAAGCACGTTTCTGCCAAGAAGAGGAAAGCGGGTGTTAAGAAGATTCGTGGGGACTCTGGTCACTGGCATATCCGGTGTCTGAAAAACGCCACCAGTACGATTGCTAACTAACCCTAACATCTAACAGTGCCCCCGACACCCCCATCCCCAGCCAAAGGTACTCTGGAGTGACAGTGCCAACTTTTATTTCTCAACCTTAAACACTGTACACACTGTAACTCAAAAGGGCGTGCCTTTCAGTCGAGAAGGATAGATGAGAAAATGCACAATAAGAAGCGAGTACTTAAGATAGAAACGTAAATAACTCGGGGTCCATCGGGTGCGAAGAGAGCGTGGGCTTTGATCCATATATATATAAATATATATCGGAAAGGCCCTGATTTCATGCTTTCAGGGCCTCCGCACGATACAGATTTATTTATGTATTTATTTATTTAATGCGTTTTTATATAGCGCAGACTATACCCGAGGGTGTCAGAGCGCTTCACAATAGGCAAAGTAGAGATACAAGAGGAGAAGAATTACAAGTGAGCCTGTTACAAAAACAAACGTTACATTACATGAGGCAATAGTGAAAATTGTGCAAGTATCAAGAGCAAAAAAGTCCACGAGGTAGCAAACGATACGTTACGAAAGGAAAAAGTGACGTGTGCAGGTTACAAGAGCACATAAAGTACGAGTAAAGGTCAAAAATTGCAATAAATGGTAGACACTCAAAACACTCAAACAATAGTTCCGTTACATGAGGCAGTGGTGGCCGTTGTGCATGTATCAAAAGTAAACAGGATATAAGAGGTAGCAAATGAGGGACGGATTTATTAAGGTTTTGCGACGCAAAGACACAAACGTTAAGAGAGATTTCTCAAGCCAGGAAAGGCTACCTTGCATGGCCCTGCGTGCACAAATCGCTGCATTGTGTTACCCTTCCCCAGGAAGGCTTTATATGGGTGCAGCGTGGGTGTTCCTACACATCCATACACGTACTTTGGCTCTTTTTCAGATTTACCATTAGTGGTAGAGCTGGAAATGCGTCAAAATACTACGCCTCCCCAGGTGGGTCGCAGTAAGGAGAAATATCTTTATTTCCCCTCATTTTGCCTCTTTCTGAGTGTGCTGTATTCTGCAGCGGTCGTAGAAAGAGGAAAACACCTCGGAGTATTGTTTTTGTGCAGGAAGGTGTCCCTTCCTGCACAAAAACAATCCTGCCTCAAATGCAGGCACCCTTGCAACATACCGCAAGGGTGCCTGCGTTGGTGCTAGGCTGCCAAAAGTTAGCCAGAGCTAAGAGAGGACAGGAATGTGCTGTATAATGATAAACATGACGCATTCCTGCCCCTTCCCTTTTGCACAACGCAGCGCAGCAAGGTGGCTTGCTGCGTTGCGCTGCGTGAAAACATGTGAAAATAGGCCTGAAACTGTGTGCCTTTCCGCAACCATGTTTTGCGATTGCATTTGTGTAGAACTTCACAACGTGCTGTGGGTGGTGAAGGGCATTATTACATGCAGTTCGGTACAAGGATGCCAGGGGCCCTGGTGCAACCAAGGAAAGTGGCTCCTTTGACTGCTGTTAGGAGTGTAAAATACAGCAATTATCAGGATTCAATGAGCTGTTCATGGCCCCGGTGCCACTGCACCTGCTGTGTCAATGGTAGCTATGCCCCTAATTGGACAGGTAGCATGATACACCAATGGAGGAGGGTCTGCTCGGAGGAATGTTGTACTCAATGACATAGTAAAGGTGTAAAGGATCCTAATGCCAGCAAGGAAATGGACCTCACTTAGTTTGGGAGTAAAAAAACTGCTATAATTGGGGTGCAACAGGCCCCGCACTTCCCTAAGCCCCAGAGCCACTGTACTTGCTGCACAGTTCCTAGCTAGGCCCCTGGTTGTACCAGCTCTGTGAAATAAGTCCTGGGTCCCACTGATGAACACCAATGTAAAAGATTGGAATATGTATTTGGGGAGATGGCTACCCACCTCAAGGAATGAGCTCAACCCTGGTCAGGGTGAACCCTCAAAATCACTAAATTAACCTGAGCTCAACCCCTGGAAGCTATGGCACAGAGCAGACAGACTTGCCTTAGGGAAATGTGTAAAGTATTTATGCAGAACCAAAACAGTAATCAAGTCAAAATAAAAAACAATAAAAATTCCAAACCGAATGGGAAAATTAGAGTAGAATTAGATAAAATAATGACACAAACAAAAAACAAAAATCCAAAAAGGGGGAACGGAGATGTGAGTTTACGTTTTTTTAAGTAGAAATATTCTAAAACCAGAAAGTGCCAATGACAGCCGAGAGCAGAGGTAGACCGGGACCTGGGCACGCTTTGAGGCCTACAGCGATGGAGCCCTAATCTCCTCCCCGGTGAGGATTCGCTTTATCCTACCTTTTAGACCATCACTATCAGATCCACAGACCCTGCCTGTGCATATTGCAATAAACATGAGTATTTGCAATCAGAACATTTCAAAGTCGCTGCGAGTGAGGAGCTTACTGAGCTCCTTTCTTACTGTTGAAGCTCCGGGGATTTAACCTCACACCCTCTTTACCATTAGTGTTGTTATCTGTATGTCTTGCATACCCCGCATAGTTATTGTAAAGGCTGAATTGCTTCATGAGCTCCTGTTCTTTAGGAGCTTAGGGCCATATGTATGTAAAAAGTGGTTTGCAATTCCCTACTATCGAATCTTTGCGATTGTTTATTAGGAAATGACAAATTGGGATGTAGTAAAGTGTGTTTGACACTGTTTGCGATTCCCAAATGGGACTGTTTGTCCTTCCTTGGGGAGGTTTTGTTACCTCCTTGGACATCAATCCTGTTACATGGATAATTGCATGATTGCTGATATGTTTGACTGTGAGCGAACTTCTTTTTCCTTTTGTGCCTCTCCTTCGCCCTCATGCTCATGGCAGCCATGGCGCTTTGAATCAGCTCGCTAATGTCAACTAAGGTTACACACTTCATTTTCAATTTATGTGGCAAGAAAAGTCCAGGTAGGAATTTACAATGCCAATAGCTGTAACTCGAGCAAACGTGAGACTCAATGCGTTGCAAAAGCTTGTTTTGTAATGCAGCCTGATCTCCATAAAGGAAAACGGGATGCATTACAAAAAGAAAACTGAAAAGTTTTCTTTTCATTTTTGAAGAGTAGGCAGTCGTCAGTGGGACCACTGCCAGCTCTTCAAAAACGCCTGTTCTTCAAAAATGTTTGCAGTCCCTTCCCCTTTGCGAACTGGATACCACCAACTTGAAGTTGATGGTAACTGAGAATGTTTTGCAACCGCATCCCCAATTGCAAAACATTCTAACAAGGCCATGTGACTTGCTATTAGGAAGGGACGCCCTTGGCACGCCTCTTCCTAATTGCGACTCGCAATCCCTATTTTGCAAGCCTGTAACAAGTTACCAACTCGCAAATTAGGGATGGTACATGGCCAGAAGCCTTTTACTGGGGTCAAAAGGCCCGATGGGATGTTTGCAGCCAAGAAAACTGCTTTATGGCCCTTAGTCTTTCATTCTTACCTTGTGCAGAGCTTCTCCATTAAATCCCTATTTTTATTTGACTCTCTGTGTGATCCTGGGCAAATCTTTTTGTCTTCCTCGCCATCAGTCTTTGCCAGGCCCTTGACAACAGCCATCCTCTTAGATCTTAGTACATCTCAGCAGAGACATCCTCGTAGATTTTTATAGAGACATCCTGATAGATTTCTATGTATCCATCCTTATATATTTCTATGTTTTTATCCTCAGAGATCTCAGTTCAGTCATCCTCATAGAGTCCATCCATCCATCCTCACAGATCTCAGCAAAGCCATCCTCGTAGATCTCAGTGCATCCATCCTCGCAGATCTCAGTGCATCCATCCTCGCAGATCTCAGCACAGCCTTCATCATAGATCTCAGCACATACAGATTTTAGCACATCCACCCTCATAGATCTCAGTACATCAATCCTCGTAGATCTCAGCACAGCCATCCTCAGACCTCAGTACAATCATCCTCATAGATCTCAGTACATCCATCCTCACAGATCTCAGTACATCCATCCTCATAGATCTCAGTACATCCATCCTCATAGATCTCAGTACATCCATCCTCATAGATCTCAGTACATCCATCCTCATAGAGTCCATCCATCCATCCTCACAGATCTCAGTACATCCATCCTCATAGATCTCAGTACATCCATCCTCATAGATCTCAGTACATCCATCCTCGTAGATCTCACATGTTCATCTTAAAAGATCTCAGTACATCCATCCTCATAGATCTCAGTACATCCATCCTCCGGGATCTCAGCGCAGCCATCCTTCTACTCCTGTCTCTGGAGATCGGAGTACACACGGCTTAGAAGTTCAGCATGCATGTGTCATGGAAGAGCTGTGTACACGGTGACATGGTAGATCTGCGCACATGTCATGGTGATTCTAAGTACGCTGGTCATGGTAGACTTGCGTGTATCATGGTAGAGTTATGTGCACGTGTCGTGGTACATCTGCCAACATGCCATAGCAGATCTGCATACACGTGGCAGAGCCGTGCGCACGTGACATGGTACATATATGTACACGTGTTACGGTAGGTCTGCGTAGTCACGTCACCGCAGGCCTCTGCACATGCATCCAGACAGACGGACGCTGCATCCAGACAGACGGACGCTGCATGCAGACAGACGGACAGCGGGACAGCCCACGCCGGGCCGGGATGTGAACCCTGCCCGCTCCCGGCAGCCCCAGCGCCTCGCTAATGAATACAAGGCGCTGTGCCGGCGCTGTAAGGCGATCCTCGGGGTCTGCCCGGCCCGGGCCCGCTCTGACGGCCTCCTCGCCCCTCGGGCCGCCTCGGGTTTCCCGGGCCGCCCGCTGGGCCCGGTCTCCGGCTCGTGTTGATGGAATCACCCCTGGGCCTGGAAGAGGGGCCTGGCTGGCGGAGGACGCCCCAGAAATGAAAGGGCCAGTTATGGGGAACCCAGAGATGAGAAATGAATCGTCTGGGTCCCCTTCGTCCTCCCACCTCCAGCAGCCCGCCACTGACGGCCCTTCCCAACCGAGAACTGGCACAGGAACCGGGGCCATGTCTGCGGGCCAAGAGCTACACTCCGAGAAGAGGGACGGAAACTTAAACCCCCCAAATAATACTGGAACCAAGAGCTTCGAAGCAAGACTGCTCGGTGCTTTAAAAGGAAATATGAAAGTGCTGGTACTCGTCTCCCTTTCAAAGTAAAGAACTGCAGGTACTCAGTACCGGACAGCACCTGCCCATTTAAAGCACCAAGACTCAGTTTCAATATGGCACGGGATATGTCTTGTGTATCTAGCCTTGCAAGGTAGGGTGACCACAGTTTTAAAGGCAAAAATCAGGACATTTCACAAAAATAGAAGGGCAGTTTTACTTTAACCGAGGGAACAGAATGACAGCGCTCATCAGCACAGAATCACAGAAAAGTTACTAAGAACATAAATAAAAAGCACATTTAAACGCCAGTACAATGCCTGTTAATTAAGTTGCTTCCTGGTAACACCTCCTACCTATGTCTTTGGATAATAAAAAAATTCACCTCTCGCCGTTTTCAGGCGACCCTCTCTAAAAACCGGGACATGATCTAAATTTCCTGAACCCTGCCAGGACAACTGGTGGAAAACCGGGACAATCCCGGCAAATCCGGGACACCTGGTCCCCCTATTCCAAGGACGCACAAGCTTCATCCATCCCCCTCCCATGACCAACTATCTATTAACCTCTGTGCCTCTCTACTCACTGTCCTAGAATGTACAAACCCAACATCTGGCTTTACACTCTCTTAAACTGTCCTTCCTTTCTTAAATCAGATAGGGCAGGCCTACGCAAGGACAGGTGGCGCTGATTTACAAAATATTTAGTCCCAGTTTAACTCAGTCTACCTTGTCTCCCTGGTTTAAGACAGTCTTAAAGTTACTTTCAACTTAGTACATCGGGCCTCTGTTTCATGTACTACTCTCTAAGACTGGACACATAGGCCCTCATTACAACCCTGGCGGTCGGTGGAGAAGTGGCAGTAATACCGCAAACAGGCCGGCGGTAAAAAAAAATGAAATTACAAGCATGGCGGTGACCGCCATGCCAAACCGCCACTTCTCCACTTCGACCGCCAGGGTGGTAACGACCGCTGGGCTGAAGACTTCGGTCTCCAGCCTGGTGCCCGTCACGACACCACTGGCGGCATCACAACCCCACATACCGCAGTGGATTTCATGGGGTTCCGTACCACCACGAAATCCATGGCAGTAGGCACTATCAGTGCCAGGGAATTTGTTCCCTGGCACTGATAGGGTTCTTCCCCACCCCCTCCCCTTCCTCAGGGTCCTCCCCCCAAACCCGTGACCGCCCTACCCCCCAAAGGTGGTAGGACCCCCCTCCCCACAACCCCCAAACATTGACACATACCCCCACTACACGCACACTCACACAAATACTACACATTCAAGCACACATACGCACAGACATACACACAAACATACACACAGACATAATCGCACACATTTCCCATACACACAACACCCCCCGCATGCATACACGCACTCACACACACCCTCTACACACGCACACCCCCATGCACGCACACAACACACAACACCCCCTCCCACCCATCTCCCCTAACGGACGATCACCTTACCTGGTCCGGTGATCCTCCGGGAGAGAACAGGATCCATGGGGGCTGCTCCGCCGCCAGCACCCCGTCACCAGAACACCATCACGCCGAATCCGGGGTTGTGATTCGGTGGGCGGTGTTCTGATGACGTGGCAGTGGAGGTGGAGCAGCCTCCACTTCACCGCCGACCACCAGTATGGCTGCTGGCGGCTCTCTGTCCGAAAAAAGGGCAGAGGGCTACCAGCAGTCAAAATACACTGTGCGGAAAACCGCCTGCACTGGCGGTCTTCAGCACGGCGGTACCTAGGCGGTCTTGACAAAAGACCGCTGAGGTCCAAATGAGGCCCATAGTTTGGAAAGAAGGTCGTAAAAAAGTAATGAGCTCGGACCCCACACGTTCGGAGGCACTATTAACCAAATGCTCACCTTCAAGTGCACATCCCAAGGGGGTGGACCCTTGAGAACTCTGCTATCTTCATCCATCCTGTAAATTCAGCATCTTTATCTCACATCCCTGCTTACTTTGTAGGCATTTGCCTGATTCCGGTTCGCAGTGCTCGGGAGCACCCTAAGTAGCCCTAGGTGGGTCGCCTTGGCGCACTACGCCTGTGAGAAGATGGACAGGAGCAAAACCTGAGAATGCGGGTTGTAGTGGTGAAGAACCCTGGATTATGTGAAAAAAATCAAGTGCTTGCACCAGTAGAGCCTCAAGATTTGTTTGGCGCACAGGCAGGATAGACCATAGTACCTTTCGGCCAGCTGCATTTAGCCCCTAGACACAGATCTTCCCCCTTGTTGACATCTTTCATGCAGTTTGTTATTTTAGTTTTGTGGTTCCGGATAGTGCAGGCATGTTTGAGAGGTTCTTAAGTATCTTTACACTGCGAAAAGAAACTTATGGACAGTGCTTTAAATGGGCCGGTACTATCAGGTACTCAGTAACTGCACTTGTTTAATGTGAACGGAAGAGTACCTGCACTTCTCAGCTCTGATGCAATATATTTAAACGGAGAGTACTGGAGCGTGGTCAGTAGCAAATAGGTACTGTGGGCAGTGAGTATCAACACATCTATATTTCCACTTAAAGTACTGCTTAAATGCAACAAGGATTGGAGTCCTCCAGAAAAAATAAACAATGATGAAGTTGAACCTAGTTACAGAAAAAACATTAATTAAAAGAGAAAGCAAAACTATAAGAACAGTCCCAAAGGGTGTGTATGCAGTATTTACAAACTCTTCTCAGGGATAGATCTCTGCAATAAGGCAGTTAAGGGACTAGAAATAGAAACAAAAAGCTGGCAAAAGTTATAAGTATTTCAAATGGTGTTTGCACAGCATTTACTTTGGGAACTGGTCAGGAGTGATGGGGTAAAGAAATACCACAAGTAAGGGGGGCAGCTGGGAAGAGATATAGGGTTACGAGAGGTACACAGAGGGAGCTAAATTGAGATGCTAGGCCTTTTAAAGAAAAAATACAGCCATTTTGCCTGTAAAATGTCCTCAGACCACGGATCTTCCTATCAGGAGTTGTCTAAGATATTGAGGTTGACTGCAGTACCAACCCCTGCCCTCTCCATCACCATCTGACGTCACTTCTCACTCTGTTCTCTGATTGGTTCTATCAGTGGTGAATAATTGATGGTGGTTCTAGTGAACTTTGAAGGACTGAAGCCACCAGCCATCCAATTCTCACACCCACTGTCCATGGCAGAAGTACCACCACAACGAGCAATCCGTGGCCCCTGGGCACACCACGGGAACTGTGTGCCTACTGACACTACCACGGTGTGCTATAGGTTGGCACAATTGTGACCATGGCCACTGTTTCTCAATCCAGAGGCAAAGTTCTGGAAGTCGAATCCATCCAAAATAGGAGTAATTGACCTTCTAGAAATGTGGAGGGCGGTAAAAACCTGCCCCTTCCCACTCACATCATTTGTGGTAAAGACCCCTCCTAGGACTGGAGGTCGGTACTGCCATGTGTCTTCACGCAGTCGTGTAGCAAGAATGCCATGGGCCTGGTGCAAGCAAGCAAAACTGCTCCTGTGGCTGCTGTTGGGGTTGTAAATAAAACAGTTATGAGGGTTCAATGGGCCCCTCTGCTCTGGGTCCTGGTGCCACTGGTAGAAACGCCCCTGTGATCGCGTATATTCAGCACTTTTGTACATCACCTCATGCCTATGCGCAGGTAACAATTCTCAGCACCTTAACGGAGTATGTCTCTAGCACCTTCAATGGAGTATGTATGAGCACCTTCAATGGACTATGTATCAGCACCTTATATCCTTGACATCTTGACTGGAATATGTCTCTAGCACCTTGATTGCAGTATATATTTGGCCCCCTAACTGGAGTACGTCTCTGACCTCTTGATTGGAGTATGTCTGCGGCCTCTGAATTGGACTATATCTCTGACCCCTTGATTGGAGTATGTTTCTGACCCCTTTGATTGGAGTACATCTCTGACCCTTTCATTCGAGTATGTCTACTGCCCCTTGGAGTATGTCTCCTGTATCTTGACTGAAGTATGTCCCCGACCCTTGGATTAGAGTATTCCCCCATTTATCACACAGCCCGTCCACTCCTCCATACAGGCAGAATACAGCCCACCACCTCACCCGAAGGCCCAGAAGAGGCCACCAGCTTCCGGGCGTGAATCAGAGAGCTTCGCAGACTGCTCCGTGGCCTGAGGTGCTAGATACTTTCTGCAGTAGAATACATTAATAACACGACCTCCTCAGGGGCTCCCTGCGAGAGCTGCACCCCCACGCCTCCTCCTCGTACTTGGACACTGCAGGGTTGGGTCACTTAGGGATACAAAGGATTATATATGAATGACAAAGGGCGAGTGGATGGGCCTTACAGACTGTCCTCAGACTCGCTGCCCAGAGCAGAACACCGCGCCACATCCTGGCCTGAGACAGACATTGCGCAGATCTTGGCCTGGGACAGACACTGCACCACATCCTGGCCTGAGACAGACACTGCGTCACATCCTGGCCTGGGACAGACACTGCACCACATCCTGGCCTGAGACAGACACTGCACCACATCCTGGGCTGGGACAGAAACTGCACTGGCTGGTGGCCTGGGACAGACACTGCACTGGCTGCTGGCCTGAGACAGGCACTGCGCCACATCCTGGCCTGATACAGACACTGCGCTGGCTGCTAGCCTGAGACAGGCACTGCGCCACATCCTGGCCTGAGACAGGCACTGCGCCACATCCTGGCCTGAGACAGGCACTGCACCACACCCTGGCCTGAGACAGACACTGCGCCACATCCTGGCCTGGACAGACACCGCGCCACATCCTGGCCTGGAACAGACACTGCGCCACACCCTGGCATGGGACAGACACTGCGCCACATCCTGGCATGGGACAGACACTGCGCCACATCCTGGCCTGGGACAGACACCGCGCCACACCCTGGCTTGAGACAGACACCGCGCCACATCCTGGCCTCGACCTGGTTCCCCATTTTGAAAGCCAACAGCTTTGCCACGTTTCATTGTATCAGTGGTTTGCCATTTGCAAAAGAAGGGTGAACCAGTCTTTGATTGTTGAATATTTTTGAGTGATATTCCAGAGCAAGTGCAAAACGTTCGGAGACATGGGTACATTTTTTTGCTCCCTCCTTGGAGCACATTGGTAACGTGAACGTTTAGTGTCAATTTGGCACAGTCTGCTTCTGGCACCCTAGGCAGCTGCTCTGTATTATTGAATTTCCAGGGGAAATGTCACATTTTAAAATCCTCTGAAGCCCTGTAGAGTGTGGTAAAGCCATTTGCGGGCTCTACAGCACAGAACTCCAATGCCTGTTTGTTAAATCTATTTCAGGTATTTAGCTTCTGCTCATGCTGTTGTCTTCTTATTTGTTGAGTTTTCCTATGATTTATGTGTCTTGGTAGTATTATTTTAAAGTCTATTCAGTGCTTAATTTGAGCTGGTGGTTTCTGGTGCTCGGCACCAGCACTTATTTTTCAACACCGGCTTTTATGACAGTCTGCCACATGGTGGCACTATTTGCCTAATTCTGAGATGAGCTCAACAGCAGTTATTTAATTATTCAGTATGCATTAAAAATGAATAATATTCGCCGCCCACGCCATTCTTAATCCTTTGGGTGGCCTGCAATAGCCTGAATTGTTACCCTTGTGGGAGTGTGGTGGTTATTAGTAGTGTTGCTGTGGTCACTGGCAGTGCTTGCGAGAGAATTGGATGGTGAAGGCTGCAGTGGCCTCCCCAGAAGGACTCTGGCACTTATTTGTTTTTAGTAATTATGCACTGAGTCTAATGAAGCATAGAATGACCCACCAGACTACAAATCAAAATGCCAAACATAATAGAGATATGTTCAGGGAAACTGTAGTGTAAAAAACTAGTACCTGAGTCATATAGCAGACAATGGAATACACACAAGAAGGGATGGCAGTGTGGGCTGCAAAGAGAGAATCAATGTAGGATTTCATATCTAATAAGCTTTGGAAAAGCCAATAGATCTGACACTGGTCGCAGAACTATTCTCTACGCTAGACCTTGTTTCTTTTGCTATATTTTATTATGATTTCATTGTTCCACAATGGCTAATGGAAGTTGACATAAGGGAGACATGAAAAAATTATAGGAAAACTACAGGATGTAAAGACAGTGGGTGGACAGTGGTGTGTGAGAGGCAACGAAATACTGCAAGGTGTCAGTAATGGGTATAAAGAGAGGTGAGGAATTAACACTATGCTGTGGGCTCTGAAGTCCTGACCCTCAGCTGTCCAGCAGACAGCTGTACGTCAGTGCTCCTCAGCCACTGGCAGACCCTGTGTCACACATGTAGGTCAAGCTGTTTTTATTTTCTACATGTTCTTTCCATGATCTCCGAAAAAGCAGCTATTTGAGAATGGTTAATATGCTTTTGACCGGTGGAAGGATACAAAGGACAGATGGGTGTCCTCGGGTACTGTGGGAAGGTCTCTGGTGAGAGAGATAGACTGTGAGAGACAAAAATGGAAGCCTGCATATATCTTGTCGCTCTTTTTTCCAGCAGTGCCCCTGATATGCTTTTGTTAGGAAAGAAATATAACTAGATTAAGTAGTAAGTTTGGCAGGCTACTAGAGAGATACTACAGAGCTTCTACATTTCAGTACCAGCTAGGTTCTATGACAGTTTGCTTAGCAAATAAAATAACATAACGTAATGTTAGCCGGCCATAATGGTGGTAATTCTTGGTCAACTGTGTTCACCTATGATATAAAGGAGCCCAAGCCTGGTAAAAATCTGCCTCTGGCATAATGGTGGTGATGCTTGTTTTATTGCATGGTGGTGCACAACCCTGATGGTAGCTTTAGCATATTGGTGGTAATTCTTGGCATATGATTGGTGCATACGACATCCAACTATGATACATAGGCATTCAAGGCAGAATCTATCCATGTGTTGAAGTGGTACATCTGAGTACTTGATAAAAAATGGCAAAGTGCTGTTAGGGTACCAAACACATACTTAATAAAGTTGAGAAGCTGTCATTTCCTTAATTTTTCACAAATAAACGATAATTTCTTTCATTTAGTGAACATACTTTTCTTTTTCAAGTGTGCCAACTTAGAATTTATTAGCAAAATGTGTCTGCTTTATAAGCTGACAAGCTGGTGTTTTGGAGCACATGACTAACTGTGTTTCAAGATAATATTTAAGTGGTGAGAACAGTAAAAGTGGGCTGATCTCTGTTCTCTCTGACCTGTGCAGTCTCCTGGGAGAAGCTGAGCGGTAGTATAGCTCTGTTGTGAAAAACCTGAGATTGTGAAAATTGTCGAAATTAAAAAAAATTACAAACTGAAAGAGTTTCTCAGTTGTATCATATGGTTGTAAATCTTCTTGGCAGGAGGAAAAAATAAAGATATCAGACCATTCTTTGTGTGAGAGCACTTATGCAGTATATGTTTTTCAGAGTCCTTGTGGCTTGCTTTCTGGTGGGATTACCTCATGCCAATTGAGAGTTAGGATTTTGAGACAGCGAGGGACTAGTGATGGACAGCTAATGGTTTCAATTTAGATGAAGAGCTGTTGAATTTCTGGTAAAATTTAGTAACTACTAAACATCTGTCTATGTGGATATGATTAGATTCAATTTATTGTTATTTACTATATGTTTAAAAATGGATGGCAATGTCAATAAAAATATACTAAGTTCAATGTTAGCTTTCTCCAGAGTTGCTGGTGTATGAATTTGCTATTTGTATGACTAACTTAAAATGACAATTTAAAGTCATCGTATTCATTTCTGATTTTCATTTAGTTTGTCACGGTTGGTGAATTGTCAGGAAATTAGGTAACAGAAACCCTACAATAACCCTCCAGTCCTCCTCACTAAAGAGAATAGGGACTGGTGGTATGGAATTAAAAAAACACAGTCACACGATCTCCTCAGGGAAATGAGGAATCGGGGTGTTTCACCTGCTTCATACTTCAGCTGTAGAATGAATCACTCGCTACAGATGTGTTAGCGAGGGAATTTCTCCGCAAGGAATGCATGAAGAATAACCATATGAGAACAAGCTTGGGGATAGTTTCAATCAGCAGTGCCTATATTTCCTATTAACCACAGCTTACCTAATGCTCTGATGGTAAGAGTTGCTATAGACCCAAGGATGTACCGGAATAACCAACCCAAGCTCGGGAGCACCAGCCTGTTAAAGAATAGGAAGCCACATAAATAGGTGGAGTTGCGGGATGCAGCTGGCTAGGGGGAGCAAAATATGCAGAGAGAGAAAGAAAGGAAAAACTACAAATTTTCAGGAACCAAAACCATGAATGAACCAACACCAGCAGGAACCAACCAACCTAGAAAGTTTGAGGCAACATTGTTACTGTTGTTTCTTACGCTGCCCCTGAAGTGCTGACTCTCTTGGTTCTGGTGTTCTGATTGGCTTGATTCTCCCTCCTTCCAGAAAAGCCCTTCTCCAACTCAGCGCCCCTCCACAGAGCGGTACTCCAGGCCCTACATGCCTTCTAGTTGCACTGCTGTTCTGAGCTCTCCAGTTTTTCCTGAGATATGCTCCCCAACCCTTGAGTTTTCTCTGTTGAATACTTAAAAAGTCTTACCGAGCAACAGGTAAAAAATATAATTAAACAAGTTTCCGTTCTGCAGGGATTGTGAGATTTGTAGCGATTTTCTGAAGTGTGCTAGGGGACTGTTAATGTCTTACTTAATTTGTTACTTTCGATGTAGTTCTTTGTGTGAATGATATAAGTGTGTAACCTTGTATCAGCAGAATGTAACCAAGTGATCGTACTGCTAGAAGGCCACGCTCAGGTTTATGGGATGTGTAGTCCTTTAAGTGCAATACAAACCAGCCTTATATTGGTGTTTGGATTCTGAGTCTGATGATGCATCCTGATTGGCTGCGGGCTATTATATAAATGCGCGAATGTTTATGTAAATGATGATAGTAACTTGACAGACTGCGGGAGGGGGTGAACTATTGGTGTGCTGATGATGGTTGCTTTCCACCGTGAATCTTTTTTGCACGCTTTGCACTGGTTAATGTAAAATAATCTCACGAAAAATGAGTGGTAGAGTGAAATTCGTTTTCTTGACGGCCCTTTTCACGTAGAGTTTTAATATATTTGGATGGAAACTGTGCTTTAAAAAGCACCGTTTTTACGTCGTATTCTCGGCAGGTGGAAGTGAAACGTTCAGCACTCACTTGGGAGTCTATTTTGGCATACTATAGAGGGACTGGACGATTTCATAAGTGCCCCTTAAATATCTGTGAATTGTTAAGCAGTCCACGTAAAAACTGTGCTGTTAAAAAAAGACCCCTCTCCATCCCCCCCCAGACATCTCTGAAAGAAGTGGGAGCAGCTCGCACGCTGCAGCAGCGGGGAGGTATTTACACCACCTCTTTTAGAGATAACAGGCTCCTCTGCAGCTACACTCTCGGATGCTCTCTCGCACTTTAATGGACCCACTTAGGTTGGTCATTACAATCCGAGAGCCAGGAGCGCGCAGTGTTACGCCATTCCCCCGCCTGCCTCCAGATGGCAGCAACGCGACGCCGGGAGAGGTGATCTGGGACCCATCAGAGCTCGGCATGCCGACCTCTGACCCCAGGCTGCTGGAAGGGATGGCTCAGGCTAACAAGAGCTCTCTGTCTGCGCAGCCTTCATCCTTCACCCCGCGCTGTTTGACTTTTTACTACTTTTTTCATTTTGTATCAGCTCTTTTTTTTTAATATTTAATCTAAACCTTACCCGCTCTCCCTCTTTTTAGGTTTTCCTCCTGTGTGTACCTTTCTCACCTATGTTATTTGTCTTTTCTTTTTCTCTCGCATTTATTCCCAACTTGTTTTCTATATTTTAATGTTCTTGTTTCCACTTCTTTCTTTGTTATTTAAAGTCTTTGTTTCTGTGTCCTCTGTCGGTGTTCTGTCTTATTATTATCCCTGAGACACTTGTTTTTATCGGTACTTATTTCTTTATCGTGTATTTCTAACTTTTCTACTTTCTTTTTCCCTTTATTTCTTTGCCTTTCCAGTTACTCTCCCTGCCTTTGTTTTGTTGTTTGTTTTCGCTTTCTTTCTTGGTTTTACTTCTTTTCATTTGTTACACCCTCTCTCCCACTCCTTACCTCGCCTTCTTTTAGTTTAATCTCTCCTGCATTGGCTTTCTTTATTTCGCCCGTATATGTATTTCTTTCATTGTTTTTTGTTTTCTTTTTCTACTTTTTCTTCCCACCTTTTGCTTTATTTTCGTTCGTTATTCTTGTGTTATCTTTCTCTTAGTCTAATATAATTTTCTTTCTTTCATTGTGGCACCGCCGTCTTGCTTTCATTCTCCCCTCCCGCCATTCACATTTCCTGTAATTCTGCCTAGTTTTTCTTTCTCTGCTTTTCTTTTCTAGCTTCTTCCTCTGATCTCATTCAATGCTGTTATTTTCGGCAGTTCGCCAACTCTTCGAATAAAGCCATCACCACCTCCTTCCAAGCCACTAAGTGGTCTGTATTATATGCAAAATCTGCAAAAAGGGGCTGGGAGGAGGCGCCTGCAGGTCACCGGGATGAAGCGACGGATTTTATTCCTTCCTCTGCGTTCCTCTCCGTAGTCACAACTTTATCGTCTCTCCTCCCTTCGTTCCGTATTCTCTCCCGTCTCTTACCCTCCACCCACACTTCATTTACCCCTAAAAATGTTAAAGGCTGGGTTCATCCTGCGCGCCCCCTGCACACCTGTGCGCCTATTAAATCTTTACTGCTGTCTGGCTGGGGGGCTGCGGGACAGTTTCTCTCTCGCCTCCGCCATTTCTGGGGGCTCGTAAAAAGTAATCATAATGAAAAAAAAAACAATAAGCCCTGCCGACTCTCGCGTTACACATGAAAAAGGCCGGGACAGCAGCTGTCTGCGGCAGAAAACATATGCTTGTAAAACTCCGCCGAGGTGCCTGAGTGCGGGCGAGAAATACTTCTCTGAGAGGACCTCGTCCCTGTGCGGAGCCCGGGCCTGGCTCGCACCTCTGACTTCACTCATGACTCCGGCCTCCTTCCTAGCCTCAGCCTGCCTCCTAACTCCGGCCTCTGTCCTAGCCTCAGCCTCCCTCCTGACTCCGGCCTCCGTCCGGGCCTCAGTCTACCTCCTGACTCCGGCCTCTGTCCTAGCCTCAGCCTCCCTCCTGACTCCGGCCTCCTTCCTAGCCTCAGTCTACCTCCTGACTCCGGGCTCCGTCCGGGCCTCAGTCTACCTCCTGACTCTGGCCTCCGTCCGGGCCTCAGTCTACCTCCTGACTCCGGCCTCTGTCCTAGCCTCAGCCTCCCTCCTGACTCCGGCCTCCGTCCGGGCCTCAGCCTGCCTCCTGACTCCGGCCTCCGTCCGGGCCTCAGCCTCCCTCCTCACTCCGGCCTCCTTCCTAGACTCACCATCCCTTCTAACTCCGGCCTCCGACCTAGCCTCAGCCTCCCTCCTCACTCCGGCCTCCTTCCTAGACTCAGCCTCCCTTCTAACTCCGTTCTCCGACCTAGCCTCAGCCTCCCTCCTCACTCCGGCCTCCTTCCTAGACTCAGCCTCCCTCCTGACTCCGGCCTCCTTCCTAGCCTCAGCCTCCCTCCTCACTCCGGCCTCCTTCCTAGCCTCAGCCTCCCTCCTCACTCCGGCCTCCTTCCTAGCCTCAGCCTCCTTCCTCACTCCGGCCTCCTTCCTAGACTCAGCCTGCCTCCTCACTCCGGCCTCCTTCCTAGACTCAGCCTACCTCCTGACTCCGGCCTCCGTCCGGGCCTCAGCTTCCCTCCTGACTCCGGCCTCCTAACTCCGGCCTCCTTCCTAGCTTCAGTCTCCCACCTATCTCCGGCCTCCAACCTGGTATCCTAAAACTACCCAACTTCGGCCTCCTAACTCTGACCTCCTTTCTAACTGTGGTATTCTAACTTTGGGATACCTCCTAACTCCGGCCTCCTAACTTTGGCTACCTTCTAAATCCAGCCTCCGTCCTAGCTTCACCTACCTCCTGGCTCCGGCCTCCTAACACTACCCGAACACTGGCCTTCCTTCTAACTGATGTCTTCTAACTCCGGCCTCCATCCTAGCTTTGGCCTACGTCCACCTCATACCACTAATTTAACTCGGGCCTCCAAACTTCGGCCTTCTTTCTACCTCCGGACTTCTAACTCTGGCCTCCTACCTTTGGCTACCTCCTAACTCAGGCCTCCTAACACTACCCTAGCTCTGGCCTCCCTTATAACTGCGGTCCTCTAACTCCGGCCTCCCTCCTAGCATTAGACTAACTTCGGCCTCCTAACATTAACCAAACTCTGGCCTCCATACTTCGGCCTTCCTCCAATATCTAGCTTCTTAACTCTGGCCTAACTCCTGCCTCATACCTGTAGGCTACCTCTGGCCTCCGAACTTCAGCCTACCTTCTAACTCTGATCTAACTGTGGCCTCCTAACTCTGTTGTCCTCTGTTCCTATTATCAGCATTTGTTCTTACTCTAGCCTCCTACCTCTGGCCCTAAACACCAGATTCCCCCTAATTCCGGTTTCCTAATTATAGCCCGCCTCCTATCTCAGGTCTACTCTTTTCCACTTACCTCCTAACTCTGGCTGACCTCCTAACAACAGTCTAGTTTCTAACTCTGTTCTTCTAATACCAGTCTCCTAACTGTCTGACCACCTACCTCTGGCCTTTCACTTCCAGCCTCCTAACACTGGTTATCTCCTAACCTCAGTCTAGACATCATTCCAGAGAAGCGCCATGTTGAACCAGGACGGGTACCATAGCATTCCTGAGAAGCGCCATGCTGAATGCAGGAAGGTTATAACCTCATTCCATAGAAGTGCCATGTTGAGCCTCAGAAGGTTATCACGACATCATTCCAGAGAAGCTCTATGTTGAAGGCAAGAAGTTTATCACAACATCCTTCCAGAGAAGCGCCATCTTGAACGCAGGAATGGTAGCACAACATCATTCTAGAGAAGCCCGTGTTGAGCTTTGGGAGGTTCTAACAACATAATTCCAGAGAAGCGAAAAGGTTATCACTACATCATTCAAAAGAAGCACCATGTTGAAGTTTGGAAGGCTATCACGACTTCTATCCAGAGAAGTGCCATGTTGAAGGCATGAAGGATATCACAACATCATTCCATAGAAGCGCCATGTTAAACTAAGAAGGTTATCACAACATAATACCAGAGGAACACTACCACAAAATCATTTCAGAGAAACACCTTTTTGAACGCATAAAGGTTATTTCAACAGCATTCCAGAGAAGTGCCACGTTGAAGGTAGGAACGATACCATGACATCATTCCAGGGAAGCGCCATGTTGGAAACAGGAAGATTATCGTGATATCATTTCAGAGAATGTCATGTTGAAGGCAGGAAGGTTATCACATCATTCCAGAGAAGCGCCCTGTGGAGCGCCAGATGGTTATCACGACATCATCTTAGAGAAGTGCCATGTTGAAGGCAGGAGGGTGACTAGCTGCTGTTCCCATTTCGACTCGCATGTTCGAGAAAACCACATTGAACTGTGGATGGTCCCCATGACCTGTTTCTCGGGTTACCTGTTCCCTGCCTGCTAGGTGCTAGATTGCTTATCATCGGGGGACGACCCGTGTAGAACAGCAGCGAGGGAAGGGAATCGTGACTGTCTAACAATGCCGCCTGATAGCAAGCAGGGGTATGGAACTGGGGCGCACAGGCAAAGCTTACTTGAAAGGTTTATGGGCCCTTATAATGGCAGCAGAGCTCTGGGAACAAGCGCTTTTACGGACCCTTCGCACACCCTTGAGTAAACCCTGGCCCGTCCCTGCCTTTGTGAGCGCGTTTTATGGCCGTGCGTAAAAAGCTGGCCTCATTTGCACCCAGGTGTCGCTGGGCCCAGGGGGTGCTGTGATCTGGGGGTGCTTGTGGGGCAGGTTTCATTCCTGTAGTGCACGAGACAGGAACGGGGCTCTCTCTCCACTTAAGGGCCTGCGCTGAGGAGGCGCGCTCTACTCCCCACAAACTCTGCCCCCGTTCTCACTCTCTGACATTTGGGGCCTTTCTCGGGACGAACCAGGAAGTGTCCCCTAAGATGGGTGAATATACAGGCACCCCCAGGCCCAGACTTCACGTGCCAGCGAGTGCCTCCATTATAAGCAGGGCCACAATTATGTGGCACTAGACGACGACATTTTGCGTCAGTCAATGGAATTATGCGGCGTTTTAAACTATGGAAGGCAAAACATGCTGTACCCTCGTTTGTATTATTAGGTAATTACCGTGTGCCTAATTCTATTTGGCACCTGCGACTTCTGGTCTTAACCTAGTTTTCAGTGTCACTTTGCGCCACACTCAAGGATCCATGGAAAGGTCTCTATGGGTCAACAGCCCAGTGTGGTACATTTCATAAAATGATAGATGTGTCTCAAGGCGCTGGCCCATAAAGGGGCCATAAGTTTTCACAACCACCAACAGCTCTTCTAGAATGTCCGTGCGTGTGATTAGGTCAGTTTGGGATTTTAAGAGATAGTATGACATTTCACCGGGTGGCCTCTTTTTAGAAAGCCATGCAACATGTGTGGGTTCCTAAACTCCACCCCGACATCACTCTTGAAAAAGATGCGACTTCGAGAGCAGGGACTGTGGTGAACCGTAAATTTGTGTTGGGTGACAGATCCCATTTTCCAACACAGAAGGAATCGTTCGTTCTAAAAATAGATATATTTGTTCCTGTTTCAGACAGCGTCTCTGGTAACATCTGGACCGTGTCAGCTAAAGATTCTTCCAAGATGCAGCAGTACATAAATGGAGAAGCTGTGGCCCCGGACAGGCTGGTGTGACCTCCGTGGTCAAGTTTACATGCATATATAGCGCCTCACAGTGCCCCTCGCACCTTTCACTAGGCGCAGAAGGAACACGAGGTGGCATCTGTAGCTAAAAATCGCACACGAGGGCACCAAAGTGATCAGATCTGTGGTTTCAGGTTCATCGTCACCCTCCTTTCAGAGGACGGTTCATTTCTACTTTCTACCGGGTCAGAACAAGGTCTGGCCACTGTCCGATGATGTAACAGGCTGGCCAGGGCACTGTCGGGTGATGTCGCGGTTGGCATACTTATTGTGTCATAATGTCACTCAAATGGCACGGTCCCTTCTGATGATGTCAGAGTACGATGGCCACGTTCCGATGACGCCAGAGGATGGCCCAGTCAGCGTCTGGTGACGTCAGAGGTCAGTATAGTCACTGGTGATTTCACTCAGAGCTCTGTGTAGGCGCAGTCCCTAATCCTTACAGTGGCAGCGAGGAGCGTTTTCACTGCCTCGTGATGTCGGACTGTGGAACACACTTGGTCAGAGCCTGGACACCGTCCGATGATGTCAGTTGATTGTTTACAATGCCAGTGAGTATGTGATGCTAGTAGAAGGCGTGTCACTCTTTCATTACATCAGTTTATGGTGTGAAATCTGTCCGTCGATGTCTCAGGGGATTGGTTACTATCTGGTGACGTCAAAAAAGGTCAGGCAAGTGGCTCATGATGTCACATTATTTTCTGATGTCAGAGGATTACCCGATCACTGTTTGTGATGTCAAAATATGGACTGTTTGCAGACTCATAATGTCAGGGGCTGCTCTGCTTATGACATCATAAGATGAATTCGCCACCAACCGATGACGTCAGATGATGTGCCAGTCACTGACTTATGATCTAATAGCAGGTTCTGGGCGCTCTCTTATCATGTCAGAGAACTGTATGGTCACGGGCTAATGACATTAGGAGATGATGTGCTTGCTCTCTTATGATGTCACATAATGATGTCACAGGATGACCTTGACATCATGAGGTCAGAAAGTGACCCGTTGAAAGTCTCAAGAAGTTAGAAGCTGACGTGACAAGATGACATGTCCACATTCTTACAAGTAAGGGGGAGGGGGTTGGGGGGGGCGGGGGGGGTCTGGTGAGGACTTCGGGGCTTCGAGTCCCTGCGCAGCCCCTCGCACTAAGTGATCTTGCCTGAACCACTTTATCCCCTTCCCCTTCCGCGATGTCTCTGTTCAGCTAAATAGATCCGCAGGCGCTCGGGTCCCAGAAGGGGGTTAAAGAGCGGTTTATAAACACGCCGATTACTTCTGAGGGGGGAGAAGTTGGGGCACTTTCTGTCAAGGGCTTCATTCCTCCGAAGAGTCCGTATCCACTGTTAACACGAAGAGGCGTGAAGAGCTCTGGCAGCCTCGAGGCGCTACCCCGGGGTGCACGGAGCACGGGCTGTCACTGTTAATGCGCTCTCTCCTCTCACAGAGAGGGACCCGGGGAGGGGGTTAAAGGGTTCCGCACATCCATACATGTTACTTCTTAAAGTCTTTTATATTGAATTCCGACACAAGGACGATGAAACTGAAAAGAATCACACAGTTGCCAGTACAAACACGGGATCATTTTATAGTAACTCATATAAATAATTTGACACGCTTATTACTGTAATTCAGCCCACATGTAGAGAAATTTGCTTCGTGTTTTAACTAATTCCACTTATCTGTTAAAAGAGCTATGTGCTTTTTAAACACGAATTCAATTATGAAATACGAAGATATTTAAATAACTGCTCGCTTTTAAAATACGTTTCCAGTTTTAAAAGACGTTTTACTTTAAAAAAATAATACTGTGTCGTTTGTTCAAAACGATTCCTGGATTTTCCGAAATTTTATAAAAATATTTCCATTTCTTCTATAAGTATGGTCACTTTTACAACGAATTTACTCACTTTTAAATAGCAATGCGCGCTTTTAATCAAATACGCACAATTAAGTAAAGGTTTGTGTTAATTCCCAATTTGTTTATTTTTGTAATGTGTTTTGTTTAAGCTGTGTTTTTACTTGAAGCCGCCTTCCGCTCACGGGTAGAAACACTGCCGGCGGCCGCTTTCGTCCCCCACTTGCAGAATCGGCACAAAGCACCCCCCTACCACACGGGGGTGACAATGCGCAACTTCTCTGTCGAAATCGGCAGGTTTTACATTTTACTCTCGCGTTACTTTCTCACGTTTGTGGGAAGAAGGGGCGCGTTTTATAATTACAAATAAAACGTGTGTGCACACAGTACGCTGTAGTGGAGATACTTGTGTGTGTGTGTATATATATATATATATATAAATCCTAATTTATGCGGCAGTCTAAACCAGGCAAGTCATGGTTAGCACATAGATACATATATCCAAGTGCCGGCAGAACCCCCTGAAAATTGAGGAGATGGAGTTTAATTTGCTTATTAACTTCATATATTGTTAGAACGTTAGGTCTATTTGAAAACATTTCGTTAATTATTTCCATTACACGCAGCGAATCTCTCGCTCTCCTCTCGGGAGATTTAATTAGCGCGTTATTATTCATCCACTCGATGGTACTGGAACCTGTAACTGACTGTTACGCACAGATCTCTTAGGCGCGCACCCCCAGAGCTATTTCACCGGAAGTAGAAGCTGTGACCCGCAGGTTGTGCACAGATCTTTGCAGCAGATGAGTTGGCCCCTCTGCAACGTCTACTTCAACCCACTGAGCTATCATTTTTCATGGATTGGACCCGGTAACCCACCAGTTACAATCTTTGTGGTAGGTGCATTCACCTGCCAGGCTATCCTTCTCTGACCTCGTGCACTACGCAGATGTCTGCGGCAGGTGAACCTTCCACTGAGTTATGTAACTGGGTTTGGAGTTACCTTACGAACATGAGGTATCAGCCTCCGGCTTCACAGTGGTCTCTGCGACAGTGGTCTAAGTAGTTTCACCGAGCCTGGACCCCGTGTCCTGTAGATCATAGGAGATGAAAAAAGCCCCTGGACTTTCCATCCGGAATTGCAGCTTGTGGTGAGCAGGCTTTACGCAGACCTCAGCAGCAGGCTCCTAACCCCCTGAGCTGTCTATCTGAGGCTGGGCCCTGTCGGTGCCCTGGAAGTCGTGGGAGTTGCACGAAGCCTTAACATTGCATCATGTGAGGTGTGGACTTCTTACACGTCTCTGTACGCATGCAACGATCCCCGGGACGTATGAATTTACCGGAATTGCACCCCGTGTGCTGAAGCTGGTGCAAAAATCTCAACAGTAGGTGCAATAACTTCTCGAGCTCTCTAGACAAGAATACAAAGTGTTAACTGCGGCTTCACATGGGTCTATATTACAGGAGTAAACCCCGCTGCACACATACCTCTGCAGGACGCACATTAACCGTCTGAGCACTCTTACTGGGATCTTCACACAGCTGAGAATCCTTGTCTGGTCTCTACGACCTGCAGGTCTCACACGGATGTCCCTGGCAGGCTCCGGACACTCTGAGCTATCTCTCTGGGTCCCTGGCCTGCACACCACAGAGGGATCTTCTTAGCAGATCCTTAACCATGAGCTCACTGCACAACTCACGGTCTCTGCAACAGGCGCCTGAACACCCTGAGCTATCAGTCTGGGGCTTGCGAGATGCAGACTTTACGGGGATATCTTCAACAGACGCCTTAAACTCTTAAACTATCCATCTGGTGGCAGCAGCTGCAATCATCGTACCTGGTGCACATCTCTGTAGCATGTGCCTTAACACCATGAGCTATCTATCCATGACTGGAAGATGGAACCTGTAGATCCCTGGGATCTCTTCAGTGGGACAAAGTGAGCTGTGTATCTTGGACTGGAAAATGTGTGAAGAACCTGATGATTGTCTTTGACAATAAACTCAGTTGTCTTCATTTAAAAAATATTCAGGAAAATCTGCCCCTCATACCCACGGAATTTCAGAAAATGGAGGTCACCTCTCTTGCCATCTCCAAACTGGAATATGGGCATCTAGAAAAGGCTTCTTCGTAAAGTTCAGATGGTATGGAATCCATCAATCTAACTTTTGTTGGGAATCTCAAAATATCAGTCTGTGTCTCGGGCCCTGATGATGCTTCGCTGGTTTGCAGTGGGACAGGGGATAGAGTTTAAGGCCCTGTGTGTAGCCTTTAAGGCCCCACAGCGTCGGCCCAGGCTATCTCCAGGGCAGATTCATTTGGTATGTTCCTTCCAGAAACTGGAGTCTTGGAAGCCAAGAGTCCAGAGCTGCCAGGGATCAAAGGAGCATCTTGCGGAGGCAGAAGGTTTCTGCTGAGGACGGCAAAGCTATGGAACTTGGTCCCCATGGCCCTCAAGAACTGCTCAGATCTTTTGTCCTTCAGGAAATCCCTTAAGACCTGACGATGTAATTATTGAGTAGCATTGTTCTAGGGTTCCCATCTACGTCTGTAACAGCGCCAAGACCCCCAGGCCATTCGAGCGCTATATTAAATTAAAAATAAATCAAATCAAAAAGTGACTATTGGACCTCACAGCCAGCTCCTAACGGACCTAAACTCTCTGAGCTATCACTCTGGGACTGACTTCACTGGGATATCTCCAACAGTCGCTTTCAAACCCTGCGGTGTGTGCCTGGGTCTAATAACTGAAATCAGTAAACCCCATAGATATCTCTGCTGCAGGCGCTTTACACCCTGAGCTATCTGGGGCTGGGACCTGCCAGTCCCACAGAGGTCTCTTCGCAGGCTCTGTAACCCCCTGAGCTACCTGGGGTGAGACCTGCCAGTCCCACAGAGCTCTCTTCGCAGGCACTGTAACCCCCTGAGCTACCTGGGGTGAGACCCGCCAGTCCCACAGAGCTCTCTTCGCAGGCACTGTAACCCCCTGAGCTACCTGGGGTGAGACCCGCCAGTCCCACAGAGGTCTCTTCGCAGGCTCTGTAACCCCCTGAGCTACCTGGGGTGAGACCCGCCAGTCCCACAGAGCTCTCTTCGCAGGCACTGTAACCCCCTGAGATATCTAGGGTGAAACCTGCCAGTCCCACAGAGCTCTCATCGCAGGCACTGTAACCCCCTGAGATATCTGGGGTGAGACCCGCCAGTCCCACAGAGCTCTCTTCGCAGGCACTGTAACCCCCTGAGATATCTAGGGTGAGACCCGCCAGTCCCACAGAGCTCTCATCGCAGGCACTGTAACCCCCTGAGCTATCTGGGGTGAGACCCGCCAGTCCCACAGAGCTCTCTTCGCAGGCACTGTAACCCCCTGAGCTATCTGGGGTGAGACCCGCCAGTCCCACAGAGCTCTCTTCGCAGGCTCTGTAACCCCCTGAGATATCTGGGGTGAGACCCGCCAGTCCCACAGAGCTCTCTTCGCAGGCAGGCACTGTAACCCCCTGAGCTATCTGGGGTAAGACCCGCCAGTCCCACAGAGCTCTCTTCGCATGCACTGTAACCCCCTGAGCTATCTGGGGTGAGACCCGCCAGTCCCACAGAGGTCTCTCCTGCAGGCACTGTAACCCCCTGAGCTATCTGGGGTGAGACCCGCCAGTCCCACAGAGCTCTCTTTGCAGGCACTGTAACCCCCTGAGCTATCTGGGGTGAGACCCGCCAGTCCCACAGAGCTCTCTTCGCAGGCTCTGTAACCCCCTGAGATATCTGGGGTGAGACCCGCCAGTCCCACAGAGCTCTCTTCGCAGGCAGGCACTGTAACCCCCTGAGCTATCTGGGGTGAGACCCGCCAGTCCCACAGAGCTCTCTTCGCATGCACTGTAACCCCCTGAGCTATCTGGGGTGAGACCCGCCAGTCCCACAGAGGTCTCTCCTGCAGGCAGGCACTGTAACCCCCTGAGCTATCTGGGGTGAGACCCGCCAGTCCCACAGAGCTCTCTTCGCAGGCACTGTAACCCCCTGAGATATCTAGGGTGAGACCCGCCAGTCCCACAGAGCTCTCATCGCAGGCACTGTAACTCCCTGAGATATCTGGGGTGAGACCCGCCAGTCCCACAGAGCTCTCTTCGCAGGCACTGTAACCCCCTGAGCTATCTGGGGTGAGACCCGCCAGTCCCACAGAGCTCTCTTCGCATGCACTGTAACCCCCTGAGCTATCTGGGGTGAGAACCGCCAGTCCCACAGAGGTCTCTCCTGCAGGCAGGCACTGTAACCCCCTGAGCTATCTGGGGTGAGACCTGCCAGTTCCACAGAGCTCTCTTCGCAGGCACTGTAACCCCCTGAGATATCTGGGGTGAGACCCGCCAGTTCCACAGAGCTCTCTTCGCAGGCACTGTAACCCCCTGAGATATCTGGGGTGAGACCCGCCAGTCCCACAGAGCTCTCTTCGCAGGCACTGTAACCCCCTGAGCTATCTGGGGTGAGACCCGCCAGTCCCACAGAGCTCTCTTCGCATGCACTGTAACCCCCTGAGCTATCTGGGGTGAGACCCGCCAGTCCCACAGAGGTCTCTCCTGCAGGCAGGCACTGTAACCCCCTGAGCTATCTGGGGTGAGACCCGCCAGTCCCACAGAGCTCTCTTCGCAGGCACTGTAACCCCCTGAGATATCTAGGGTGAGACCCGCCAGTCCCACAGAGCTCTCATCGCAGGCACTGTAACCCCCTGAGATATCTGGGGTGAGACCCGCCAGTCCCACAGAGCTCTCTTCGCAGGCACTGTAACCCCCTGAGATATCTGGGGTGAGACCCGCCAGTCCCACAGAGCTCTCTTCGCAGGCACTGTAACCCCCTGAGCTATCTGGGGTGAGACCCGCCAGTCCCACAGAGCTCTCTTCGCATGCACTGTAACCCCCTGAGCTATCTGGGGTGAGACCCGCCAGTCCCACAGAGGTCTCTCCTGCAGGCAGGCACTGTAACCCCCTGAGCTATCTGGGGTGAGACCCGCCAGTCCCACAGAGCTCTCTTCGCAGGCACTGTAACCCCCTGAGATATCTAGGGTGAGACCCGCCAGTCCCACAGAGCTCTCTTCGCAGGCACTGTAACCCCCTGAGATATCTAGGGTGAGACCCGCCAGTCCCACAGAGCTCTCATCGCAGGCACTGTAACCCCCTGAGATATCTGGGGTGAGACCCGCCAGTCCCACAGAGCTCTCTTCGCAGGCACTGTAACCCCCTGAGCTATCTGGGGTGAGACCCGCCAGTCCCACAGAGCTCTCTTCGCATGCACTGTAACCCCCTGAGCTATCTGGGGTGAGAACCGCCAGTCCCACAGAGGTCTCTCCTGCAGGCAGGCACTGTAACCCCCTGAGCTATCTGGGGTGAGACCCGCCAGTTCCACAGAGCTCTCTTCGCAGGCACTGTAACCCCCTGAGATATCTGGGGTGAGACCCGCCAGTTCCACAGAGCTCTCTTCGCAGGCACTGTAACCCCCTGAGATATCTGGGGTGAGACCCGCCAGTCCCACAGAGCTCTCTTCGCAGGCACTGTAACCCCCTGAGCTATCTGGGGTGAGACCCGCCAGTTCCACAGAGCTCTCTTCGCAGGCACTGTAACCCCCTGAGATATCTGGGGTGAGACCCGCCAGTTCCACAGAGCTCTCTTCGCAGGCAGGCACATGCCTCCAAGAGCCTCGGTGCAGGCTAGAGGGGCGGGTGGTTTAGGCAGACCCTCCCTCCCCACCAGACCCCGCCCCCCGCTCCCTGCACCTCCCCATCGGGCTGGAAGGAAGCTCTGCTCCCACTGTGCACTTTCACTCCTTGGAAGGAGGAACGTCCCTGGCTGCGCCGAGCCCCAAGAAGTATTTGAAAGTTTCTGCGCCCGGATCGGTGGCTCCTGCCTCATAGCCGAGCACCGACCAACCCCCGGGACCAGATCCGCGGCCCCAGGGAGTCGGGAACCATCCCATCGCAGCAACTTTCCGCCGGGACCAGCTACGAGGACGGGAGGGAGTCCGGACTTCCCTGACCCCGGGACTCCACCGGCCAGCAGGGACCCTATCCGCCAACAAGGGATCCGAATACCCGCTCTGCCCTCGAACCACCGGCCCGGCGCCTTCTTTTCGGGGTGGATTCCGGATCACGACAGCTTCTGGTTGTAGGAGTTTTTTGGGGTTTGGAGTGATCTCTGGCCCGGACCCACATGTTGCCCGGCTCCTGGGATGGACCCAGCTCGGCGGCTGCGGACCCGTGCGGGGATATCCGCTTAGCGCACGGTGTGCAGTCCGCCTCCGACCGCTCCAGAGAGAGGACATCCTGCCCGGCAACACCGCGCCCGCCTGCGATCCCGGGTGCAAGTCGGTGACAGCGATATTCTCAAATTTGTTGTATTTTCAATTCGAATATTCGGATCTGTGGCCAGGATGGGGCGCTTTCTGCAGCTGTTGGCTTTGCTCCTGCCCGTCTGCCTGGCTCTGGAAGGTACGTGCCCCCCGTGCCTCATGTTTTTGTCATTGCTCGCCAAATGTTTACCAAACGCTTCAGAAAAACAAAAACTCGGGCCCTTTTGGGAGCCCGATTTGGCATGGAGGGGCGGCGTCCCTCTGTGAACAGGGCTCCAGTGTCAGCGACGTCCCCCCGGGGCTCATGCGCCCGAGGCACTCTGTCCCAGAAGTCCAGTAAAGACTCCGGTTAAAGTTAAGCAGCTGAGTGGGTTAACGAGCATGCTTCTGAGTTATGTGTGCAACCCGCGCACCCTGTGCAGATCCAGGCAGGCTCGTATTCCACTCTCCGCCCAAAGTCTGAAATGAAAGTTTGAGGATAGATTGCGTACTTTCAAAATTTAAAATGTAGCGCGACATTTTTTTTTGTGGTGTGCGCTAGATCCCTGATCATTTTTCGTGTGTTCCGCTGCCCCCAACCTGCATTAGCGAGTGTAAAGCTTAATATAAAAAAAAAAACACCTTTTGTGAAGTCAAATGTTCTATTTTCCTAGGCCCATGCGTGACATTCTCATTACGTTCAGGGGTTTTCTTAGCAGTGCTGAATGAGAAGAGAGGATTTTTTTTTACTTTTTTTCCAAACAAACAGTGCTTTATATATTTTCGTGGGCTTGCCTAAAATGTGGTATGGGAATGCAGGTGAAAAACCTGGCCTGGTCCAGATGTGACGCTCGCTGCATGGGTGCCCGGCCTATGCCCTCTCCTTACCAGGCCGTGCCACGGCTGACCTTCCTTCGGCTGAAAACTGCCGCCTTTCAGCCCTTTCCGAGTTTTAAACAGGGTTATAACTTCAGGGGTAATTGAGCGAACCATTTCTTTCTGAGCCTACTGTCGTGTTAGAAACATTGTTTTTCGCCCAAATGGCCCATCTAACATATAGTTTCTTATATGCCAAGTCCCCCCCCCCTCCCTGTCATGCGACACTTTCAGTCTATTCAGGTTTTTTTTTGGGAGGGGGAGCTTATGACCTTGCATTCTTCGACTTGTAGTTTCACATTTTCCAGCTGTAAATCAGGCCTGTGTATCACACAACATGCAAAGTGCTGTAGGCCAGTGGTTCCCCAACTTTTGACTTCTGTGGACCCCACTTTATCATTACTGGAACCCGAGGACCCCCAATGAATCATTTTTGGAATTTGGGGACGCCCCCCCGACTGAGTCTGTACTGAAAGCTGGGCACCTAATCTATTAATATTATTTAATTTTCTAAGCAGTCTTGGATCTTCTGAGGAGGCTTCGTGCCCCCCCAGGGGTCTCAGGCCCACAGATTGGTAACCACTGCTGTAGACTAAAAGCAAACGCTAACCGAAGCGGGGTGGGTCACAACAAACATGGACACACCTCGGTGTCTGGTGTATTTAAACATTCGGCTGCACCTCTCCGGTACATTTTTTAGGCCTGGTTTGACTGCAGTGCTTTATGCCACATAATGATGCCATTTCTGTACACAAAATAGACATAGGGTTGGAGTTGGCTCCTCCCAGAGGGGTACGACTCTCTCACCTTATGGCATTGGCTAATTGTGGCATCATTCCACCTCTTATAAAGTGGTTCCATTACATTGCATGAGGGAGTACTTTACAGCTCAAATAAAACCCCCATCATGGCGCTGTAAGTCATATTCGATTCATTATCTCCTGCATTCATTCTATACTAAAAGCAGTCACTTTTAATAGTTTTTCCCGAGGCATCGGCAACGTCAAAAGGACAAGCTTTACCATGATGGACAATATTTCTGCATGCGACTGCTGTAAACAGCATTTAAGAATACCTGCGTGAATTGTGCCTTTAAAGTTACATTTATTGGCGTTGCCAGTGCTTGTTTTTAAGCATGGGGGTTGCAACATTCAGTTTTTTAATTAAGATGAAAATGTTGCTCGAAATTTAATTTAGGAAAAGATGCAACTAGATTTGAGAGAAGGCCTGTAATGTATTGGAAGCTTGTGAGGAGTGGTTTCAGGGGTCTCTCTCGTCAACTGTGCACGTCTATTTAGCAATACCGGCTACGGCATGTTCATTGTAAATTTCGGGGTACGTAATTTAATCCTCTCCAGAGATATTTCTAGGGGTTTTAAGAGTTCCCATGTAAGTCTATGGAGACCACAAACTTCAACACTTGTCGCAGGTCAATGGACTTCAGCAACCAGGTTCCTCTCTATAAAAGTCTATGGAGCCCAGGAAGTAGGAACCCTCTCGTTTAAGTATATAGATCCCAGGATCTAGGAATCCTCTCCATGTAAGTCCATGGAGAGCCATGAACCAGGATAATGTCCACGTAAGTCTATGGAGCCCAGGAAGTAGGAACCCTCTCGTTTAAGTATATAGATCCCAGGATCTAGGAATCCTCTCCATGTAAGTCCATGGAGAGCCATGCACCAGGATAATGTCCACGTAAGTCTATGGAGCCCAGGAAGTAGGAACCCTCTCGTTTAAGTATATAGATCCCAGGATCTAGGAATCCTCTCCATGTAAGTCTATAGAGAGCCATGAACCAGGATAATGTCCACGTAAGTCTATGGAGCCCGGGAAGTCTATGGAGAGCCATGAACCAGGATAATGTCCACGTAAGTCTATGGAGCCCAGGAACTAGGAATCCCCCTCCATGTAAATCTGTGGAGCCCAGAGGGCTCTTGGTGTAACACTGTTGTGGGGCAGAAGTCAGAGCGCCCCATGGAAGTCTGCGAGGAAAAAGTCACATCTCTGCCTACGGAATGGACCACACATGTTTACATTGTAAACAAAGCCCGTGCTCTGCAGAACCGATAATCAGCCAGTGAAACACACCATTAAAACAACATCGAAGCAGCAGAATTTAAAACAATGAC
This sequence comes from Pleurodeles waltl, assembly GCF_031143425.1. Classification (NCBI taxonomy): domain Eukaryota; kingdom Metazoa; phylum Chordata; class Amphibia; order Caudata; family Salamandridae; genus Pleurodeles; species Pleurodeles waltl. Next base: position 694,967,526 of record NC_090451.1, read on the forward strand.
TGGAAGGACAGACAAACCTTTTAAAGGCTTAGAGCTAATGGCCCTGTGTCTCCGGCTCTGCCAGGGGTGCCGCCTGGGGTGGTCGTGAATGGCATCTTTCCATGGCGTTACCCGCTGCCCATTTTCCTTCTCTGCCTTTTAATTGGGCACAAACGCACATGGATTTGAACTAAGGCAGCCTGCGGGGCTTGTGGGGGCGGTGTGTGAGTGGGGGGTACCTCCTCGTAAGGAAGGCTCAAAAACGGTCCTCGCCAACTCAATAGCAAATTGTACCCTTCCTGGCGAAGTAATGTTCATCTCTGGCCCCAGTCACTGAGCCCCGATAGCTCCTCTCCCGCCCCCAAGTTTCAACCTACCAGTTGGAATTTGGCCTACCTCTGGTCCCCTCACTGGAGCGGAACCCTCCAGGAGCCCCCGTATTCTGAATGGAACACACCTGTAGCTCCCAGTGTGGAAGGGACCCCCTCAATGCCCCTCAGTCTGAATGAAGCCCACACGTACCCTCTACTACCCCAATCTGCACCTAAGGTTAAATGTACCCCCCAAAAGGCCACGGCCTCTCAGCATCAGCCTCTCGCTTGAAAAGAGTCCCCGCTGTAGCAACTGGGTCTTGGAGGTCTGCGCACAGGTAAAGCACTCAGGCTGGAATGAGACCAGCTAGAACCCTCTGATCAGAGCAAAATCAGAGTGCACCTGCAGAGCTTGCGTGAGGTACCACTGGGGTAAGGAAACTTGCGCCCCCCGATGTCCAGAACCAGTCAGGAGATTCAGGCCAGGGCCCCCCACCACCTCTCCCATTGGATAGTTCGGAATGTGCCCATGAGTGGCCCATCCCACTGCACCAGTACCCAGGCACAGGCCCCCACATTTACAGCATTCAGCGACTGCCCCCACATTCCAAAGATGTTCGGGGGAGTCAGGAGATTCCCGGACATCTAATCCGATCTTCTGTGCTTTTATTGGAAATATAAAAAGTACAGGTAGTCTCAGGCCACAGTACCTGTTTGCTACTGACGACGTGCCAGTACTCTCCCATTAAATGTATTGCATGAGTGCTCAGAAGTGCAGGTACTCTCCATTTCAAATTGAAGAAGTGCAGGTACTCAGTACCGGACGGTACCCGCCCATTTAAGCACTACTATTTTTCTGCAAATTCAGAATGATGTTCATTAGGTTTCTTTGTAACTTTCCGGCTCAATCCCTCCTTTCACTGTTTTTAAAAGAGAACGTGTTGGGTGTCCTCCTCTAATGTGCGTCGGTGAGCACGACCCCCCTCTCCTGCCGGGCACCGACCCCCAACCCACCAAGCTATCAGCAGCTCGAATTGTCTCCAATTTGCCTCGTTTTAATAGATCAGAAAAGGCTGATGGTGTCTGCGCCCGAGATCCCCCCGCCCCCACCTTCTATTATCAACGCCCGGCAATCAATCGATCCCTCCCTTAATCTGGGGTCTCTCTCCCCCCTCGCCCGCCGCTGTCACAGCCCCTGCCACCTTCTGTTCCCTCGGCAGCTTTTGGGGGCTGAGGAGAGACCAGGGGATGAAAGGGGAACACGAAATCTCATTCAAAAGGGATTAAATTAAGACCCCGGCCGAGGGGGGCAGCGTCCAGCCCCCCCTCCCACTTAGGGGGTGGGGGCACAAAGCCCACTCTTAGAAATCACAGACTGTGACATTTTTCTATCCCCGCCCCCCTGCTCGGAATTCGGGATTTTTACGAACGAGGAGTCCGTGGCGGCGGAAAGCACCGTCCGTCACCCGGGAACGTCGAAGAATGTGGGTGCAAAACCAATTTTTGAGCATTACTGCCCGGCGCAGACCTCAGTGCAACCGGGGGGGTCTGTGGGGTGCTGCTGGGGGCCTAGGGGTCTCTGACAAGACAGTGGTCTCTTTCGCTTGGGTACGGGGTGGCGTATCGCTCTCCAAATACATACATGCATTAAATACATGGATAAATAAACACATGGTGAATATGAAGTTTAGAGAGGGGTCGGGATGGCAGATTTTGACCCCCCCCCCCCCCCCCCAGAACCCCAGTTAAAACATGTTCTCCAGTCCCCCGCAAGGACGGGGCCTATATTTCGGGAACATTTGGCCGGTGTTTGTGGGTAAGGGCAGGGGGCAGCTGTTTTCCCCCCTCGGGAGGTAAGGTCTACGGATCAAACCCTCTTCGTCCATAGGTCCCAGGAAGTCTCATTATAGTTTTTATAAGTTGGTCTGGGCCCTGGGAGGGGGGCAGCCTTTTGGTCTGCGTTGCTTCATGAGCACACATGGGTCGGGGATGGTGAGATTTGCGTCTTTTTCTGTCCGATGGGACCCCAGGCCTGGGTGTCACCCTTTCTAGTCTTTGTCAATAGGGAACAAGTAATTAATTTATTGTTCGGCTCAGGTGTACTGGGCAGTACATGCCCGAGAAAGGAAAGAGCGCCCTGAAAACCCGGCTTGGTTCACAAGCACTACAACGCAAACTTCTCTGCTATGCTGCAGCCCTCGCGGTACAACTTACCAGAGGCCTCGGGTCCACTGCGGAGCCTCGGTGGTCCCTCACACACCCCCACGACCAAGACTCACTGTTTCTTTCGCTAAACATTGAAAATTAACACCTAAAACAACAGAAAGTCCATAAAACTCATCTCTTCATCGGGGCTTCGTGGCGAACGCTCCACAGGTGGCACCTGGCCAGGGGTCCCCGTCTTGGGTCGGGGTGCCCGTCTCACCTGGACTGTGAGGTTACACGGGCAGGTGTCTAAGGCCAGCGGGCGACCCCTTCCGTCCTGGCGTTTAGCACTGGGACCCAGCTGTCATTTCTACTCCCGTGGCCCTTCCTTCAAAGCGCTTGGAAGCCACTGCTGGGATGTTAGCGCTGCTTTAGGTAACCCCCAAATAAAATAAACTGCGAAGCTTTGTGATATAAACTGCACCCGAAACTCAGTAAGGACGGTAACCATGCAGTGAGTTAAATAATCGCCTCTGACGCGTGCGGTGGTGTGTCCAGGTCACAGGTTCGATCCCCAGCAAAGGTCCACCCTTCTGACCTCGGTAAATCGTGTACAATACACCCTCCTATCTATAGCGCACTGAAACTACAAACCTGCGCTACATTAAAACAGCTTGTTACTATTATAAAATCGGACATAGTCACATCTAATATTCATATCATGCAATTAAAAATGTGCGACTAACTTCCAGGGTTGAATTCAAATTTGAGACGATCCAGAAACAATTGGTAAAATCGGGATACCATGTCTAAAAATGTTGCCTTTTATGAACGGCCACAAATTAAAATTGTGTTTACTCGGTTTTGAAGTGTCACTGAGACTCTTCGTTTATTCTAAGGGGCTGTGTAATTTTTGGCGACCGATCGAATCGCGTTTTGCATTCCTGAAGGTTTATAGCTAGGGTAACAATTTCCTACAATCTCATCACGCTTTAATCCGATTTCCCTTAATCCGCTGGGAAAGTTACTTTTTTTAATTCGAAAAAAGGGGGCGAGACACCCCCACCTCTAAAAAGCAGGCCAAACACTCTTTGAATAATTAGTCTTGGTCGGGCTTTATCCGCATTGCTGCCCGCCGGAGCGTGTAATATTCGCATTGAATTTTCGGGCGGTATTTTGGAGCGGCCTGTTTTGTTTGGGGGGCTGGGGCGCCCTTGGACAGGAGTGCAGCCCGGCTCGGCCCGGGAGGGGCCGTGTGTTGGTCCCCCCTCTCCCCTTCCTTTGTTTGGGGCGCATTCCTCGGCCTGTGTCCGCCTGGAGCAGCTGTTCCAGCAAATGGCGCCGGGGCCCCCATGGGCCTGTGGCCGCTCCGGAGCCTTTGAAGGTCCCGGCAGGCTTGTGTTGGGGTGCTTTTGACGAGGGAGGGGGGCGTGGAGGGGTGATGATTGTGAAGCTCACTGAAGGAGTGGGGGTGGGCTGTAGTTTGCAGGGTACATGCCCTATATCGTACACATGGAACAGAGTACAGGCCTCTTGTACTGAGGAATTGGGGATCCCCTCCCACATGCTTAGTACCTCTGGCATGGTACCTAGAGACAGGCAAAACTCTTGCCAGCACCCCGAGATGGGCGACGGAGCTCCCGACCTCACCTCTCCTGGGACCCCCGAGCACTTTACGTCCAAAAAATCAGGGACAGGCCTCACACTTCATGGACCCGAACAACGGCGTAATCCCTCAAGTTAGGCCCCACTATCATAGACACGTCTCGCCCCACACCCAGAAATGAACATGGCCCCGGACTCCCCCACATGTGCCCTTACAAAAACACCCAGATGTCTCTTGACTCGGGGATGGGCAGACACCCTGGCGTCACAAGAGCCTCGGAGAGAGGTCACTTGGTGTCCAGGGCAGAAATGGCTGCAAATCGCTGGCCTCACTCACAAGAAGGGGTCACCGGTGACGAGGGGTTGTCTCTCCCCTCCCCCACCACACGACAGCAAGCGACAGCTGCAGTGTTGTCGTTAAGGTGTCACTTGGCACTGGTTATACGCTGACAGGAGCTGGGGGGGGTCTCTGCTGTGGGCCAGGAGGTGGCATCTCACTCCTCACACTCAGCTGTCAGTGATGTCAATGAATTATGTTGCAAGTGAGCACAAAACTATGTGGCATGGGTTGACAAAACTATGCAGCAAGGAAGGCTAAGTTATGCGGCACATCTGTGATAGTATTGCTTCCTTATTTTATTTATTACATTAGCATTGTCAGGGCAAAGATTTCATCTCACTAGTACCAGTTTAGCAGCCAAATTTACCAATAAGCAACTGTCAGGTGACCAGTCAACCTTTGCAAGAAGGTTGCCAAATTTTTAGTAAGTATTCATCTGTTTACAGTTACAAACAATTTTGTTGTTAAAATCTTCAGATCATGCAACAGACGATAAATTATGTGGCAAGTGTGTCAAATATGTGGAAACTGTTTCAGTCGCTGAGTTGTTATATTCAGTGGCACTTCTCATAGTATTATGGATAACATGTCACATTGGACATAACAGCAGTTATGAGAAATGGTATTTCATGCTGGTTATACAAGGGCCATTGCAATTAGGCGACAGGGAGGGACTGAACTATGCGGCAGGCTTGACTAAACTACACAGCAAAACAAGACAAGTGAGGCGGCGCAGTGCACCACGTTTTGTGACAGCATTACTGCATTGTTTTATCGGTTTTACAAGATAACAACGCCTGGGAAACAGTTTCTCCATATTAGTAACAGTTTAACACTTAACTACGGCAACAGGCAATTAAAAGGCGACCAGTGAGCTTTTGTTAAGAACTTTCCACTGCACAAAAACTCGAGTCTTTTGATCATTTTTGCAAGGCCCACGCTCACACCAGGGGTGACACTTTTGCCTAGTTAGTGTAAACATCTCCGGGTGATGGCCTTGTGGGTGGGGGGGCTGGGGGTATCTTGAAACACTTCAAGTAGTTAATTTCTGCTGCAAAAACTGATGTATTCTTTGTCAAGAATGTTCTTCCTCCTCTTTCCACGTAAAGTTATCTTTACATGGAGACATCGTCCTCAGAGCAGAAGTTATTTGAAGAGGGCTTTCTGAGTTTGGAAGAATTACAAACCGGTTCCATCTCTTTTCTTCTAGGGCCTTTGTAGGAGAATCCTAGAGTGCTCCTAACGTGACTAGTAGATAAAATATATTAAAAACAAGATGTAATTCTTTAGGACTGTTTAATTTTAAAAACAAGTATGCCCGAGTGCTTTATGGTGTCAACACTGGGTAAACACTAAACCAGACACAAATTAAAAAAAATATGAATAACTAGCTGACACCTTTTCTTACATAAAGTCTGCATGTATGGGCTCGTTTTCATGTTACAGCAAGGTTGCATATGGTTTCGACAAATTATATACTCTGGCAGGCAGTAGGGGCCACGCTAACTAAATGGCGCAGCTGTTGCACAAGCCATGCTGAATGAGTCCTGTTTTATTTCTCATAGAACACGTACTTTTCATGGAATGGCTTTCATTTTGTGTGTTAAATTGTCAAAATTCCTAGATAATAATGCACAATGTTTCCTATCCTCACTGTGTCATTAAGTCAACCCTGCCACATAATTTGATCTTCCATGGCCGCATAATTCCAGTAGGCCTAGGTATAAGAGATGACAGCTCACACTGAGGATGCTAGGGGTTACGTGTGAAGTTTGCATGTATGTGGTATTTGTAGAGCACACACCTAGCCAGAAGGCAGCAGAGCGCTATATAAGAATGCAGTCAACAAGTGAGAAGATGTGCTGGATTCTAGGGGCTGGGGTCTTCCCCAGCATCAGAGAGGGCACTTCACACTGGTTATTACATGGGCTAGGAGTGATATCTCCCCTATCATAAGAGAGCCCTTCTCCTGCTGGCTGTCACAGGAGCTGTGAATGTTGTTTCCCTGTGTACGAGGTGATGTCTCACTGGAGCGGACTGCTGAATCCTCTAGATGGGGTACCATTTCACCCCTTCAGCTATTCGTGTCTCCCACAGCATTGTAGATGTCATCTCATTGGTGAGTGATGTCTCCGCTAGTATAAGTTATGCTTATCCTCGATTTTAAATGGATCTATGCATAACGTCTCTCTGCCGTGATCTCTCCTCTAGTACAGGAGGTGTCATCTCACACCGGTTACAGCTGGAGCTGTGATCTCCCCATCTCTAGTACAAGAGATGCCATCTCACACCTGTTATAGCTGGGCCTGTGGGGCTCTCCCCCCCCCTTGCCCCAGGGATGCTGTCCCACCCTGCTTTGCAGGCTGGACGCACTCCGCAGGCTCAAAAGACTCGATCGATCGATCACCAATCCTATGGCCTGTGCGTCCGACTGATCGATGCACTCGACTCCTTTGAAGTCTCTCTTTCTGCCTCTCTCTGATGCCTCTCTCTCATCTGCCGTGAAGTCGCTCCAGGCCCCCAAACTGCGCTTGGCATCTGTGTGCATCTTATGTCTGTCAGCACAAACACATCGCATCCTGTCCCCTAAAACAACTTATTGAAGTTTAATTATCTGTTCAGAATTGTTTTCAGAGTAAGGGGAAATTAAAACATGGATTAAAATAGGAATCATTTGCCCATACTTTATGGGTGGAGAAATTATGGCTTATTTTCCACAAAATCATGGAGTTTTTCTGTTGCTATCAACATATTTTCTCCAGGTGTCCAGGATATTAAAGAGGAGGCTGTGTGGGCCAAGTGCAGCTTGGCGGTAAGTCGTCGCCAGGCTCATCGCGCCAGCCCATTTTCTTGCCCACTTTAGACTTCATCTGGTCCTCTGGTTTACCCTTTTACAAGGTGATATCCCTCATTTTGTGGTGAAATGGAGCAAGTAAGCCACGCCCCAGAACAGAAACGTTAACTCTGTACCCGTTTCAGTCCTGTGAGTGGACCATGGCATGTGGGAGCTGTGTTCTTAACCTATCTACCATGTGCAAGTGTGGAAGGAGCTTAGGACACCCCAAATTTTCATGGAAGCAGGCAGGGGTGATATGTGTTCCTGCAAAACCACGGCGCGCTCTTCCTGAAGCGGGAGAGCAGCAGGCATGTTTCTGTTTCCCAATCCAAAACGGCCACCAGGATCCCATCATTAATTTCGCACAACATACCGGATGGATGCTGGCCCTCTCCTGCTCTGTCTTTCTCATGTGGCTGCTTCTCCCTTGCTCACTCACATTAGCTGGGTTCCTGTCTTTACCACCCTCACTACTGACTCACCTCTGCTAGATTTCCACGTTAGGCTGGACCCACGGGCCAGATTCCCCCTATCCATTGTTTGCGTTCTTCCTATACCTATGACAATTCGACCATTCTCAGTGAATTATTTTTCACGGCTACTGCTCTTTTAATAGCAGAAATGTTGTTGGTTTTATCTGAGCTTGGAAATAGTCAGTTTCAGCCCTGATTATGAACTGTTCATTTGTTTATGGTTGAAACGTGTTGAAAGCTTCATGGCATTGAGGACATTCGTGCTAATATCTACAAGAGCACTCTATCTCTATTAATTTTACCATTTAAGTGCTGTGTCTATTTCCCCATTCACAGTTCATTTCACCATTTCCTTTAAAATTAATGTTATCATCACAGTTTTGGTATACAATTGTTTTCACATTTAGCACCATGTGTCCACAATAAGCATATATTTTTTCAAATTAATACATTCCTCTACGTTAACTTCTTTTTATATAAAGTTGCATGCATGTACTTGGTTATGTCCTTTAACTTTTTTGGGTACCTCACATTCATTGTTTATAATACACTGCAGGTATTGTTAATATATTACATTATTCGCTCTCATGCCCATTGCTAATGACCTGTAGTGTGTGATGATGGCTTGAGGTGGTAACTGAAGCGGCCGGTGTGGTGGACAACGGTCTGTGGTGGTGCGGGAAGGCCTGTGTTGGTTGGTGAGACTCTAAGGCATTTACTGAGGCTCTTTGGTAGTGGCTGATGGGTCTGTGGTTAAGGGCTGCGCTGTTGGTTGGCGTTTAGGGTTAAACATCTTGTGGAGATGCTAAACGCCTGTGGCCAGGGATGAGGCAATATGGTAGTGGCTGAGGGCTTGCTGCAGGTGCCTGGGGAGTGTTTTGGTAGCTGCGGTTGAGGGCCAGTAGCACATGCTGAAGGCCTGTGGCCAGGGATGAGGCCATATGGTTGTGGCTGAGGGTTAGTTGTAAGTACTTAGGGAGTGTGATGGCAGCTGTTGTTAAGGACCTGAAGCAGATGGCGAAGGCCTGTGGTGGCGGCGGCAAAGCATCTCACACTCTAGCGAGTCCGCAATGGTGGCTGGGGCCTTCCTGCAGGAGCGGAGGGCCTACGGTATTGGCTGAAGGCCTCTGGAGGTGCATGTGGGTGATGATCTTTGGCTGATCCTGAGAGAATGGTGGTGACGTAAGGCCTCTCGTAGGTATTGGGGCTGTGGTGGCAAGAGGCCTCTGCCAGGTGTTGAAGGCTTCTCATTGTAACTATGAGCATGTAGCTGTGGTTGGGTGCCAGTAGAAGGCTTGTGGTGGTGGCTGTGCTGACAGTCCACAGTGGTTGCTAGGGCCTTTTTGGCAGGAGCGGGCCTGTGGTGGTGGCTGAGGGCCTCAGGATGGTTCATGGCCCCTCGCAGTGGCTGAGAGCCTCCAGTGGTGGCTCTGGGCCTGTGGGGGGTGCCTGAGGGCTTCTTGGTGGTTCATGGCCCTTGGCAGGGGCTGGGGCCCTCCGGTGGTGGCTCTGGGCCTGTGGTGGTGGCTGAGGGCCTTGTGGGTGGTTTATGGCCCTTGGTAGTAGCTGCGGGCATCCAGTGGTGGCTCTGGGCCTGTGGGGTGGCTGAGGGCTTCTGGTGGTGGCTGTGGGCCTGTGGGCCTGTGGTGGTGGCTGAGGGCCTCTGGTGGTGGCTCTGGGCCTGTGGGGTGGCTGAGGGCTTCTGGTGGTGGCTGTGGGCCTGTGGTGGTGGCTGAGGGCCTCCGGTGGTGGCTCTGGGCCTGTGGGGTGGCTGAGGGCTTCTGGTGGTGGCTCTGGGCCTGTGGGGTGGCTGAGGGCTTCTGGTGGTGGCGCTGGGCCTGTGGGGTGGCTGAGGGCCTCCGGTGGTGGGTCTGGGCCTGTGGCAGTGCTGATGGCCCTTGGCTGGGGGTGACAGCATGCTGGTGACTGAAGGCCTGTAGTAGATGCGGGGGGCTGTGGTGGTGAGAGGCCTCTGCCAGGTGCTGAAGGCTTGCCATGGTAGCCATGAGCATGGAGTTGCAGCTGAGGGCCAAATGTGGATGTCCAAGGCCTGTGACACTGGCTAAGGCTCCGGTGGGGGCGGAAGGGAGCTGGCTGCTAGTGGAGGATGGTGAATGTCTCTGGCAGGTGCGGAGTGTCTGTGGTAATGGTGGTGATGGAGGGCCTGTAACGAGGAAGGAGGTCTGGGCTTGTGTTGGTGGCAAGGAGGCCTTCGACACTTGCGGTCGCTCCTGCGGGTGGCGGACGGCCTGTGGCCGGTTCTCTGATCCCGCACTGGTCGCGCAGGGCCATCGGTGGGAATCCATGACATTTAGTGCCCTGCACCGAGCAATGCTTTTTAATTTGCTGATTTGCAACGCACTGCAGCCGCCCCCGCACCCCCTCCTGCCCGGGTCTAATCCCAGGAGAAAGCGCCCTTTAGCGCCGCAGACCCGAACAAACCACCCCTGCTATCTGCCCATCGGAGATCACTGGGCTGTAATGCACCCCGGCTTTAGGCCTAATCCGGCTCCCCCGCGCCGGCCTTTCATCTGCTCGAGACTTGGCAGCGTCTTCCTCGCTCCCTCCTCGTTCCCGGACACATTTCCCACCCTGATCCATTCCCTCTCTCCCTGCCCAACCCCCTCCCATTCTCTCTGCCCCCTTTCCCTTCCTTTCCCCCGATCTTCTGCCCCTCCCTTCGCCCTGTCTCCCTCCTTCACTCAGCCCCTTTCTCTCCGTGACCCCGTTGCTCCGTCTCTCCATTTCTTCCTCACCCTTCTCCTTCGGTCCTGGACACTTTCCTGCCTTTGCTTACTCTCTCCTCTCCCCCCGATTGTCCCACGTTTTACTCTGCCCACTTCTAACTGTCCATTCTCTTCCTCTTTCGCTGCCCCTCCTGTCCCAGTCAGAAGCCTTTCCTCCTGGTTATTAGTGTTTTCTTCAGCTCACTGAGCATACAAGGGGGCAGAGAGGACATTCTACCCTCACGCTGCCCCTCTCTGGGCTTCTCACCTCTTGGCACCTTCCCTTGCTCTCTCCCTTCCTTTCCCTCCACCACTTCCGCCTTCCTGTTCCCGCCTCCTGGATGTCGTCACTGCCTCTTCCTCTCTGAACACTTCCTCTGGCGTGTCTCGAGCTGCACACAAACCACAAAGTAAACTCCACTTTCCCCGCCAGACTCTCATCTCCTCGAGAGCTGTTTGTCTCATTAGGTGATTTCAACCCTTCCCGCCCCTTTCTATCTCTCCTTGTCTCTGCCCCAGGGAGAGCAGATCCATGTTACTGGCTTCTCACTACCTGTCTTGGCCTAAAAAGGGCCTAAGTGCCTAGAGCAGTGGTTCCCAACCTTTTGACTTCTGTGGACCCCACTTTTATCATTGCTGGATCCCTGGGACCCCCAGTGAATCATTTTTGGAACCCGGGGGCACCCCACTGAGTCATTAATAAAAACTTGGCAGCTAATCTGTTTGATTTTCTAAGTAGTCGCGGACCCCCTGAAGAGGCTTCATGGACCCCTAGGGATCCCCAGATCCAGGTTGGGAACCTCTGGCCTAGCGTGAATACAGTTGAATTTAAGGCCTACACAGCGGTTCTTAGCATTTTGACTTCTTTGGACTCCCCCCTCAATCACTGCTGCAAGCTGGGGTACCCTGCCCTAGCAACTTCTACAGTTTCAACCTCAAGACAATAAACAAAAGTACAGAAACATTACACATCAAACAAATACGCAAATTATGGAATACTTCATTTAATTCACAACACAATCCATATGCAAAAATCTAAACTTTACTTGGGATGTTGGAGCTTTTCAATATCTAGATTTATTTCTAAAAGATGAAAGGATATGCTAGACAGGCATATCTCTCTGTCTTTTTGCTGCAAGTGTGTGCTTCCTTTGTCGGTGCATATCAATGCTGTTTCGATTGAAGCCTCAAGGTAGGCGCATGCATGTGTGTGTGTGCATATATATATTACACCCACCCTATGAAAGATTGTTTAGTTTATTGTACAGACTTTGAGACATTGAAGAAGAGAAATAAAACAGAGTACACTAAACTTATGGCTATAATTAGTATCTTTCTGGAGTACATACATTATACCTTGTGAAACATGTTATATGTGCACATTAATAAAAAAAAAACAAGAAAAGTTTTATAGTTTGCAACATATAGCTAACGGACATCAGCAATAAAAGACCGGCACTCCCTGGTAACATTCCAGTTTCCTGGCTGTTGCATCACCGACAGCTTCCTTTAGTCTCCACTCTGTCTATCCTCTCGGAATATAAACACCCGGAGTGTTACAACCAGTCATTAGAGTTACAGCGTCTCTTGCAAAACTACCAATTTACAGAACCATGATCTTAAACAAATTCTTTAATGGATTGTGATTGTCTCATGAAAATGATTTCCACTTGTGTGGTCATTGCAAGCATGGTTCTGGAATGGCTGTGCGCTTGCCTTATTGCACATCAGCGTGTTTGAAGATTTAACTCTTTATGTAAATGTCCTGTATTTAATTTTATGTTGCATTGATATTGTGAAACTGTGACACAGATCTGGTTCTCCTGGAGTTCGGTTACTCACTCTGCTCAAGTCCTCCAGCTTTCCACTCACAGGGACTGACCCTGGTCTCTGTATGGAGCCCTTGAGAGGCCTTCTAGTTGGATACTCCAGAGTGTTCGTGAAAATGCAGGTGACATTAACACTGTCACAAAGTGGTGCCCCTGCAGAACGTCAATTGACTGAAACTTTTCCTGGACTCCCTGACAGACTGGCGGACTTCCATTTCCCACAAGTTGATGCTCCTAGAGCTAAGTTCTCATTCTGTACTCCGGCTAATGTCTCTCCTTGTTGAAACAAGATTTCCACTGGGCATTTCACCCGACCATTCCCTCAGCCAGATCCCTTAGCTTTACTGCCAACTTCCATCCAACGCCGCATGACCATGTCATCAATACGGTCTTAATCTTCGTGTTACCACCTCTGATGAAACGTCAACCAGAGGACTTCAGCCCAGTGGTGCAAACACAACTAGAGGGTGGAAATGTGCCATTGATGGTTCTTCTCAAATCAGCCATCGCGCCCCTAAGAACCGTCCTTAACTCGACAGCCTGACGTCTCAAGGAAAGGAACAGGCTCAACAAAATACCTCTTTTACCAATTTTTATCCAGTATGGCATACTGAGGCCTGCACCACCTGCAAAACTGCATGCATCCAGCTAAAGGCACCTATGCTGCTCCAACCATGCCGTCCATCTCCATGAGAAGCTAACTCTCACTGGCGAATCACAAACAAGAAGCAAGCCCCCACTGGACACACCCTTAAACACCACCAAAATCCCACAATAAGCATTGTCAGTGAGGGCACCCAAGATCTGAAACAGTACTGCAGAACATATACAGCTTTTCTTTGCTCTACATGCCATCCAAAAGGTGATTGACAAAACTACTTCCGGGTTCACTGAACTTCTGCCTGACCCCTGCCTCAGAAATCTTAAAATCTGCTCTTAATGTTCTTGAAAGCCCTTTACTGCCCCGTGACCAATGGCAACCCTTTAAAACCCGCTATTTATGTGAAGTAAATAAACCTCGTCTTCATGCTCAAACTACCACAAGATTTCATTATGAGCATAAATCCAGCCTACTGGTAATGTCAGGTCTTTGGTGCTGCCTCTAAAATAAGTTTTGGTTTGGCTTAGTGACAAACTTGTTATATATGAATAATTGTCTTAAATAAGGAATTACAAGTCGTGGTTTCTTTCTGCATCTTGGGGAGATGTTTCTGGAGAGCTCTGATGCTGAGATCTTCCAGCAGTCGATATCGGTTTGCGTGTGGCACTGTGCCTCGGTCGTGTGCAGCATAGATAATCTGAATTTGTAGGTTGGTGTACCTCTAATTTCCCCCACATTGTTTCTCTCTACATATTTTATATCCATTATCTTTTTGGTTGTCACTAAGGTTGTAAATCTGCCAACAGATTTCACCTGTAGAAAGATTATTCTGTTCCTGCACGCATTTTAGGCTTATCGTCACAACTTTGTTGGTTTTTAATATCTATTTCTAACAAATGTATTCTGTCCGTCCCGACCAGAGGTATAAATGATTACTTTGGAAACCAGTGATGCAAGCACCTGAAGGTCAGGCAGTGAGGTATTTGCCATGTAAGTCATTGTAGGTCAGGCAGACGGTTGTAGGTCAGGCAGCTGACTGAGAGCAGGTAGGCAATTGTATGCCAGGGAAATGGCTGAAAGTGAGGCAGATGGTTGTAGGACAGGCAAGTGACTGAAGGTCAGGCAGAGAGTTGTAGGCCAGACAAGCAGTCGAATGTCACTCAGAATGCTGAAAAGGCAGGCATCTGGTCTTGAAAACGTTGGCATCCAGAAGAAACAATCCATCATGTGCATGAGTGAGATCACATGGTTTGACTTATAAGGTTTTTTAAAACCCTAGGTAGAATACGCATCTATAGTCCCATTTTACTGGCATTTTTAGCCCAAGCTTTCGAAGTTCATTATTGTTTTAGCACCTTGGCTGTAATCTTATGCAATATCGACAGCATTTAATTATCTGGCTTCCCAGTTCCTTCATGCCCAGGTTCGAACCTCATTCTGTGCCCAGCACTTTCACTTTAAGGGTTTATTGAGCTGTGAGGACTTGTGGCTCGGAGGGGTGTGTCTGCAGGCACTGTGCTGCCCCGGGTTTTCCAGTTCCTCTAAACTCAGAAGAGGAGCCTAATCGCATGCCTCACTTTCATTGACTTTGAAATGTTTTCATTATTGAAAAAAATAATCACAGCAATGTTTTACAAATTAAATCATCACATAGGGCTCACGTAAGATGCACGTTTGTTGCGAGTTAAAAGTACCCAAGTGGACGAGGTCTCAAACATACCACAGACATCGGTATCACAAGGGTTGAGGGGAGAGGGGAGGGGCGGCCCTTGGCAGTCTCGCCTGGTACCCATTTTCCCAGTAGGTCTGGTCCCTCTGTGGACTCTCCATCTCGTCGCACTCTGCACTGCTGATATCTGTGTGCACTGGGATTCGGGCAGCGCCTAAGCGTTTTGAAAATGAAATGCACTTGATGCTAGTTAATAATTCACGAGTTGTCAGCGACGAGAGATTTTCACATTTAGAGGGGGTGATTCATGCTTGCTTACATCTGGTTAGCGTGGTGTCCCTCTACTCATGCTGGAAGCGGCTCGAAGCACACGCGCTGGCAGCTCTTGACGGAGCCCGGGGGTTTAGTGTTGTGTGGGGTTCACTTCAGTGGAGGTTGCGGTAGCTGGCAGACCTAGGATGGCGAGACTCTTAACACTAGCAGGAGGCAAAGTGCTAACAAACAGCAAGTCCACATTAAAGCGTTCAAGATGCCAGAAAAGTGCTCGTAGCCGGTTTTGTTTTCTACGTTCGGGTTGGGCCTCCTTTTAGAACTCAGATTGCAGCTTGGGGTTGAAGGGCTGCCTCACCTCAGCTGAACCCAACTTTGAAACCCAGTTGTGCGTGGCAACAGAGCCTGGGCTGAGAGTTGGATTCAGATGGCCTGTTTTCCATCGTGATGCGGAACAGAGTATGTGGGTGTGGAAGATGGGACTGATGGAGGCTGAGATTGGACCACTTCATCAGCACGTGTATGCAATGGGAGGTTATGCTGGGTTCTGCAAAGCCGTCTGGGGAGCCGGGTTCATGCCAGATTTTTAGCATATCCACATTTAGAAAAATTGAGATTTCTGAAACATCTTTTTTCTAAATGTGGAAATGCTAAAAATCTGGCATGGACCTGGCTCTCCAGGACAGACTTAGCAGAACCCTGTGTGCTAGACTGTGCACCCTGGGAGTGGGTTTTTAGTTTTCACCACTGACTGCAGGGCAGGAGTTTTCCAGGGTCTTAATGGATACGAAAGGAGTGATTGGTGGCTCAGCCCCTAACATATCCAACCAGCCTGCTTAGGACTGGCGTAAACAGGTAGGGTGGTTGAATTTGTGGGGGTCATAGAGAGAGCGAGAGAGAAAACACTTGCCCCGTGGGGGTCTGTGCGGCCTAACCATCGAAGCTCCGCCTGGATCTTGGATTCTTTACATCGTTGTTCAGTTAACTCACAGACAGCAAATACCTGGGCTGTGTTCACTGTGCATGAATACTGGTGCAGGACCAAAATAAATAAGTGCAGGTAACCGGCACCTGGCAATACCCACCAAGAAAAGGAGTAATAATAAAAACAACTGAAAACACCAACAGGTACTATCACGCCAAACCTACGACCTTCTCGAGTTTCTCGTCCGCTTCCTGGCTAAACCCGCAAATATCCAGTCACTTTACATGAACAAACGAGCCGCACTATTCATACATATCAGCCGCCCCATTCATACAAACAAGACACCCTACTTATTTCTCGAGGGAAATAAAACACATTGCTTTGGGAGATGTGACCTCATGTTGTGCACAAACCGGCCCAGGAGCACTTCTCCCAGGTCTGCGCCTGCCCCTACAAACATGACGCACAATATAATGCGCGCAGGAAGCGGGTGCCAACTGATGACATCGTCGGTCACGGCGGCGTGAGGTCACCACGCCGACACAATACACTCTATATCTGAGAGGTGGCTGTAGCGTTGTGTTGTTTTTGGGTGTTGAGATGTTGGGCGACCATCTCCGCAAACTCAACGTGAAATTCTACAAAGGAGTGGATCAAAAAGAAAACCCACTGATCAAGAAGCTTGCTGACAGAGGGGAATGCTAAAACCCATTCGTGGCTTTAAAACAAATCTAGATAACCCCACAAGAATTGGCTGTGTTGTGGTAGATGCGGATTCGCCACTGCAACACCGAGGGGAAAAGAGCTGTTCAAGTCACTGCGAACATTACAGATGCAGCTCTGCCAGTCAACCTTTGCAGAGTTCTCGCGTTTCCCAGGGTTGCCTGCGAGTAACTCACCCGTCCAGGTTTTTTGTTTGTATTCTTGGAATTGTAGTCCTCATGTTGCGATGCAACAGGTTTATAAGTCACAGTATGCAAAGTAAAACCCTGGACTGACTGAGCTACTCGGGCACAGACCAAGGAAACTTGTGAGCTCTGTATCACTTGTGACCAGGAGCTAGATTTCTGTCTCTCACGGATGAATACATAAAATCCATTGAGTTGATTAATAACAATACTACTAAACTGCCCAGGCATAATTCATATTGCGTTGTGCGCTATATAAGTGCAAACTAGCAGTGTGATTATTCTTCTCACTGAAACAAAGGCGCTGTGTGTTCTGGCCAAGGCAGTAACACAACAGGAGACCTGGCAGCCTTGGAGTGCCCTGGTGATGAGAGGAATAATGCCAAAGACAACAGGCCCACTCTTCACTCCCCTGCTGGAGAATAACCCATGCAACAGCGTTGTCTCTTTTTCATGCCTGGGTCTTGTTTTCTAGATATTGTGGGTGAGCTTTTGCTATAAGTTTCCTGCTGCCTCGTGAGTCTCGGGACATTTTCGGTTGTCGCTGGCCTCTTTGCGACCACAAGCCGGGGAGCTCAGGAGGTCATTTAGCTTCTGCAGCCATCTGCGTGCAATTTGTGGGCCAGGGGTGTGGATCGAAGCAGGGCCTAATCTGATTCTCAACTTCATGGGTGCGGTCATATGGGGAGCACTGTCGCAGTCATTATCACAATGCACTTGTAGTATCTTCCGATAAAGATGTATAACAGACAAGGACCTCTGAGATGGGTAATAGTGACATTGAATATTGAAGTATAGCTTTGTGAGGTGTGCTGTTTCAATGTTCATTAATTCTGCTCATGTCCTCTCGTAGATGTTGAGTAATACAGATTTGTATCAAATGCATGTTTTCAGTTGGTGCAATGTTGAGGTGGGACCAGGAATGTTTACAGAGTACACGTTGCTTTGTTGGCGTGAGACAGTTGTGACACAGAGGCAATGCTTTCCTGTTGGTGCAGTGTTAAGGTTGGCACAGTGTTGGCGTGAGACAATTGTGGCACAGAGGCCATGCTTTCCTGTTGGAGCAGTGTCAAGGTTGGGACAGTGTTGGTGTGAGACGGTTGTGACACAGAGGCAATGCTTTCCTGTTGGTGCAGTGTTAAGGTTGGCACAGTGTTGGCGTGGGGCAGTGGTGGCACAGAGGCAATGCTTCACTGTTGGAGCAGTGTCAAGGTTGGGACAGTGTTGTGTGAGACGGTTGTGGCACAGAGGCAATGCTTTCCTGTTGGTGCAGTGTTAAAGTTGGCACAGTGTTGGCGTGGGGCAGTGGTGGCACAGAGGCAATGCTTCACTGTTGGAGCAGTGTCAAGGTTGGGACAGTGTTGTGTGAGACGGTTGTGGCACAAAGGCAATGCTTTCCTGTTGGTGCAGTGTTAAGGTTGGCACAGTGTTGGCGTGAGAGAATTGTGGCACAGAGGCAATGCTTCCTTGCTGGTGTATTCTTAAGGTTTCCACAGTGTTGGCGTGGGGCAGTTGTGGCACACAGGGAACGCTTCCCTGTTGGTGCAGTGTCAAGGTTGGGACAGTGTTGGTGTGAGACGGTTGTGACACAGAGGCAATGCTTTCCTGTTGGTGCAGTGTTAAGGTTGGCACAGTGTTGGCGTAAGACAGTTGTGATACAGAGGCAATGCTTTCCTGTTGGTGCAGTGTTAAGGTTGGCACAGTGTTGGCGTGAGACAATTGTGGCACAGAGGGCATGCTTTCCTGTTGGAGCAGTGTCAAGGTTGGGACAGTGTTGGTGTGAGACGGTTGTGACACAGAGGCAATGCTTTCCTGTTGGTGCAGTGTTAAGGTTGGCATAGTGTTGGCGTGGGGCAGTTGTGACACAGAGGCAATGCTTTCCAGTTGGTGCAGTGTTAAGGTTGGCAGTGTTGGCGTGGGGCAGTTGTGGCACACAGGGAACGCTTCCCTGTTGGTGCAGTGTTAAGGTTGGCACTGTGTTGGCATGAGACGGTTGTGACACAGAGGCAATGCTTTCCTGTTGGTGCAGTGTTAAGGTTGCCACAGTGTTGGCGTGGGGCAGTTGTGACACAGAGGCAATGCTTTCCTGTTGGTGCAGTGTTAAGGTTGGCACAGTGTTGGTGTGAGACAGTTGTGGCACAGAGGCCATCCTTTCCTGTTGGGGCAGTGTCAAGGTGGGCACAGTGTTGGCGTGAGGCAGTTGTGACACAGAGGCAATGCTTTCCTGTTGGTGCAGTGTTATGGTTGGCACAGTGTTGGCGTGAGACAGTTGTGGCACAGAGGCCATGCTTTCCTGTTGGAGCAGTCTCAAGGTTGGCACAGTGTTGGCGTGAGGCAGTTGTGGCACAGAGGCCATGCTTCCCTGTTGGTGCAGTGTTAAGGTTGGCACAGTGTTGGCATGAGACAGTTGTGGCACAGAGGCAATGCTTCCCTGTTGGTGCAGTGTTGAGGTTGGCACAGTGTTGGCGTGAGACGGTTGTGGCACACAGGGAGTGTTCTCCTGTGACTGCTTTTTAAGGTGAGGCACAAGTGCTCAAAGGCAATGATGTCTCGTTGTTTCAGTGTTAGAGTGATGGTGTATGTTACACAAGTAATGTTTCCATGTTGGCAGAGTGCCAGGAAGTAGATGCGTGAGTTGTGTGTGAAACATTACACAGTGTTGTGGAGGCATGAACGGCACACGTATAAGATTTCACTTGAAGTTTTCCACTGTTAGCGCATGGCTGGCGACATAGTGGGGGCTGCACATGGAATGCTCCACTGTTGGTGCAGTACTGAAGGCAGGGAATGCTCCACTGTTAGTGCAGTGCTGAAGTCAGTGAATGTCCCAACGTTTATGCAATATTGCAGGCAGTGACTATTACACTGTTGGTTAAGGGGTGCAGGCTGCAATTATCCCACTGTTGGTGCAGTATTGTGGGCTGCAAATGCTCCACTGTTGGCTTAGGGCTGCAGGCAGTAAATGTTCCATTGTTGGTTTAGGGTGCATGATGGGAATGTTCCACTGATGGGGTATGGTGTAGGCCTGAATGTTCCAGTGTTGGTTTAGGGGTGTAGGCAGTGAATGTTCCAGTGCTGGTTTTTAGGGTGCATGATGGGACTGTTCCACTGCTGGGGCGGGTGCGGGCAGTGAATGTTCCACTGCTGGTTTCGGGGTGCATGATGGGAATGTTTCACTGCTGGGGCGGGGTCCATGCAGTGAATGTTCCAGTGCTGGTTTTGGGGTGCATGATGGGAATGTTCCACTGCTGGGGCGGGGTGCATGCATTGAATGTTCCAGTGTTGGTTTAGGGGTGCATGATGTGAATGTTCCACTGCTGGGGCGGGGTGCAGGCATAAATGTTCCAGTGCTGGTTTAGGGGTGTAGGCAGTGAATGTTCCAGTGCTAGTTTCGGGGTGCATGATGGGAATGTTCCAGTGCTGGGGGGTGGGCTGCAGGCAGTGAATGTTCTAGTGTTGGTTTAGGGTGCATGATGTGAATGTTCCACTGCTGGGGCAGGGTGTAGGCAGTGAATGTTCCAGTGTTGGTTTAGGGTGCATGATGTGAATGTTCCACTTCTGGGGCGGGGTGCGGGCAGTGAATGTTCCACTGCTGGTTTCGGAGTGCATGATGGGAATGTTCCACTGCTGGGGCCGGGTGCATGCAGTGAATGTTCCAGTGTTGGTTTAGGGTGCATGATGTGAATGTTCCACTGCTGGGGCGGGGTGCGGGCAGTGAATGTTCCACTGCTGGTTTCGGGGTGCATGATGGGAATGTTCCACTGCTGGGGCCGGGTGCATGCCGTGAATGTTCCACTGCTGGTTTCGGGGTGCATGATGTGAATGTTCCACTGCTGGGCCGGGGTGCATTCAGTTAATGTTCCAGTGATGGTTCCTGGGTGCATGATGGGAATGTTCCACTGCTGGGGCGGGGTGCGGGCAGTGAATGTCCGCGGGAGGGACATTGGCTTTTCCTAATTCGGGCGCGCTCGATGCCTTTGTATTTTTAGGAGATGAAACGCACCAGAGATCGCTTTGAAGTGGTTTGCAGAGTCCAGATTATTGACGCCTCTCCTGATGAGATTCCATTAAGCGTCTTTTGAGAGAGTATGTGTGTGTGTGGGGGGGGGGGGGGGGGGTGCGTTGCTTTCCAGAGTTGGCGCCCCGAGGAGGCAGCGGTCCCTCGGCACCGGGGTCAGTGCCCGCCTCTATCTGCAAACCTTGGTTGCTCGGGCAGGTGAGGGGTGAATGCGCCTCCGGACTGATGGCCATGGCCGGGTGCCCCAGACCTACCTGTCCGAAGTGCGAAATCTAGCGATTTCACTGCAAATATTGAGTGACTCTTATCAGGCGGCCCAGGGTCGGTGAAAGTTTGTGCTGAGCCGACGGGGGGTAACTTCTGGCGTGGGATGGGGAAAGCGATCCCATACTCCTTCGGTGCATCTTTACAAACTACTGATTGCAATGTAGACGAGTAAGTGCCCGAGTCAGCCCAGTCAGAGCTATGGTGGTTCCCTTTGCATGCTGGTACTTGTGGTCTTACAGTGGGATACATAAAACTACACGTACCAGAATGCACAGGGAAAACAATTAACTGGATGAGCAGCTCACGACTGCAAATCTAGGGCGTGGGGGCTCTGGTCCTTTAGCCCACTAGTAAGAATCCTTCCTCGACCCTGAAATCCTCTCCCGCCCACACTTCCGAGCTGAAACCCTCCTCCGCCCCCCACCCCGGGTACCTTTGTTTCCCATTATTACGGCAATAGACCTAAGTGATAATATTTGCATGTTTGTTGGTTATTCTGAGAACCCAAACTTTATTGGTCCGACCCTTCTTAAAGATGGCGCAGAAACAAGCTGTGATATCATTGGTTTACGCAGACATCCTTAGACTGATGTATCTGTGGGAGGATTTTGATTTAAAAAAAAAACTAGATTCTTCGAAGCTACTAGTGAAAAGAAATTGCCAAAAGTGCATTTTTCTCTGGGCAACATTTCTAGGTAGAAACCCTTCCAATATCTGCCGCTGGTGCTTCTCTTCATCAACACGCGCCGGTAAGTGCCTGGTGGTGCAAACGCATTTAGCGGTATTTTTCTTCCCGCCTGCATCAAGACTGGCACAGAGGGCTTTGGCGCATGTTGGCCCGGGCACAAAGTCTGCACGTGACCCGTGTGAACAGAATAAGGGGGCTGGGACGCAGACCCACAATTTTTCCAGTCTAGGCCCCTCCGCACACTTTCTTTTGAGCTCGGAAGCAGCGTTACCATCTTGCAGGATGTTACAGCCTCACCTACGCCTTAGCCACCAGATTTACCCATGCTAACTTCACTGGTCCGTCGTCCCTGTCGTTGATCCTCAATAATTGGTTAAGTCTCAGTCTGCTGTCGTGTTTTCTGGAGGCGTTTCTGTGCAGTCAGTGACCTTCCTGTGAAACTTTGCCTTGTAAATGTAGTCCCTGCCCTCCCACCCCTTGGGCCTTATCGATGCTCCGGACGAACGTCCAAGTGTCTCCTCTCAGCATTTTGGAGCCGCTAATCTTCAGGAAGGAGTGAGCTCTGGGCAAGTTATTCTCCTGGTCGCTCCCAGGATGATTTGCACCACCTTACTTGCAGTCCAATTCTTATTTTCTGATCTCCAAAAAGAGCTGATAATTCCCCCCGTCAAGGCCACCTCCAACCGTGAGTGGTCTCCACTCACTGACACGGTCTGCCCCTCCCTGGCCTCCTGTCTCCCCCCAGATACATCGAGAGCACCATCCTCCACAGTAAGCAGGGGCCAGATGTATCAAAAGTTTTTACTCATTCTGTGTCTATGGGAAAATGTGTTCGTACATATGGGCCCAGATAACTTACAGAAGGTTTTACCCCTGTCCGCCTTTCTGCATGTGGAACTGTGGGTGTCTTTATTCGATGGGGCTAGCACATGTCATGTTTTCCCCTGTACATGATCCCCGGCCCTAATCTGCCCATAAATCTGTAAATCCGCCCTGATTTTACTTGTCCCCTCCAGCTGGCTCGAGATTCCCACTCGGTCGTTTGGCTTCGTAAAGTTCCAGACTTTCACTTGTGAGAGTCTGCCCTTCACTCTCTCCCACTGCCCCGCCCACCCGACCGTCTTCCTGCCCAATATCCCTTCCATTTACTTATGAACAACCGCAAAAACATATATACATTTTCCAGCACTCTTCATGTCTGGTATTTGAAGTCTGGCTTCACGCAGGATCACCCGCTAAAAGTTTAAAAACCTGACACGTTTTCCTTTCAGCTGCACTCTGCAAGATCCATGCTCCCCCTCCCTACATTTGCATTTTTCCTTTCGCTTCCCTCTGTTTGCATTTCTTGCTTGTGCCCATCTTTTGCAGTTTATTTGCTGCCGTGTACTCCAGGGCTCCCTGTCACAGATGCTCTGTTCCTCTGCAAAGCCCATGCACCATTACATAAATAAATACGCGGACACGGCTTCCAGACGTGTTTATTTTGTGGATTGAACCTGCTGTCCCTGCTGGAAGGTGTCCTGGCCTCCTTTTCACCTTCGTGAACTCTGTTTAATTTCCATGCGTGCCGCGTTGTGTTCCTTAATTGGCGCTGTGTCCCAAAAATACAATATAGGATCACTTTATACGAAGCAATAGCGGCTGGTTGGGCTTTCTGTTTCTTCGCCCTGTCGTTCAATGAGCCCTCTGTTCTTCGGATACCTGGGGTTGGCGCGGCGCCATTTTTTTTTGTTTTTATGCGCCGGCGCTGCTCGGAGGCGGATATCACTTTACGGAAGAGGACCGACTTGGGGCGGGGGAAGCGAGAGCAGAAACTGAAGCGGGGTGGGGGGGAGAAGGCGAGACTGAGGTGGTGCCGGTGCTCTCGGGGGGGGTTGGGGTGGAGGGCGCAGGGGGTGGCGAGGGCTTCATTATACACCCTCTGCATGCACTTGAAAGCTGAAGGGCGCACTACGCATCCTCAACAGATACCTAGATGTCGGCACTTAATAGGTTCCTTATCAACTGCTGCAAGCCAACACAACCCACCACCGGCCTCCAGCAACCACCCCAAGTCCATAGCAGCCACCACAGGCCCTAAGCACCAACTGCAAGCTCTCAGTACACACCACGGCCTGCAGCACCCACCACAGGCCCCCAGCACCCACCGGAGGCTTCCAGCACCACCAGAGGCTTCCAGCACCACCAGAGGCCCCTAGCACCCACCGCAGGCCTCCAGCACCCACCAAGGGCCCCCAACACCTACCACAGACTCTCAGCACACACCACGGGCCTCGAGCACCCACCAAAGGCACCCAACACCTACCACAGACTCGGAGCACCCACCACAATGCCCCCAGCACCCACCGCAGTCCCCCAGCACCCACCGGAGGCCTCCAGTACCCACCAAGGGCCCTCAACACCTACCAAAGACTTTCAGCACACATTACAGGGGCTCAGCAACCACCATACGCTCAAAGCCCCACCAATAGCCCCCAGAAACCACCACAAGGCCCCAGCAATACCACAAACCCTCAGACCCCACCACATGCCTATGGCACCCACCACGAGCTACCAGCAGCCACCACAGGTCCTCAGCATCCTCTACAATCCCACTGCCCCACCATTGACCCTGAGGGTCCCACTTAGCCTCTGTGTCTCTAGGTCCACGGTGGACCAATGCACTCACTGTAGGCGCTCTACACCCTTTTCATGGCCTTAGAATGGTTGTGGGGAGGGAATGGCACCAGGGAGAATTCCCTACAGCGCAGAGACCTTAGGTTTTGGTGAACAAGTGTCTGCCAGTCTTCAACAAATATTTTCTGGGAATCAAGTGATCGTGGCCTGGGATGCGTGTGTGCTCACTCTGCTGGTGGTTCCATCTCCACGTGCGGGTCAGGGTTCAGTATGTGGCCTTCAAGTGAACAGAGCGGGTTTCCTTTGTCTTCCCGTGTAATTATGATATTTCATGTGGTCCTATCCTACCCCTTAGCCTGTGTCTCGTGGCCGTGCCACCTGGAGATGGTTATAAGTCCTCGTCTTCTACCGAGGGCGCCCGGAGTCATGGTCAAGGTCATCGACTCTCATCCAGCAAGGTTCTCCACAAGTCAACCAAATATCCTTTTCCAGGTCTAGGAACTCCCACTCTCATGGGTTCTTCTCTGCCGCTCCACCATAGACCCACCAGAGCACGTATCACGGCTGGTTGCCTGGTGCCCACACGTACCACGGCTGGCTGCCTGGTGCCCACACATACCACGGCTGGTTGCTTGGTGCCCACACGTAACACGGCTGGTTGCATGATGCCCACACGTACCACAGCTGGTTGTATGATGCCCACACATGCCACAGCTGGTTGCCTGATGCCCACATGTGCCACGGCTGGTTGTATGATGCCCACTGTCATGGGCGCCTCTTTGCTGCTCCTACCTGGCCTCCCTAGTTTCCATTCTGGTCAGTCAAAGCCTGCCCCACGTGGGAGGCTTTCTACACCCCTAGACATGCTCAGAGTGCTTTAAACTGTCGGGGCATTCTGAAGGTGGCAGGTAGCTGAGTGTATGCATGACTCAATGGCCACGTCATACTTTTCCTAAAAATGTGCATTCACGCACTGGCATGGTTTGATCAGTCTCTGCCCCACAGACTCACGAAGGTCACCTGTGTCCCAGGTGTGATAGCGCCCACTGAGCGTCACACGAGGAGCCGGGGACACTGCATATCCCCCAGGAAAGTCCACAGCCCCCGAAAGCCAGGCAGGGCCAGGCCGTCCTCGGGAGGAGGGGTCTGGGGTGGCAGCAGGCAGGCCATGTTCCCACCGGGGAGACCCCAGGCCTTCTGGCCTGTACAGCACACGAGCACAAAGGGCTCCTCTGTACCCCTCCAGACACTTCCTGCTCCGACTGACAAATGCCTCCCTGACACGGCCTTGGCAATGGCTTTGGGGGGCTCGTGTCTCCTTGACGGATTCCCCAGCTTCCCCCCTCACCCCACAGCCCCCCTCCCAAGCAAGTGAGCGTGGGAACTGCGGAGTTAACCAGCTTCATGAATCCCCAGGCTTGCCTGAACCCACTGCACTGTGAATGGGCGGGTGGAGGATGTCCCTTAATGCACACTCTGCCAGTTGCTAGGTTACGCCATTGTTGACCTATTGGGAGGCATCTGATGCACAGGGCAAAGAGGCGATTTGCCCAGGATCACGGTTCAGAAGCTGTTGTGCTGGGACTGGAACTAGAGATTTCTAGTTTCAGACTCTGTGGCCCAGGCAGTAGCCCGGGGATGGGGGTGTGTGTGTGCTTGGGGGGGGGGGGGGGGGGGAGAGGGGGGAGGGGTGTTCGCCGTAGACTGGTCGGCCGTTAGAGGAGCTCAGGAGCCACAAAAGCTGTGATACCACCTGTCGGCGCCTTCCCTGTGCCCATAACCTGATAATTAAGGTTCAGTAATTACGACGCGTAATCCGCTGTGGCTCATCCGAGCGCCTTTTCCTCCCCCAAAACGGATGCCCAGGTGAAGCCACCTGCTGGTGCCATGTGATGGAGCTGGCAGGCCACTTCTGTGGGCCTGTGGTCTGAGAGAACGCCTCACGTGCGATGCTTGGGTCACACGTGCTCATACAGTCACCTGGCCTTGGGAAGAGAATGCGCACGATGCATCTATGCCAGACAGAAAGCAACCAGCTAGCGCCTTGAGACACGGCAGTGTCTGGGCTCCAGGGATGGCTCGTCTCTTTCCGGCTGCAGTGCCTAGACCCTCATGTCACATAAGCCTCGACGCCGCCATTTTGTGCCAGGGGAGTCCCAGTGCCCTGTGATGTGGGCTTCGTGGCAGGGTGGTGCTGGGCACAGGGCTTCTTGCTTTCCTGTGGGGTTGAGGGCTACCAGGACACCCTTGGTGAAGGCATATAAACTAATCTCAACAAAGTCAAATTCTTGTCTCCTAGGTCTATTGTGTGACGTAACTATTGCCACCTCCGTGCCCCCTTAATGCTGCATTACAAACGGGTGCAAACTTTGCCAAAACCATGTTGTGTGAGTAAAAAACATGCAAGAGTTGTTAATTGGACGACACATCTCAAGACTAAAAGGTTTTAAAAACACACAAATGGTGTGCTGGGAGCTTTGCCGTTAAGGTGAGTGCCCAACTCTTGTAAGTCTGTGAAGTGCGAACATTAAGTTTGTCTCCCCCCCCCCCCCCAATTTATATTTGTATTTCTCATTGGTGCGGTTACTAGGCACAAGTTGGGGGGGGGGCAAGCCAAGAGCACAAAATATGCTTGAGTTAAAACATGTTATAGATGGATAACATAATGAGAGAATGCGCTATATAACATACTCCACGATATGTAAGGCTCCGAGGGGAAACTCTGTAGTGATCTTAGACATTTGAGATCTTTAAACATTGTTATATTTTATGTCAAATACGCACAACTGTTTTGAGAAAGGCACGCAAGGCTTTAGCCAATTTAAGAAGTGTGAAAAAAAAATAATTTCCGTATGTATCTCCACAATGAGCCCGTTCCCTCGGGAAGGCACACCATATTTGACATATTTGACAAGCATGACTACAATGTAGGATGTGCTGAATGTAAAAAGTTTGTTTTCAAATCATATTCATTAAAAATACTGCAAAGGATTTGGTTTGGAGGAAAAACATCCCTGAAAATCGTATTATGTAGAAAAGTCATCCATAGTTGAAGGTGCCTGGCATGGATGACAAACCTTACAGTGGCACAAAGTTGCGTCCTTTGTGAAATGTGTCTTTCAAAATTACGTTTTTCCTACCCTTAAAGTATTCTGCACACAGAAGAGTTTTGATAAAAGCCCGATCCTTTGAGTTATAGGCATCAAAAGTGAGAAAGGTGGGTGGACAGGGAAGGATTATATGTGTAATTGGGTTGTGGAGCTGACACATTAAGAGGGATTGGCTTTGACAATGATTGTTTCAGCGTTGGAGCTAAGTCTTGTTTACACCAAGGACGGTGGTCTCAAAGCAGCGGGTTATAGTTCCCTAAAGTACGTCTCAGTGAGACAGGCAAGTCATAGCGCCTTAACATATAGCGCTGTTCTGCGGGGATGATTCATAATGGAAAGCGTTGCGTCCAGAGGGCCTTTAGAGTCTGTACCAAGGAAACCTGATCTTAAAAGCATTCCCTAGCTGTGATGCACAGAATAACAAGGAATGTTGTACACAAACTTTTTCACTCTGGGTGCTAGAAAAACCTGTAATGCAATTTTATGTTAGTGCTTCCATGAAGGCACAACTTTGAGTTGCTGGTAAAATAAGAACTTCATTGAATGTGTATTTTCTGTGTAAAAAAGGTCAATTTTGTACCAAAATGTCACAGAGCGTAGCACGTCATTTACAGTTAGTTTCACATTGTCAAATGATTTGTATATCTTTGTTTGTGTATTTTGACTTTCTTTTGCCGCTCAGTTCGGCCAAACCCGTAACTTGTCCCTTCGTTGCAACGAAATTCCACTGGGGCTGATCACGACATTTAGGGTGCAATTCCTTATATTGTAAATAACATATTGAAAACATGGCCTATTATGTTAATATATCTATGGAACTAAATGGACATTTTCTGTAACACTTTACTTTATTGCAGGCATTTACACAATGAAATACTTTATAAGCTAACACAATGTAGGAAGTGTAACCGGTGTGGGTCCGAGACTGGGGGTTTAAATCAAAGATGCTTCCCACCTCTGCCTTCATTGTGTACCTCTTGGCACCTGAGCTCGCTCCAGCGAGAAAACAGCTAGTGCCTAGAAGTGGACTCTAGTGATGATCCAACTTTGTGAATGTTTCATGCTATGAAGGCCTCCCAGAAGAAGCCATGCACAGGTATGGCTGGCCTACAGGGCACCCGGGCAGTGCCCGATGGGCTGGTGTGACAGGTCAGTGTGTGGGTCGGTTGTTTGGCTGATTGATGCCTGTTCCATGGTCTGCTGGGCCGACATGTGCCGTGGAAATTCCGTGATATCAAAACAAACGTTGCCTACAGCAAGATCATATCCATGCAGGTTTACAAAGCACTTATACAGTGTCTTGACAAGTTCAAAACTGCCCCAGTTTGCAAACATGCTTTTTACATTTCTAAGTTTCTAATGAGGGCCACTTGTATGTTAATGCCCGGGCCTGGGGGGGGTTAGGGAGGAATGATGTTGGGGACATTGGCCCTGATGATGAAAATGTTAGGGAAAGGGCCTGGACGCTTATAGTACAGACGGCAGGGGGCCTGGGCCCAGACTATTACAGTACAGACGGCAGCGGGCCTGGGCCCAGACTGTTACAGTACAGACGGCAGCGGGCCTGGGCCCAGACTGTTACAGTACAGACGGCAGCGGGCCTGGGCCCAGACTGTTACAGTACAGACGGCAGCGGGCCTGGGCCCAGACTGTTACAGTACAGACGGCAGCGGGCCTGGGCCCAGACTATTACAGTACAGACGGCAGGGGGCCTGGGCCCAGACTGTTACAGTACAGTCGGCAGGGGGCCTGGACCCTGGCTGTCAGTACAGACACCAGGATGCCTCACAGTACAGGCACCCGGATGTGTCATGGCACGTGCTTGTTAATGCACTAAATATGACTGCCCCCAGTGCGGCTGCTTCCAGTTTCAGGGCTGTTTTGAAGCCCATCTTTTCTGCACTCTCTCTTTGACGGCATGCGTGGACATGTCTCACTCCCTCCCTGCTGTCTCTGCCAGGACGAGGCGGAGTATCTTCGCAAAACCTGGGGCGCAGGCGCCCCGAGTGTCCTGGAGGGTAGGGCAGGGTAGGAGAAATCCTCTCCCAGTCTCTGCTTCTCCAGTCACTCTGTCGTCAGACTCTCTCCTCTGGACGTGTGTGGCCGGCCTGCACTTGGCGGTATTTTCCATTCTCCCGCTTTGAGGCGCTGCGCTCCGGTCCCTGTGCTGAAGGGCACCGGGTCACCTTCCCTGGGGCGGCGCCTGGACGCACATGTCCCACCGGCTCCGGAGTTACTGTTTGACCAGTAAACTCTCCCAGGCTCCAGCCATCCCTGCCTCCCACACAGAAACGTGCTCTTCACTGCAATGCCATTCTGCGGTGGGGACCAATTTGCCTTCCGTTCCCGAAAACTTCCAATTGCCAACCCCGTCACCGCCCCCAGGTTAAAAACCTGCAATCTGTTTTCTGGCGGTTTTACTTAATGTCCAGTCCTGGCGCTGGGGTTCATTAATGACGCGCTCCACGGGAGGTCCCTGTGCCCGGGGCTGCCCTTAAGTGCCTCCAAGCCCGCTCTGCCAGGCTCAGCATCCCCAGCGCCCACAGAGGCCATGCTGGGCACATGGACCATTTTCAAAAGCCAATGAGGAATACATGTTGTGGTGGGCCCGTACTGCCCCCCGGCACTGCCGTCAAATTGCCAAAAAGTTTACTTTTCCTTTCAAAGTAAAATCCATGGTACAATTCCGATTGCCTCTCAGCATTAGCTGTTTTCTTCTTAACGAGAAGGATTTGGTTCCCAGCATGCCCGACACTTTTTAAATGTTTTAAAACTAAATATTTGTAAACGTTTTAAACAAACCTGTTCATATCGCTTCACGCCGCTCTATTGCCTTTTCTAAGCGCTGTGAGTAATACGTTTTAGTATTACCTACTGCGATTCCACTCAGAAGTGGGGCTCAAAATTACTTTCCCTTTATTTTTCAATGCCCAACTCCAAAACTTGCAGCACTGGCTTTAAGAAAGAGCGGGCACCTCTGTCAGTCAATCAGGATTTATAAAGCGCGGGAAATCACTGGTGAGGCTCTCAAGGCGCTGGCGATGCTAGGTGCTTCGCGGTGCTCGGTTCCTCTGGAACGGTGGCACCAAGCTAGAAGCCCCCTGTTGCTGAAGCGCCTTGGTACGAGCTATTTGAAATGCTGGCCGCTGCGCTTTACAGGTGTATACAAATGCAGAATTTCCTCGAGGCCTCATTAGATCTTTGGATCCCTGTTTTCCTGCCTCTTTCAAAATGGCTGCCAGGCGCCCTCCATTTTCCAATAGTTGCTGTGCTTGCCTGCACCGCAGGGGCGACACCTTTGCAAAAAAGCTTTTTGACGTCATCACTGAAGATTCTCCCTTTAAACTGATATAATGTCATTCTAAACCTAGATGTGATTCTTCTGCCTGTATGCACCACCTTCTGTTGGTTAAATCTGGCGTTGAAGTGCCTCAAAGCATGCTCCTTGGGTCCACGGCGCTGTTCAGATGTACATATTCAGGACACTTTTTGGAACATTTTGAAACTTCATAAAATAAACCCAGGTTTAAGGGAAATTATATTTATTTTCAGAAAATTGTCTGTGCCCTCAGTGACATGTCTTGTTTGGCATGCTAGGGGGTCTTCGAAATGGGGTTCAGCTCTTGTTTAGGTGACAAATTAGCAAATGAAAACTCCAAGATGGTAAAAACACACAATCAAGAATTGTTCCCTGCTTGACTCTGGTTTTTCTTGTGTTCTGTACTGTTACAAAAAAGTCAAAGAAGGCTAACATTTCAAAGAGTAAAAAAATGTGTCCGTGCATAATTCAATTTCTGTTCATTAAAGAATTGAGCTGAAATGGGAGATTTCCAAAAACCAGTGTCAACAGAGGATCCTTAATTTCATGTCCTGTCTGTGAACCCCTCTGGGCAGGCGTGTGCACACAGCTCTGCGTGCTAAGCAAAGAGAACCCATGCAAATGTTCATGCAAACTTTGTTAGTGTACTGTATGGTGCCTGGGTGTTCAGGTGGACGCTGCTGTTCAGGGCAGGCGCCTATGCAAATCAGGTGCGCGTAGCTTCCTAATCGTAGGTGGGACGTAGGCAAGGTCCGCCCTTGCCATTGCACCACATAAGCTTTTCTTTTTGCAGCTAAGAACCTTCTTAAAGGGCTCTCTCCAGTTCCCCTGCTTCCGGGACAGTTGTTGCTAGTGGGTGGTTCCCAGCACCAGCTATTCTTTGGTTCTCCAGTCACCAAACCACCCCTTTTCTAATTGGTGCTTCTGGTTATTTATCGCTCTTTTATCTGTCGGTATCCCCCATGTCAACAATAAAAAAATTGACCAGTTCTATAAGCTACAGCCTGTTTTTGGGGGCATAGAGTTCTAACAAATTCTCTTGTTTCTAGGAAGACTAAAGGCCTGATTAAGATTTTGGTTGATGTAATACTCTGTCACAAATGTGATGGATGGATAGTCCGTCCACTGTATAATAATTCCGTAGGATATAATGGGATCGTAATGTGGCGGACGGGATATATATCACAATTGTGACAGAGTAACCCGCCCCTCCAAGATCGCAATTAGGCCCAAAGTGTTTATTTTCTATGAAATTCAAAACCAGGCAGCTATCTACCTTAATAAAGATATTGGCAGCCATCCTTCCTAGTGATGATCTTGATGGCTTTTTGTTTTTTTCATGTATTTTCCTGCCCATCATAGTTGTCCAGAATCTTGCTCATTGTCTTTACTGCTGAGGAGTTTGACGTTTATCTCTGCTTGCAAGAGTCTTGGTGTCATTGATCTTATCCAGGCATGTTGTTCACTGCTATATTGCTGATTATGTGAACTGTCACCAGTGTGGGCTCGTGTTTTTGATAGTCACTGTTTTAGGAGTGGGCGATACATTTTTGCCCACTCTGCGTCATGCTTGAAACACAGAGTTCTGGCTAAATTCCACTAACCACCCTGTTGTGGAGTTTTCACTCACAGTCTGCTCATGGCATCCCCTTGGGGTGATTTTCAGGTGCTAGGATGGCACCCGTTAAAATGTTCTTACCACAGATGTTTGCAGGCAGTGACGACCGTTCGTGGTGAGAAGGTTTCTGCTCGAGTAGAAAATCTACTTGAGTGGCAGCAAAATCAACTCGAGCAGCAGCTCCCTCTGGCACTCAGTCTAGAGTTATTCACACCAATTTTTGGCCGTTCGCAGAAATCCATACAATCCTGTGGAGTTTTTACGTAACTCTGCAGCATTCCATGGAGTGAAACTCCGTGAGTTCCACCCACACCAAGGGACTGTAGTTAATGATAGTCTTTTCGACCGTATTTGTTGGAGGAGTTTAATGACCACTTCTCTTGGCAAATGCCTTGACAGCCATCTGAGTGAAACACAACATTGTCTGCCATCTTTGTTTTCAAGGACTCATCAGCGTTGGCAACTATCTGGCTGGCAATTTTGGAGATATTTTTGTCAGGCACGATGTGCACTTGTATATTGTTTAGATGTGGACATACGTGGGAGGCAAAGGGGTTTAAAATGAGCACCCTTTGCCTTTTTATTGCCAGGATGGAAACTGTATTGTATAAGGAGCAGTCTATGATGTCAGTGGCAATCATTGTGAACGTTGTCCTCTGAACTCTACTTTTCTTTCCTTCCAGAGACTCTCATGAACACCAAGCTGGCAACAGCTGACCTGGAGTGGGAGACGTACCCCAAAGTGGACGGGCAGGTGAGTGTTTTTGGGCAGAAAGTGTTGAACTTTAGCAAACTCGTGGTTTGAGGGCTAGCTCATATGGACGTCAGACTAGAATCAGCAACAGGAAATACCATTGTTTGAGGCCGAAAGGAGAGATCTCACTTTTATCTGGAGTAGAAGGAAAGCCATTGAAGTCTGAAACATGGGGGAGCCACTTTCTGTGATCCTGAATAAAAGTGTAGAGTACTGCCAAGGTTGGGAACCACATTAGAAATGTCCCAGTGTCCTGTTCGAGGTAAGAGACACTTTTCAATAATGTCTCAAGTGAGCTAGCAGCCTACCATCACCTCTTGTTCAAGATAATACTCCCACAGTGTTTTGCAGCTCTGGCCTTGCAGCCCTGGTAACCTCCATACTTCTTGTTGTTGTTGACCCATGCGAGGTTTGTGCACTTGCCTTTAACATGCCTATGGTGGATACACAGCAGGTTAGTCCACGTTAAATGAACGCCAAGACATGGAGTGAAATGCTTGTAGATTAGCTTGGTATGCTTCAAGTGCACGAAACAGGCTTATACTCCATTCTCGCTCTGCCTCATGGACTCGAAGGCCCCATAATGATGTGCCCCACGTTAATAAGTTGTTGGAAGTCGCCCTCGGGTTCCTGCTTGGTCCTCAGGTTGCCGATTCTTTTTGTGCATTCATGCCCGGTTACTTACTGGTAAACTTAATTACTCTGAGCACAGGTCTTCCTCGTCTCAGTCCTGAATTCCCATCCAACCCTAACCCGGTCTTGCAAATTGCTTCTTTTCAGCTTAGATATGTCAGGATCTGGTTAGGCGGGGCTTCCGGTTATATGCATGCTGGGATAGGGGTGGCCATATTGGGTGTATTTTCTGGCTGGTTATGGTTGTCAGTGTCTGTGGGAGCTGAGGACTACGCATGCAGTAAGGACTGGACAAAAAATACATACGGGGAGGTAATAATGTCAGCTAGACCCACATTAGTTCTGTAAATGTCTTTGCAGACAGTGCGCTTATCATAGACTGGTCTATAGGGAACTATGCTGCCATTTCAAACATCCAAGGGTAGGCACAGTGAAGGAAGGTAGAGATCTCCCCAGAAAGTGTCCAATGTCCACTCATGTTCATGATACGCAAGGGTCACCCTTCCTAACCACCTTTCTCTTATTTGTCTGCAGTGGGAGGAGATGAGCGGTCGGGATGAGGAAGCTGCCAGTGTGCGGACCTACGAGATCTGCAACGTGCAGAAGCAGAACCAGAACAACTGGCTGCGCACCACGTATATACCCCGGCGCGGTGCAACGCAGCTTTACGTGGAGGTCAAGTTCACCATGCTGGAGTGCTCGTCCATCCCTAAGGTGACGCGCTCGTGCAAGGAGACCTTCAACCTGTTCTACTATGAAGCCGACTCAGACTTGGCCACGCCCACATTCCCTGGTTGGATGGAGAACCCTTACATCAAGGTGGACACGGTAGCTGCCGACTTCTTGACCCGCAAGCGCGCGGGCATGGAGGCTTCAGGCAAGGTAAACATTAAGACGCTGAGGATGGGACCATTGTCAAAGGCAGGGATCTACCTGGCCTTCCAGGACCAGGGGGCCTGCATGGCACTGCTGTCGGTCCGCGTCTTCTACAAGAAGTGTTCAGCCATCACCGTCAATTTCACCTTCTTCGACGAGACGGTGCCGCGTGGACTGGTGGAGCAGGTGACCGGCCGCTGCATATCCAACACCGTCAAGCTCTCCACCATGCCTGTTGGCATGTACTGCCGAGAGGATGGGCAGTGGGCCGAGCCGCCCATGACTGACTGCACCTGTGCACCTGGCTTCGAGGCTGCTGAGGAGCACACCAAGTGCAAAGGTAGGGAAGTAGACTGTTGGTTCTTGGGGATGGATAAAGTTGGGTGGTTAAGTGGCCAGCAAAAATCTGCCCTCAGATGAAACCAAAAGCCCCATCTAAAAAAATTGTGTAACCTGTCGGATATCTCTGGTGACTAAGGCTACAGATGACAACATCTGTATTAGAGCTCTGATATCTAAGCTTGTAAACTGTAACCTGAGGGATACGCCTACTGTGTGAGATATGATGCTCTAGCAGCAATGCTCCAAAATCTGTGTAACCTGAGGGATAGTTCTGCTGTCTGAAATCGAATCCTATAGTCTCCTGCAGTGGTGGTCCAAAGTCCGTGTAACTTAAGGGTTAGCTCTGCTGTCTTAGGTCTGATGATGTAGCAGTGGAGGTCCAAAACCTTAGGGATAGTTATGCTGTTTATATCCATAGACTGCAAGGTCTTTCTAATACGAAGGGTACATGTGCTTTGTTACACTTATGTAGGTTTATTCTGTCTACCCTGAGGGATGGGTCTGCTGTCTAATTCCTATTCTTGACCTTGACGAAAGTGTTTTGTGATGTGGCCCTTGCTTTACATGTCCTGTTTGCATGAGGGAAGCTTTTCCCACACTTGCTGTTCTTTGTATAGGAAGTTTGCCTTTCCTTGCTATTGTTTGGCTAAGGAAGCTTGCCCTGTCCATGATGTGACGTGCCCTGGCTGTACTGTCCTGTGTATGGGGCAGCTTGCCCTGTCCATGATGTGACGTGCCCTGGCTGTACTGTCCTGTGTATGGGGCAGCTTGCACTGGTCATGATGGTCTGTGTGCGGAAATCTTGCTCTCGGGTTCGGATACGTGCCCTAAAGTAGCTGTTCTGGCCAAGTTGTGCAGGGAAGCTCTATGTGAGAGGGAAGCTTGCACGTCTGACCTGTCTTTGTTCCCTTGTAACCAGCTCTGCCCAGTTTGTCTTGTGTGTTTTGTTTATTGTTGTAGCACTCGAACTGTTAGGGCACGTTTGCCCTGCCCAGGTCGTTCTGTGAGAGGGGAAGGATGCGCTGCGCCCAGCCTATTTCGCGTGAGAAAGTTTGCCACGTGTTTTACTTTGTATGAGAGGCTTTGTTGCCTAAGCTAATTTATGACGGACGCTTGCCTTTTTTTTTTTTTTTTTTTGTCGGCCTACTACTGTATAAGTGAAGCTTGCTCTGCCCATGCGCTCTTGTGTGAACAAAGCATGCTTTTTCAATATTGTTCGGTGGGATGGAAGCTTGCAGTGTGAGCACAGCTTGCTGTGGACAGGATATTCTGTGTGCATCTTGCTGTGCTGGACTCCTAGATGTTCTGTGTTTGGGAAAGCTTGCGACGCTTGCTGGGCCGAGGCTCTTCTCTGCGAGAGAATCTGGCCTGGCCCAGGCTGTCCTGTGTGCCCCGGTTCCTCTACATGAGGGAAGCTTGCTGTTCCCAGGGGGTCCTGTGTGCCCCGGATCCTCTTTGTGGGTGAAGTCTGCTGGGTCCCGGCTGCTCTGTGTGAGGAAAGCTTGCCATGTGCCAAGGCTCCTCTGTGTGGGGGAAGTTTGCTGGGCCCCGGCTGCTCTGTGTGAGGAAAGCTTGCCATGTGCCAAGGCTCCTCTGTTTGGGTGAAGCTTGCTGGGTCATGGCTGTTTGCGAAGCTTGTCAGTTCCCTGCAGTTCTGTTTGAACTTGCCTTGTCGCCTGTGTTTTGGGAGGTGGTGGAGAAGCGAAGGGCCCCTAGGCGCTTTCTCGTCTTCCAGGGCTGTAGTCCCTTGGAAGTGGGGGAGGGGCAGGTTGCAGGTGAGACTGAATCCACAATCCACAATCCACCCTTCAGTGTGCAGCTCTTCCCAGCTCCGAAGAAACTGCTCTGATCTGGGCTGAGGGAAACGAGGGGGCCGGGCCAGGGAGGGATCTAAAATTAAACATCAGAAACGCCCTGGGCGGGGTAGGAAATGCGCCGGCTTGAACAATGGGTGGAGAGGGGTGAGGGAGTCCGACAGGGGCAGAGATGTGTGAAACACGACAGGTAGAGGGACTGCTGGAGACAGGGTGAGAGGGGCAGGTTGGGGGGAGGGGGATGTACAGAGTCAGGCCAAGAGCTGCTGACTTAGTAGCTGGGGAACCGGGTTCGAATCTCGGCGCCGGCTCATCACCCTGTGATTCTGGGCAAATCACTTCATCTCCTCGTTCCTACAAAAGAAAGATTGTGTCCTCCTGTCATGCAACCGGTGCTCATGTGATGCGCTCCAATACCTACAGTCCAGTTCACGCTACAAAAAGGTAACAAGCTTTGTATAGCGCCACTCCATACCAGGCGCTTTCTTCAGAGCGCTAATGGGGAGGGGATAACAAGAGAAGATGAGCTGTGCACACGGTGAGCGAAGGGGGGGTCAACACTGAGATAAGCGTGTGCTTGGGTCGAGACCGTCGTAATATTCCGTCGTAAGCACGCCTCAAGGGCAGCCTGGAACCCCACTGCAACAAACCACTCTGCCAGCCATGTGGACATTGCGCCAGACCTGTCCTGCCATCTGGAAATAACATTACGTCTGCCCTCTGATGGAGACATGGCATAACAGCTGTTTTCTGATTGAGGAATGACATCACAGACACTGACGTCACATCTGCCCAGGGATAGATCAATGGCATCACTTCTGACCTGTGACAGAAAAATGACGTCACAGCTGCCCTGCCCCCTGTGCATGAGACAGGGGAATGGCATCACAGCTGTCCTCTGATAGAGACATGACATCATAGGTGCCCTGCCATCATGGTAGGACGTCACATGTGTCATGAGACAGAAGAATGTCGCCCCAATTGTGGTAAATGACATCACAGGTGTCATGCCAAATCCCTAGGAATCGTCCTTGACAAAAAAAAACAGTCTGAAGTGCCAAGTAAACACCACGGCCAAGGATGCACGTTTTCAGCTGCGTCTGCTCTGGATACGCGTCCCTTCACCGGGTGCAAGCACGCTGTGACCCGGCCCTCCTGAAACACCCCTCGCGCCGCTGAAGGCAGCTCCGCAGGCCTCGTCCCAGGGGCCAGAGGGAATGACTTCCTCTCTCCGGTACCCGGGACGAGTCCTGGGCAAAGTGGGCTCTGGCCCGGGGCCCCAGCCTCCCAGGGGCCCCCGGATAGAGCACCTCTGTCCTACACACAGTCCGGCCCTGATGACCTTCATTAATTCCTAAGCAGATTGTTGCAATTATCATTTTCCTTTAGTTTCTTTTTAATGTGGGTGATGTGCCTAGAGTCTAGTACAGACATTTTGCAGACAAATGTTGTTTGTTTTTCCATGCAACATCCATAAAAAAGCTCTTTTAGATCAAAACAGGACCTCGGATGTGAGAAGTGGGATGGGTCACAGAGATTATTTGCGGTAATATTAGTGAGCTGCTGATGTGTAACAATATTTAAAACACATCACTATCCCTGAATTTTAGATGGAAACACATTTAGAATTGGGACCAGTGTGTCTGTGCAGTGACCTGGCCAAAGAGGGCACGAAAGAGCTGAAAATGGATCATAAATTCAAAGCTGTTCCAAACAGGGGCCCCAAAAATAAGTTTGTCCCGGGGCCCCACAAGTCTTAAGATGCGTCTGCCTGTACCAGTGCCATTTGCTGGCTTCTTATGGAAGCTAGAGCCACTCTGTCACCATCACCAGTGCAGGCACATCCTTGCCATCACCAGTGCAGGCACATCCTCGCCATCACCAGTGCAGGCACATCCTCGCCATCACCAGTGCAGGCACATTCTTACCATCACCGCTGCATGCGTATCATCACCGCTGCAGGAGCATCCTCACCATCACATTACAGGCACATCCTCACCATCATCAATGCAGGCACATCCTCTCCATCATCAATGCAGGCACATTCTTACCATCATCAGTGCAGGCACATCCTCACCATCACCATCGCAGGCACATCCTCACCATCACCATCGCAGGCACATCCTCGCCATCACCATCGCAGGCACATCCTCGCCATCACCAGTGCATCACTCACAAAGTTTTCAGCCTCCACTCTGACACACCTGGCTGCTAAGGTGCAGAGGTCACGTGGGACCAGACCACCAGGAAATGCAGAAGTCCAGCTCCTTGAACCCCTGACCTTTTACAGTGACCAAAGGGACACCTTTAAGGCTTGACCCCGGTGTAGAAATGGTACAGGTGCCCGTCCCCCCGAAAGGAAGGCACCACTACCTGGCTGACGGTCATTAAGTTCCAACCTAGAGCCCTTCTGCATGAGAGACTTTCAAATAATGTGTCATGCAAAAAATTGCTTAACTGGAGTTTCTACCACAGTGTCCCCTGTAACATGTCCCACTGTACCCTGGCAGCTAGGCCTGTTTGTGTGCTATTGTCCTTCGAGCAAGACAGAGGCTGGAAGAAGAGGTGATTTCCACCCCCTCCTCCCCCATACTGGTGCTCAGAATGTGAATAAGGAACAAAGATGCCTTTAAATCTTTTTATCTTGTCACATTTGCTGTGTGTTGAAATACAGAGGTCAGCTGTCAGGCACTGTCTTTTGACAAATTTCTGCTTCTTCTTTTAACACTGGGATTGGGTTTTACTTTGCATTCTCTGCAAAGAGAGAGGGTGTTGTAAAGTGAGCTACGTGACAATCGCTGGTGTGAAAGGAAAAGGTGTATGTTGTTCTGTTTTGTAACACAACAAAGTATAAATATAGATAAATGAACTGGGGAAAATACTTAAAAAATAAGCTCTTCGCAAAGACACTACTTGTCAAATAGTTGATGAAACCCGATTTCCACACATTAATGCTGATGGGCTACAGAGTTTTACCAGGGAAACTGCCTGCGCGCGCACATTCTGCAGCTATTCAGTAGCAAGCGTGGTGTCATATGACAGTGCCGTAGTCATATATTCGTGAGCGTTCTCCACAGTGTACTCCAGAGATGTAACACTGATGGCGGCAGCCCCGCCCCTTGCTTTGAGTTGTCCATAGGCTCGTCCAGGCCGCAGTAGCCTTGTTCCCTTTAGACCCCTCCGTTTCTAAAGACGAGCAGCAGCTGTTGTTTGTGCTGGGGGGGGGGGGGGGGGGGGGGGGGGGTGTTTAAGTGTTCACCCCCCCCCCAAAAAAAAAAAACACCACCTCCCTTGTCCAGGACTGCCCTGCCACAGGCCCCTTCTTTAGAAATTTGGGGATTCCTGAGGATTATACAGAAAAAGCACCTCTGAACCCCACATCCCATCAGCTCTAGGCTTTAAAGAGTCACCCCCGCACAGCACGACTGAACTGTATGAAGACACCCAGGAAAGATGGCGAACAGCACAGGTGCCCAGCTGGGCTCCTTAGAAGGGGCTGGGAAGGGGAGGAAGGGCTCGGGGATGGCGGTGAGAGGGCTGGGGAGGCAGAGGGTCAGTGGAGGAGAGTAATGAGAATAGAGGGGGGTGTCGTTAATTAGAGGGGACGTCGTGAGAACAAGCGGCGGAAGGGGTGAGTGAGTGAAGGAAAGAAAGATGAAGGGGGGTCAAAGTCAAGGGTGAAGGGGGAAGGGAGACGAGGTAACAAGGGGAGACATAGGCCTAGGAGAAGAGCGGGAGTAGGTGGAGGAGA
This sequence comes from Pleurodeles waltl, assembly GCF_031143425.1. NCBI lineage: Eukaryota > Metazoa > Chordata > Amphibia > Caudata > Salamandridae > Pleurodeles > Pleurodeles waltl. Next base: position 695,007,949 of record NC_090451.1, read on the forward strand.
GAAAGGAAGAGATAAGTGAGGAGAGGAAAACAGAAGATGCTGGGTGGGGGGCAGGAAACAGGGGAAAGGGGGAGAAGGCAGGAAACATGGAGGATAGAAACCTATGTGTGGAAGCAGAGGGAGTGGGGGCTTCAACAAAGGACCCTGAGAGCAGAAGAAAGGGAGAGGAGAGTCAGGGAAGGAGGGAGGAGACCGGCACCGAGTGGGAAGCCCACCCCCCCGGCGGCCTCAGTGCGTGCTTGGGGGAGGGGGGGATTAAAAGAGTGGTTAAAAGGCCAAAGGTTGTGGTGTCTCAAAAGTGACTCTAATTAGCAGGCGATTAGAGGGGCAGCTGAAGGGGGGGGGGGGGGGGGGTGCAGAGACAGGCGCACAATAGTTCCGGAAGATTTCTGACAAATGTCAGGCCCGACGAACAGATGTTGACATTTTTCCAATTACATTCTAGTATTCGCAAAACAGTTCTTTCGAATTAACTTTTTTCATTAACTTAGTAAACGTGTTTTGCATTTAAGTATTTTTTTTAAAGGATGATACTCTCTGAAAAGCTCCCTTTCTCCTCCTGTTGGGTCTATTTTTGCCTTTACCAATATCTTTATTTTTATTTTTCTGCACCCCTCCTTTCGTTCCATTTTGAACCCGGTATCCTTTAAATTTAAACTTTAAAATAAGTTTACTAAACTTTACAGTCCACATAAACATAACATCATTAAATTACATTATATAAACAAATCCGTGACACGCAAAATATATTTTACCTATACAGGCTTTTTTCTGCAAGTATTAAAACCCAGGTCACTATGAATACTCTGTACATTAACTAAAACCAAAATACAACGAATTGCAGCGTCGGTTGTTCGAATCACAATCCTGGGAAATAGAGGACATAAAAACTGTTTACTGGGAACTAAAGATGTAGGACGCAGAATGGAATTATGATGTATTCTGGAGGGCCTTCTAACCCCAGTCTTGTAGGAAGAGCCTGGCAGTGCACGTACCAGGCCTCACAGGACACGTACTGCACATAACACAACTAGTTACACACACCGAATACAAAGCATCACAACAACTAAACACATCCACAGAAGGAGCGCGCGCAGGAACCAACTCAGTGAACACAGAAAACAGACTATTCTGTGTTGGAATCTTTGCGGCCAGGGCGGGAAGGGAGCTGACCTGTGACCTCGCTGCAAAGACACGCGAAAGGCAACACGGCGCTAAACATATCCCTGTAACAAGCATAACATGTATTTATTGACCTTTTCACATGCTCATAAAAACAGTCCCCTTACACTGCTAGTGGCCCCTTTGAAGGCCACCCTTACCTACCCCCTCCTTGCATTTCACGCCTCTCACGGGAAGCATTTATCTTTTTATCTCCATTTATGGAATATGTGGAAGGAACTTACAAATTCTTCACATATTTTAAACCAAACCCTGGCTTAAAGAAAGAGGGAGTTTGAAACGAAGGAAGTTCAACGTTGGCCATGTCAGGGATTGATGGCGGCAAACACTGGGATGGGTGGTCAAACTCCTGTGGTTATTTTACCAGAAGGGTTGTAGTAGACACGGAAGACAGACTCCCACACTACAGTTTTTTTTATTTTTCAAACACTTTTTTTGATGAGTAAATTAAATATAATTTAGTTACTGATGATTTGGGCGTTGCTTGGACAACTGTTGTTTCCATTTCCCAATCAGAACCGAGATTTCTTGCCTTTCTTTGGCAATGCTTTTGTTGATTTTTAGCTTTGGCCCATAGACAGCTTAAGCTGTCTTGCCAGCCCCGTGTTTTCAAAAATGCGTAGTAATTATACTAATAATGCTCGGCTGCTGCATGGGTATGTCTGGGTGCGAGCCGGGATTATGGGCATACGTTGTCTTTACACGTCTTTTTCTCTGTCTTTGCAGCCTGTCCACCAGGGTCCTTCAAAGCCAACCAGGGCGAGGGTTTGTGCCATCCCTGCCCCTTGAACAGCCAGTCCGTGAACCAGGGTGCCACCGTGTGCTCCTGCCGCACCGGCTACTACCGCGCCAGGAGTGATCCTCCGCACAAGCAGTGCACCAGTGAGTACCCGAAGGACAGGCAGGGGCGGGGGTGAAGGTTTCACACTCGCATCCTCCTATCTTGGCATCAGCCTCCATAGACCTGTGCTGAAGCCAGGCCTTGTGAGGAGCAGTCACGCTCAGACCACGGGAGACCGGAGAGCAGTCACACACAGGCAGTCACACATTCAGAGCACTTACATACAGGCAGTATGGCAGTCAAGGAAAAGTCACACTCAGGCAGTGGAAATGCAGTCACGTGCAGGGAAGTCAGAAAGCAATGCCATGCAGGCATTCCTAGAGCAGTCACAGAGACCGCAAGAGCCCACAAGCAGTCACACACAGGCAGATAGAAATCTCACAAGGCAGTCAGAGCAGTCACACAAGCAGTCTGAAAGCAGTGACACGCAGGCAGGTAGCAATCACATCCAAGCGGTCAGACCAGTCACAGACTAGCAGTCATACTCCAGTAACACTAGTCGTAGAGCAGTCATAGACGGGCAGTCATACTCCAGTAACACTAGTCGTAGAGCAGTCATAGACGGGCAGTCATACTCCAGTTATACTAGTCGTAGAGCAGTCATAGACGGGCAGTCATACTCCAGTAACACTAGTCGTAGATCAGTCATAGACTGGCAGTCATATTCCACTAATGCTAGTGGTAAAGCAGGCACAGACAGGCAATCATGCTGCAATAATACCAGTGTTAAAGCAGTCACAGAAAGGCAGTCATACTCCTTGTGTGCAGGGTGGAGGCTTTGGGGCGAAGGCGATTGGTGGGCATTTTACATATTGTTTTTTTTAAATATACTAGCTGTATCCTTTCGAAGGTCATCAGAACATATTTCATCTGAGAGAGTCTCCGTATAAAAAGTTTGAAGACCACTCTTAGCACTGTCTTGTCAATTGCAAGACAGCTGCTATTCAAAATAACTTTAAACTTGCAAGTTGTTTTTTAATTAACTGGTAAACTTCCCACCCACTCCCCCTCTGTCCTTGCTTCTCATTGGGCGAGTTACCTAACACGCAACAAGCAAAATAGAAGAGTCTTTTCAATGTGGGTACAGGATTGGCTGGATCTGTGTCAGAACTTCAGAGTAACTACCTACTCTGTGAATAGTATCTGTTTAGATCCTTTGCACCTTAGTGTATCCTGTGTAGATAATTAGAAATTCTCTCATGGATCTGGGCCTAGTGGAGCCACCCGGAGATATCTGAGCTATGAAATGGGATTAGTGTTGAATACGCTTCTTGTATTTCTAAATTTGCCACAGTGCACTCTGGTACTTGTAGTCTGATGTTGCAGCCATTTTGTCTTCGTCTTGCTCCCACAGGTACGCCTTCGGCACCACGGAGCATTGTGGCCAAAATTAACGGCACGTCGGCCATGTTGGAGTGGAGTGAACCACTGGAGAACGGTGGGCGCAGCGATGTCACCTACACCGTGCTGTGCCAGGAGTGCCCCGAGCGACAGCTCTGCCGTGCCTGCAGCCGGGTCACCTATGGCACTCGGCCTGAGGGGCTGACCGAGCGCCGACTACTCATCCATGGCCTGCAGCAATATGTCACCTACACCTTCGAGATCCAGGCCCTCAACGGGGTATCGGGGGAGAGCCCCACCATGCCCCACTCTGAGTCTGTCAACATCACCACCAACAAGGACGGTAAGGGGGACTAGAGTTGTGAGGCCCTTATAGAGTTTGTAAAGCTACGGACCAATAGGGCTGTGGGACTGCAAGGAACTGTGGGAATAAGATTTAAGGCCCTCTGGGAGCTCTACCTCCCCGGAACCTGCACCCTATGACATCCTGCGCCATGCCTGACCATAGACCATGTGCACCACCACCAGCCCATGCCTATTTTTAGGCGTTCTGCACCATGCCTAACGTTCAGGCCCATGCAGCGTGCCTTATCTCCACGTGTCTTACTTCCAGGCGCATTCACAATGTCCAACTATGCACCATGCCTGACCTCAAGGCCCAATGCCTACCTCCCAGTATTCTGCAACATGTTTGACCTCCAGGACCATGCACTTTGCCAGACCCCCTGGCCCATTTCTACCTTCTAGCATACTGCACCAGGCCACACCTATGACATTCTGTGCCTTCCCAAACCACCAACATCCTGCACCATGCCTGACCTCCAGGTCCGTGCATGCGTTCAAGCTTTCTTCACCATGCCTGACATCCAGGACCATTCACTGTACCTTACTGCTAATAACATTCACCATGCCTGACTCACAGGACCCTGCACCATGCCCAACTCCATACACCCTGCTCCTCCTTCATGTCCAGTCCTGAGGACTCACATCTATGTCCAAACCCCAGGACCTTAAAGAATGTCTGACTTTTAGCTAACACATCAGTAGGATGGGGCAGATGGGGATCATAATATGTATGGTACAGCCCTACTCACAGCTTTCAACTCTCTCCTCTACCTTGCAGTCCCCCTGCCGGTGTCTGGCATTCAACAGACCATGGCGACTGACAGCAGCATTGCTCTTACCTGGCCAGTCATCCAGCCACCGAGCGGCAACGTGCTGGACTACGAGGTGAAGTATTATGAAAAGGTATGTACGGAAAGCAGCAACTGTGTGCATTTCAGATGTTGGGAGCTTCTCTGTCACTAACAAACACTCCCCAGTACCAGAAAATAATCCTGCACACCTCAGAAGCAGGAAGCTTCTCTCAGTAACAAACCATCAGCAGCACCTGAGAGTAATGCAGGGTGTGTGCACACCTCAAGAGAGGCAGGGAGATTCTCTTTCACTAACCAACCATCTACGCCTCCTGAGAGTAATGGTGGGTGGGTGGAGGGGGGTGGGTGTTTGGGTGTGTGTGTGTGTGTGTGCTCACGCACGTCAGAAGCGGGGACCTTCTCTGTCACTAGCAAACCATCAGCAGCACCTGAGAGTAATGCAGGGTGTGAGCACACCTCAATGGAGGCAGGGACATTCTCTTTCACTAACAAACCAACTCCAGGTGCTAAGAGTAATGCAGTGTGTGCACATCTCAGAGATGCAGGGACCGTCTCGGTCACTAAAAACCATCCCTAGCGCCAGACTATAAGACAGTAGATGTGTGTGTAGCTCTCCAATAAGAAGCCACCCAGAGCTTCATGCAGTATCCGTGCATGTGAATCTAACTAGGGGGCTGCAGGAGGGGCTCTGCAGACTCAGAATCCAGAGAGGCGGAATGGCCCGGAGCACAGGAACGCATGGCATGTGCCTTTAGAATCATAAGAGCAGGTCTGTGCTGCTGCCTGGCCCAGCCGTGCCCATCCAGGCCCTGCTTGGCTCCTCGAGCTGTCCGTTATCCATACCATGAAAGGGCTCTTTTGTGCCATGCCTGGAAACCCCCTCCCTCTCACTCCCCCAGCCTCCATGGCTGCATAAAAGTCTCCTTCATAAAAGCTGGCATCGGTGACCGAACCTCTGCGACATCACTTCCTGCTCCAGCAAGATCCTGCTTTTGTCAACACAGCCTTTGTTCTTTCCTTTATTATTTCTATTTTATTTAAGGAGAGATATGTTTTTTTAGGAGTCTCTTTTGGAGGGTATGTCTTCCCAGGGTGTATTTTTTGGCCAAACTAAAGGAAGGAAACATTGGAAACTGGTAAGGTTGCTAAATGTCAGAGCAAGCAAAAAACTAGAGTGCTGTCATTAATAGGTTATAGGTGGGACAGGCGGTGCCTGTGAAAGCGCGGTGAGGCTGGGGCAGGAACAATCGTACAGCGGGCGCTTCGATGCGCTAGGGCTGCATGGGTTGACTTATGCTGCATGGGTTGACTTCTGCTGCATCCAAAGAGTGAAGGCCTGAGATCACTATGTAATGATAGTATTCCCCCCCCCATTTCCTGATGCAGTGAGGTGGCATAAAGTTTGGACCTTCAAAGAGAGAAGATTGAATTGCCTGACTATTGCTATGAAAATGAAAAAGTGTAGTGATGTCAAAAATGGCGCAAAACTGAGATTCAGGACTTGGCCTTTTTATCCAGCCAAGCCTGATTTGGAAAATCAAGTTCTAATTTCCTACTGCAAATAGTTGATGGTGAGCTTACGCCCAACAGAAGAATCTGTTATAGGCAAGCGGCAAACAGATCAATAACTTATTTCCTTTTTATCTTCTTATCGTCTGACATGATAGCTCAGCGAGCTGATTGTTGGCATGCTGAGAGCTGTAGGTTACAAACTCTAATCCAACAAGGCTCAGTCAGCCTTCCATGTTTCTGAGGCTGGTAAACTGAATTATTCAGAGTTTAGAGGATTGGATTGATTTGAACACCATTCCTCTAGAATGGCACACTCCACATCACACCCCAAGAATTGTGACCCTGCCGAGGCCAAAGGACCAGGTGAGCGGCCTTTTTTCCCCAGCAGCACATGAATAGCTGCACCTCACGGGGTGCTTAAGCCTTGCCTGAAAGACTGCCCTACTAACAAGCATCTGCAACGCAACGGGTCTCCTATATTTCAAGCAAGTTATTTTAGCAACCGTGCCCATGAGCAAAAAAAAAGAAAAAAAGGGAAAACTGAGAAAAGACGACTTAACAAAATAAAATAAAGTTAGCTTTAAAAAATAAAACTTACAACTTTGTCCTGCTCGACACGTTTTTGCCAGTCACAATGCTCCTGTTTGCGGGGCAGTCGAAGTTGAAACAAAATAGTACCGCAATCACGTCGGGACCAGCGGACGGGCACTAATTAAGTTGAAATCAATTAGTGCTTGATTCCTGCTCGACACATAGAAACGGAAGTGATGCTGGGCATGCCTTGACGAATTATGTGTCTGTAAAGAAGAGAGTCACGCAAACCAACAAATGGTGAGCGACAGGCGGGCTCCAAGCCCTTTACTGAACACAACAGCGTCTCGCATACGAGACGAATGCGCAAGCGCATGCACTCGCTGGCTCGACCCTAAAAACTGAAGGCTCCCCCAGTACCGCCTTGCGGGCTGTCAGAACCATAAGATGTAGGCTGCCAGTTGCTGGCCAAGAATCAAACACTGGTGTTGCTTTCATTTTTTATCACACAAATTATACCAGAAGAGCTATTCTCATCAAGCAGGAACCTGCTAAATCAGAGGTGTAAACAAAAAAAAAAAATATATATATATATATATATATTATTTTGTATATAAACTGGGAACACCTAACTGAAGTAAAATGTTTTACCATCAAACATCGGGTCCACTTCGGGGCTTAAATGTGGGCTGAGAGATCTATAGCATCACCATAGAACCCATTGTTTTTTAAATATGACAGATTCCGCTATACTTTTGGTAGAACAGGTCTGCCCTGATGAAGGCTGCCTTCTACTGTTCACCAGAGGGCCGAAACTGCCAACAGGGGCCATTATGATTTTATAGTACTGTTAACATGAATATATCTAATACCATAAATGTCATAGCAACAGGCTAACACAGCTGCTTGAGGTAATACAATGGATTATATATAATATAACAGCATTGTATATGAATAGAGATGCCATCAAGTTCAGGGGTTGAGACTGGATGTATGAAACTAGTGCATTTTGGTCTAAATAGGATCATTTTTCATGAAATAACAAGAATAAAGATTTTCTGAATTTATGCCAGCACAATAAGATATTATTTTTTTAATGTATTTTCAACATCTTTTAAACTGCAATAAACAGCTTATCTTTACATATTTTGTTTTAAAATGTGGTTTGCCTGCCCCTATTTTTTATATATCATAATCTTACAATATTTCCTGATCAGGTGGCCACATCAGTGGTCTACGAGCAATATTTTAATTTGACATTGCCCTAATTTTAAAAAAGTAAGGTGTGCACATTTCTGGAACTCTCTTAGAGTTATTGTTTGTGGATAAAGAGAGGTTTCAGGGTACCAGTTCTGGGCATTGGGGGGTGCCACACCTAAGTGCTCCAGGCCCCCCGTGCCAGTCCCGCACCCAAGCCCTCACAGCAGCCTCCCCTTCCTACCGCAGGGTGCCGTCGGCGGGACCACCATGTTCCTGAAGACCCCCAGTAACCGGGTGCAGCTGGAGAGCCTGAGGAAGGGCACCTCCTACGTGGTGCAGGTGCGCGCGCGCACCGAGGCCGGCTACGGGGACTTCAGCGGCGCCATGGACTTCCAGACCCAGGCCAGTGGTGAGTGAGGGGCGCACTCGGGGGAGGGAGGGCTGAGGGTAGGTGGACCAAGCAGACGGGGACCGGCCCCAAGCATGGGCAGGAGGCAGAGAATCGGTGACAGAGGGGGCAGAGGGGAAGATGAAGGGTCAAAGGGTAGCTGGCAAGGGCTGCTGCAGAGGCTGAGAGGTCAGAGGGCGGCAGGGAAGGGGCAAAGACCGGGGCAGGAAGTAGCACGGAGAAGGGGCAGGTGAGGCAGAGCTGGTGGTAAGGCAGAGAGTAGGGGGCTGGTGTGAGGGGATGGACAGGAATCGGGGGGGCATAGGGAGAGGCTGGAGGAGGGGTAGGAGGCGGAAGGGGTGAGGTATGGAAGAAAGGAGGGATAGGTGGGGTAGACAAGGAAGAAGGAAAGGGGCAGCAGAGAGAGGCAGGGGGAGAAACAGGGCAGAGGGGAAGAGGCTGAGTGGAAACTGCAAACCATGCTGCAGGATTCAGGCCGGGCGAGAGGACAGAGGCAGGCCTGCACCAGGACTGGAGGGCCTAGGCCCCGGGGCAGAAAGGCGGAGGTGAGGAGGGGCAGAAATCTGGCGGAGAGGCAGATAAGGGGGGGGGGGGGGGGGGGTAGAGGCAGAGTGGAGAGCGCACGGGCAGGAGGGCTCTAGCAGGCCTAACTCGTCACAGCGGCCAAGTTTCCAGGGTCCATGCCTGGTGTGCTGCTAAGCTCCAGGGTTTTTCCTTAGGATTCTGAGACTTGTGGTCCTGTTTTATAATGGAATAAAGGGGACCACATCGCGCATGGACCTGGGGAACGTGGCAGGGCTGGGCTTCAGGGCAGAAACAGGAGGCAGAGATCCGGGGGGGGGTAGGGGTATGAGGAAGCCGAGGAGAGAGCAGAGCCGTAGGGGGCGAGGGGGCAGATGCAAGGGGGCAGTTGTAGACTGGAGCAATAGACCGCAGGCATCATGTATAAATTACACTTCTCCCCGTGGAATAAACGGCGTCTCTATCAATAACGTGTTCATCTCACAAAAGATGAAAAGACTCAGCACAAAGGAGGAATTAATCTTCTTAAAGAGGAAGCAGTCCGCGGGGTTAGGGGTCAGCCTTGTCTCTGGGCGCCAGAGTAATGCTGTCAAGCTCTGTGCCCCCCCCTCGCCTTGACCTTCCCTTCTCAAATGCCCGGACATATACTATTGCCTACTAGCAGGGAATCTGATCTTGGGGAGGGGGGTCGTATGCAGTGTTAACCTCTGACCTCTTCGCTGCAATCCAAGTCCTGGTTATCTGCGGCAGATCTTGAACTTCACCTCTAACATCCTTGTGACGTCACCTCGCTTTGTAACACCCCCTAAAAGGACCAGAGCCTGGCACTGCGCACCCCCAGAGCTCGCCCCGCCTGGCCTTGTGGCCCCCTCTAGAGCTGGGGTGCAGGGTAATTTTGTGAAGCCCCAGAGCAGAGGCTCGGTGCAGGGTATTATGAACCCCCAGAGTAGCCACCCACCCTTGTGACACCCCCAGGCTAAGGCCCCCTAGCCGGGCCCCAGACAAAGGGCTCCCTAAGGATCCGGACCAGACCTGCCCAGGCCTCGCGCCCTCGGGCGGCTGAATGGCAGGATTTCCTCCGGCACAGGACCCCACGTCACGCACCACGCGACCAGGAAATGCTCCCATTATTTATCGGGGACTCTGCATTCAGTCCCAGCAGATGTCTTGCACGAGCACTCTACCCCTCTCACAGACCTTGTCCTCCCATGGTGGGAGTGTGGGCGAAGAATACTTCACCCCTCTCCAGGGAGAAGGACTCTGATCCCCTCTCCACAGACCCTACCAGCCCATGCCAGGACTGTGACCCTCTCCACAGACCGTACCAGCCCATGCCAGGACTGTGAGTGCAGAACGCCCCTCCCCTCTCCACTGACCCTACCAGCCCATGCCAGGACTGTGACCCTCTCCACAAACCCTACCAGCCCATGCCAGGACTGTGACCCTCTCCACAGACCCTACCAGCCCATGTCAGGACTGTGACCCTCTCCACGGACCCTACCAGTCCATGCCAGGAAGAAGGACTCTGATCCTCTCTCCACAGACCCTACCAGGAATGTGAGTGCAGAGCGCCCTGCCCCTCTCCACAGACCCTACCAGCCCATGCCAGGACTGTGACCCTCTCCACAGACCCTACCAGCCCATGCCACGACTGTGACTCTCTCCACGGACCCTACCAGCCCATACCAGGAAGAAGGACTCTGATCCCCTCTCCACAGACCCTACCAGGAATGTGAGTGCAGAGCGCCCTGCCCCTCTCCACAGACCCTACCAGCCCATGCCAGGACTGTGACCCTCTCCACAGACCCTACCAGCCCATGCCAGGACTGTGACCCTCTCCACGGACCCTACCAGCCCATGCCAGGAAGAAGGACTCTGATCCCCTCTCCACAGACCCTACCAGGAATGTGAGTGCAGAGCGCCCTGCCCCTCTCCACAGACCCTACCAGCCCATGCCAGGACTGTGACCCTCTCCACAGACCCTACCAGCCCATGCCAGGACTGTGACCCTCTCCACGGACCCTACCAGTCCATGCCAGGAAGAAGGACTCTGATCCCCTCTCCACAGACCCTACCAGGAATGTGAGTGCAGAGCACCCTGCCCCTCTCCACAGACCCTACCAGCCCATGCCAGGACTGTGACCCTCTCCACAGACCCTACCAGCCCATGCCAGGACTGTGACCCTCTCCACGGACCCTACCAGCCCATGCCAGGACTGTGAGTGCAGAACGCCCTGCCCCTCTCCACAGACCCTTCCAGCCCATGGCAGGACTGTGACCCTCTCCACAGACCCTACCAGCCTATGCCAGGAAGAAGGACTCTGATGCCCTCTCCACAAACCCTACCAGCACTGTGAGTGTAGAGCGCCAGCCCCTCTCCACAGACACTACCAGCGCATGCCAGGACTGAGTGATAAACGCCCTACCCCTCTCCACAGACCCTACCAGCCCATGCCAGGACTGTGAGTGCAGAACGCCCTGCCCCTCTCCACAGACCCTACCAGCCCGTGCCATTACTGTAAGTGATGAACACCCTGCCACTTTCCACAGCCCTTGGCAGGTTTGTGAGTGAGAAGCACTTCACCCTTCCTTAAATCGCCCACTAAACTATCCATGATTGGCCGTGGAGCATAAAACCATCACACCCTCTCCACAGACCTTACTAGCCCTTGGCAGGACTGAGAGTGAATAACACAAACTTCTCATCAACACAGACACTTATAGTCCATGCAAGGTGTGTGAACAAAGAACACTTGACCCCCCCTGCAGACCCCATAAGCCTGTGACAGGACTGAGCTAAGGACTCCCCTCTGTTCCACACAGGCCCTGCTAGATCCAGACAGGACTGCACTCAGCCACGTCCACAGTGCATCTCATTCTGTGGTGGGGGTACGATGACAACACTCCACAGACCATCACAGCCATGGGGGGGCGTGAACTGGTCATTTAGCCACTGATGCTTAGAAGCATTCATACCTTAATAGTTCACTTGCGAGAGCCTCTGTTCGGTGGTGTTGTGTGAGTGGGTGGTCTGTAGATTTTGTCGATATTGTCTCCTGCATCCTCTGACCCTCCCTGTATCTTATCCCTGGCAGAGCACGTGCGTGGGGAGCAGTTGGCACTGATCGCGGGCTCGGCCGCAGTGGGCGTCGTCCTGGTCATCGCCGTCATCATCATTGCTGTGGTCTGCATCAGGTGAGTACCCACCTGTGACGCCTCGTGTGACCAATTGTGAGCCACGCCCTGTGTGACAGGTGTGTGCCACGCCCTGTGTGGCCTGTTGTGTGCCACGCCTTGTGTGACCCACTGTGTGCCACGCCTTGTGTGCCCCGTTGTGTGCCATGCCTTGTGTGACCCACTGTGTGCCACGCCCTGTGTGACCCGTTGCGTGCCACGCCTTGTGTGACCCACTGTGTGCCACGCCTTGTGTGACCCACTATGCACCACTCCACGGGTGACCCGTTGTGAGCTATGCCTTGTGTGACCTACTATGCACCACTCCACGGGTGACCCGTTGTGAGCTACGCCTTGTGTGACCCGTTGTGTGCCACGCCTTGTGTGACCCGTTGTGTGCCACACATGTGTGACCCACGCCTTGTGTGACCCGTTGTGTGTCACGCCTTGTGTGACCTGTTGTGTGCCACACCATGTGTGACCCACGCCTTGTGTGACCCGTTGTGAGCCACACCTTGTGTAACACGTCGTGCTACACTATTTGTGTCATCAGCTAACCACGAAGAACATCACAAGGGAGAAAATACCCTGCTACACGTCTCCACTACAGCCCCTCGTCTCTTACAACCTTTTAACTCCGATCCTTGCTCCAGGGGCCACAGATTGATGCTTCATTGTGGGACTCCCAGCGCCTTTCCTGAACCCACACACTCATCTGTTAAAAGACACTCTTTCAGAGACGGTTCAAACCATGTTTAGAAGGAACAGGGTGCAAACCTCACTTAAAGAAACTGTGCACACATTGAACCCAGGGCGTCCCTTTTCTTCCTCCTTGTCCCACCCTAAGGATAGTTTATGAAAGACCTTCCAGATCCGTACAGTGCAGCATCTATTTTTAGGGTTATTCCTCCAGAATGATCAACAAGCCGGCGAAAAGAACACCCAGGACGTTTTTGCTCTGTTTTTTTCTGATTGGAAAAAACAAACGTGGCTGTGGTGGTGTTATATTTTGTGTAATACATAGCAGTTAATTCTGGTATTCAAATTGTTTTTAAGTATGGGGAGATTAAGAGATTTTCCTAGAATCACACAAATGTGAGATTGGAATCACATTTCCTGTCTTTAGCTGGGGCTCCAGAATTAAAGCGCTTCAAAGATCAAAATTGTGCTACAGCGTTCATTAAATGGCGGGGCAAACAGAAAGGCAAATTAGGCACTAACTGGATTCAGATTATACTATTAAATGAAAACTATGCAGCTCATTTCGTGGAATTGTCAAAAATAAATAATTTGCCTTTTGCTGAGGCACTCAAACACTTTCTGTACTGGCCTCTCCAGCTCCCAGAAGAAAAGAATGTGCCTTAAACATGTACAGTGTTGCACTTAGAAGACAACAAAGTTACAATTAACACTTTTCTTTCAATAAAATGTGCTCTTCCCAATTATGTTTCAAAACGTTTTTACTCTGTTTAACCCGTTCCATTGTAAAACAGCCCTGCAGAGGGGCACTGCACAATGCTGCTGGTGATGTGCCTGTCTCGCTAGGAGGCACTTTGAGATGCAAGGCACCACACTTTAAAAAGAGCAGCAACGTTAGACACGGGGTGGGGGGACTGGAAACCTCACACAACAGCTGCTGATTGAATATTGTGTCTGTGACGTAAATATGAGTTTGCAGGAACAGAGGAACAAACCATTTTCATGACTGAGGAATCTTTCCGTCCTATTTCACTTAATCTGTAAGGTGTGAGGTTTGGTTTCCTATTGCAAGAATAAAAGCCCAAGTGTTTAGTATATAACACTATCTGGATGGACATCGTACTTTTTTTCCAATGTTTGCAGGCAAGAATGAATGCCTTTAATGAAATCAGTTAACTTCTCATCTGATAAGTGTCACAGCCTGTGTGCATTCTATGTGCACTGCGATCAGTAACGTTTACCCAGTTTTAGATTAAAACCAGTATGTGTTCAGTGAAAGTCTATGGGGAGTACACATTAGTGTGTTTTTCGTGTGAGTCTGTGGGGAACATATTTAATATGCACCTCGATGCAAATATTTTCTGAACATAAGCTAGTATTCAATCCATGTAAATATATTGGGCATATAATCCGGGCTGTGTGCTCCATCTAAGAATATGGGGAATATAAAGTGTGTGTGTTGAATGCAAACCTTTAGGGATTGTATACTAGTCTGTGCACTCTGGTGAATACAAACAGGTGTGTGCTGTGTGGAAGTGTATGGGGAGAAGAGGTCAGAGCACACTTTGTAAATCTGTGGAGAACGTAAGGCAAGACACTTTCAACGTCTGGCCAGAAAAAAGCTAGATAGCATCCTTACCACTCTTTTGGAGGAGGTAAACTGTTTTCTCGCTGTGTAAGTGTATGAGAGATAAAAGCCACAATACTTGTAAAATGGGTCTATGTGGGAGAGAAAAAAAATACATTTTAAAATGCACCCTTTAAAAAGGAACAGTAAAAAAGGGGAAAAAAACCATGAAGTAATAGTTTATTTGAAAATGCTTACTTGTGCATAAAGCATTGTTAAAACGTGTCTGTGTGAGAAAGACAGGCAGATTATTTTTAAACAGTGCTCAGGATGAATGTGTTGTGGGACATCCGGTACCGCAGCCCTCTCTCGGGACATCTCTGAAATGTTTCTCTTCTATTGTTTTCTGCAGGAAACAGGGAAATGCCAAAGAACCCGAGACCTGCGATAAGCACAGCCAATACCTCATTGGACATGGTGAGTGCCGGGGGACATGCTTTCCTCTCATGCGGGGTCCTTCCACAGCTACCTCTAGGTCAGATGCACTCCCCTGGGGTGGTAGGATTCTCTAATGTGCTTGAACAATGTGAGGCTTTCTACCCTTCTTCTGGAACTCTAAACACTGGAAAAACACGTCCCACCGCTGCCACCAATTGTGGTTCTATCAGCCTCTCTCTGAGAGCTAGAGTTCAGATACTCACCCTTTCACTGCCATCAGCCATGTTGTTATCAGCCCTCTTTGAGGACTACAGTCTGAACTCTCCCTTTACCATTGCCATCGGCAGTGGTGTTATATTCTTCTCCTGGACAATTACAGTCTGGCTTCTCATCCCCCCTCTGCTATTATCTGTAGTGTTTTTGCCTTATCTAAGAAAACACAAGTCTGGACTCTCACCACACCTATGCCACAACTGTGAGTTATTCAGTTACTCTTTAGGAACTCTTACACCACTGCTGCTACTTCTTTTTTTTTTTCCTCTGCTCTGAGAACACCAGGCTCGGGGAGTCTATAAAGCCCTCATCAGCCGATTAGAAGTAGATAGGGGTACTGAGAAGCGAGGAGTGCTATCATGTTCTAGTGAAGAGAGGTCTGGACTCGCGTCCTCCAGCTTTGGTGTAGTGTGCTACAAGAGCAGGAGTGGTTAATCTGCCTCACTAGCACTAGATTCCTATAAGTGATCAAAGATCTTGGGACCCTTGGATGGATTTATTGTTGAATCTGTGCTGTCTGTCAGGAACTAGTTGGCTAGGCACAGCGCCTTTGGCGACAAGATCATCCTTGAGTCCTGGACAGCCACTGCACCATGGAAGACAAGCACCCAGGCTGGAAGAATTACTATGACATAAAGTTAATGAGAAGGCGCTCTACCCTGCAGTGGTAGCGTTGAGCTTGGAAAAGACTGTCTTTGTAGCTTAGACACTGTGATCAAAAGTTATTTGAGATTTTGAGCTAAATGTGCTCTTGCCTTTGCCCCCTCCTCAGGCACCAAGGTCTACATTGACCCCTTCACGTATGAGGACCCAAATGAGGCAGTCCGTGAGTTCGCCAAGGAGATCGACGTCTCGTACGTGAAGATCGAAGAGGTCATTGGGGCAGGTGAGCACCTGGCCTGGATGAGGGGGGAGGGAGTTTGTAATCCAATGAAGTGTCAGTGTGAGGGCTCCCTAATGTGGCAAGCCATTATCCACTTTATCAAATGTTTTAGCCACCTATTCATCCACTATTTTGTGCAGAGCCAACCTTCTCATCCCACACCATGCATCCGGTGTCCTGGGAGTCACCCTCCTCCCCATCTACTTCCTCCCCATACATCCATGCATCCTCCCTCACCCTCTCCTTTCATCAGTCATCTCTAGTCCTGTGCCATATTAAGGACACGTGTGGAATACCTATGCTCATGTTTTAAAGGGGGCAGTGAGCAACAAACCACTTTATTGGATGTTTTGCTGATGATGTATGGATTGCAATCTGATTATTGCTTGATCACCTGTTGAAGATTATCAGACAAGGTGATGGATGTTATGAAAGCGGCTTTGAACGCTATACCTTGTGGTTTGTATTGTAAATTTTGTAGGTTAGGATTGTAGTGACAGGTTGAGATGTGCCCCTAACATCAATGCTTTTTTCTCTGCTTTCTTCAACTAGGTGAGTTTGGTGAGGTATGTCGGGGGCGCCTGAAGGTGCCAGGCAAGAAGGAGAACTATGTCGCCATCAAGACCCTGAAGGGGGGCTACACAGAGAAGCAGCGACGGGAGTTCCTGAGTGAAGCAAGCATCATGGGGCAGTTTGACCACCCAAACATCATCCGCCTGGAGGGGGTGATCACCAACAGCTGTCCTGTCATGATCATCACAGAGTACATGGAGAATGGGGCCCTTGACTCCTTCCTCAGGGTAAGCACACAGATGTAAATTGTTGCACTTTCTGACTCTGTGCTACTTAGATGGGAATCGAGTAGGGTAAGAGAATATCATTAAGTCTTCATCCTGTTCATCGAGTTATTAGATGAAACGATGCCAAGGAAGTGGGGCAGGTAAGTTTGGGAGTGGCCTCATGTCGTTTTCCTTTTCTACCTGACACAGTTTTAGCCCAGTTTGAACTAGACCACATCCAGACTCTGACGCACAAACTCAAACCGGGCTCCACACTAGTTTGAACTTTCTAAAACTTTTAGTTCTCCAAAAGTACCAAACCATCACTGCTACTTTAAGGGAGTTACAGACCTAGTTTGTCCCTTTACATTATCTGGGTCTGGTCATCCAGCAGTCAGGTTCTGGTTATCACGCGGAGCGACCTGAGCAGTGATTCCTTGGTTAGTAAGGATCTGTTGTATTGAGCTGTAGAACACCTTAATAGTATCTTTTGCCGGGGGGGGGTCTCTTATGTTTCTCATAACTGGGTTCAAAGAACGAGTGGACTCGTCCACAGCTTCCATCCTGAACATAGGAATGATTCATGAAAGCATTTATGAAAGTGAGAAGTAGTAATATGGAGTACTCTTTTACATAGTCTTGGGTGCTTTTATGAGCTGGCCATCAAACTTCAAACTCCCTTTATTGAAAGTGCAAAATGGGCACCGTCCTTTCTGTTTTTACTAATTGTAAATGATTAGGCTGTGAATAGCCCCAGTTAATTCTCACCCTAGATATTTTGACGCAAACTACAAAGGCATGTTAGAGTATGTAAGAGAGTACCACTGGAATACTCGTTCATGCATATGCCACGTCTGTGTTTGATCCATGAATGTTGCTGTCATTTCTTCATTTCTTTTCATGCCTAATGTTCTGTTTCTCTCTTATTCAGCTGAACGATGGTCAGTTCACTCCCATCCAGCTGGTGGGCATGCTGCGGGGCATTGCATCAGGCATGAAGTACCTCTCAGACATGAGCTACGTCCACCGGGACCTGGCTGCCCGAAACATCCTGGTCAACAGTAACCTGGTCTGCAAGGTGTCCGACTTTGGCCTGTCGCGATTCCTGGAAGAAAACTCCTCTGATCCCACATACACTAGCTCTTTGGTAAGCTGGAGCCCCAGAGGCTGGGTTAGAGTGGGAGTACAGTGGAGTGGCACCCTTTGGAAGGAAGATGTCTGAGAGGCTTGTCACTGTGGGCTCTAGTAGCCTCTTCCTCTAAGAATAAATGATTTACCAGGGAGGAAAAGAAATGTTTGTGAAACTTGGAACCATCTGTAAATAACCTTGAGGGACATTGACTATGTGAGAAGCTTAATGTGATGTAGTTATCACAGCTGGACCCGAGAGTGACGAGCTTGCTGTAATATGGAACAAATGTTTGAGAAGTTTATGGTTTTCAGAGTCATGTGCATTCACATGTATACATTGTAGGTGTCAGGATGTGGTGCATCTGAAGAGCTTGGGGCACATAAACCAATGATTTAGGAGGCTTGGGTCTTGTCAACAGCCCGCCTTAGAAGCTTGGAGTACTTGGCAGATATCGTGAAGATCTTTGCACATAGACAGTGTGAGGCCCCTGGGCAGTATGAGACCCTAGGGCACAAGGGCAGGAAGTTTGAGGAGCCTACAACATGAACACTGAGGATCCTGGGGCATGGAGAAAGTGAGGAACTGGTGGCACATGGATAGGTTTTAGGAGATTGTGTAGCCATGGAAAACTCTAACTTTCAGTGTCTTCAATCTGCCATTTTGCTTCTTTTATGCAGGGTGGAAAAATTCCCATCCGGTGGACGGCGCCTGAAGCCATTGCTTTCCGGAAGTTCACATCGGCTAGTGACGTCTGGAGCTACGGCATCGTGATGTGGGAGGTGATGTCGTTTGGCGAGAGGCCTTACTGGGACATGTCGAACCAAGACGTAGGTGCCCAACGTGAAGCCTTAATACTCTGAAGCAAGCTCCGCGTCCACTAAGGCCTGTTTGTTGAATAATCTTTTTTGATCTTATCCCATGGCACAGGTGATTAATGCCATCGAACAAGACTACCGACTGCCCCCGCCCACCGACTGCCCCACTTCGCTGCACCAGCTCATGCTCGACTGCTGGCAGAAAGACCGCAACGCACGACCACGCTTTGCACAGATTGTAAATGCTCTGGACAAGCTTATCCGCAACCCTGCCAGCCTGAAAGTGGTGGGCCGCGACACTGGCGGGTGAGTTGCGTGCACACCACCACAAAGCTGATACTGTCATCATTACACACTGCCCGTACACTCCTCTGCCTCTGTGCTTGAGACTGTGAATGGCTTGGGCTCCTGCGCCTTCTGATGCAGCGGTTCCCAACCTGTGCTCTGGGGATCCTTGGGGGTCCGCGAAGGCTTCTCAGAGGTTCTGTGACTGCCTAGAAAATTAAATATTCTTAACAGACTAGGTCCCCAGGTTTAAGTAATGGCTCAGTGGGGGTCCCCGGATTCCAATAATGATTCACTGGGGGTCCCCAGGTTCCTGTAATGATGAAGTGGGGGGTCCACAGAAGTCCAAAGGTTGTGAACCACTGTTCTAAGGTGCATGTTTCAGTACCAACCTGTGTGTGCCAGTACCTGGTGGTGTCTCGCTGGTTGGGTGCGTGTGAAAAAGTAGGTGTCCACAGAGCGTTGTGCTTCAGTTGTTAAGTATAATGTAAGCAGGCTGTAGATTAGTGCTGTTCATAATGTAGAAAAAAGTGTAGCCTAGTGCCGTACGTTGAATATTAAATGGGCGTGATTTGCTGCTTTACGTGTAATGCGATTGGATACTTGTGGTTTGACGTAGGAGGTGTGATCTACCTCTGTATCTCTGCACAGTGACTCATGTGACCTGCTGGTGAACCATAGAAGGATGGTGGCATCTAGAGTGCAACTGTTTAAGGGCAGACCGTGGTTACCAAATAAATGCCCCGATTCGCCCCAGCTTGAGCCCAAAAGGAAAAAGGACATGCCACAAATCAGTCCCCCAACTTTTCAGGGACCCCCCTGTTTCAGGCAAGGGATCGCACAGGGCTCAGCACGCTGCTCACAGACTCTTCGGGGGTCCCTGTTCCAGGCTAGCGGCCACCCCAGCACGGGGCTCCAGCCTGGCGGACTCCTTGATGCAGGTCACAGTTCAAGAAGATGGCGGACGTGAAGGGAGGATGCGGCAGACGGGGGGGAAACGCCTGACAGAGCCGCGGCCTTGATGGTCCCGAGCCGGATCAGTGGCCACAGAGCGGCGCTGGCAGGGGGCCCACCGGGTATGGGGAGGGTGGGGCGGCCTTTCTGTGTACAGGGGGCTGTGATGGCGTGCCCAGTCCCTCCAGTGTAGAGGCGCCCTACAGAGGAAACACGGGGGGGGTGAGTACCCCACTTTTATCAAGTTAAGAGAGCTTTTCTTTCAGGCAGAGGAGGGAACTGAGGCGATGAAGAAGGGCCATGACTTTAGGTAGGCCGGGTCCTGCTGGTGCTCAGCACTGGTAGTTCTAATTAAAATAAGATGCCGAGACCGGTCCCTATTGGGGGGCTCTCCATTTTTGCCCTCGCCCTCAGGGTGGGAAAACAATCTTAACTCGGCAGCAGCCCCCCCTCCCTCCCCCCTTCACTGCCCTTGATGTAACTTCAAAGAGACTCGTTATAGTTCTTTCACTGCCTCCTCATCTCAGAAGTGAAGCGTTTTCAATATTTTATATAACGAAGGCATTGCTGTTATTTCATGTAGCTAACAACCATTGACAAAGCTAATAGACCTGGCTTGTTGTAATGTTACTTGTATTATATATCTGGGAGCAGTGACAGAAAGAAGCAGCAAAATACCAGTTGCCAGCACCCTATGCTAAACACAGATTTTTAGATTACGCATTTTTGAGCCACGCCCTTAATTACATTTTCATCACCCCTTAGAGAGACTCCCCAGTTTTTTTCATCCCACTTGAAGCCCTGAGAAGTGCACACTCTCACACACGTTGCCCTTTTGAGGTTACAACACATGTGTGTTGGTTCACAAGACCCTTGGCCACTAGACAATTTAACCAGTCTATATTGTCCTCGAGCATCTTGCCAGAGCCTGGCGTCCTAGGACCGAGGAGATCTGTGTCCAGGACATGTCTTTCTGAGCCAGTTCGATCTGTGTCCAGGGCATGTCTTTCTGAGCCAGTTCGGAAGCACGTGCCGTGTGACCAAGGCATCTCCAAAGCTAAGCAACCTGTGCCGCAGTAGGCACAGGGCCTTCATCATCTGTGTTTATTATTCCTGATGATTGTCTGGGATAATCCAGAAGTGATCTCGTTAGCACCTATTGTGGCACGGCACGTTATTTGTGTTCATTTGTAGCGCTCTTTTTCAGGTCCTACATTTGGTGCTGGCACCATGTCGGATTTATGCCTGATAATCTATCCATAAACACGTCAAGAAAGCGGACGCTACCCCCTGCAGGAGTTGTCTAGGTGTTTTTGTGATGCACTTATCTAACTTAATTTTAGCTCATGCTCGGGACTGGAGGGGGGACTTTTGCAAGGAGCTTGAGTTGGGCCTCAGGGGCAGGGAGGAATTGTTCTAGATGCTGAAGCTGGAGCCAGGCCTTGTAGTCAGAGCTGGAATTAGGCCTTGTTTGTGGGTTGGAGTTGGGCCTTGTGCTCGAGGGTGAAGTCGTACCTCTTGCTCGCGGATGGATTTAGGTCTCACTCTCTGGGCTGGTGTCGGATCTCATCCTCAAAGGCGGAGTCGATCTTAGTGCTTGGGGCAAGAGCCTCGAGCTCAGGGCTGGAGTTAAGACTTGTGCTCAGGGCTGGATCTACCCTCATTCTTGAGGCTGAAGTCAGTTATCATACTCGTAACTGGAGCTGATCTTCCTACTCGTGGCTGGAGTCACGCCTTGTTCGAGGCTTATTCACACCTTATTCAAGGCTAGAGTCTATCTTCCTGCTCGAGGCTGGAGCCAATCCTCATATTCGAGGCTGGAGTCGGACCTCATACTCGGGGCTGGAGTCAATCCTCATACTCCACGCTGGAGTCAATCCTCATACTCCACGCTGGAGTCAATCCTCATACTCCACGATGGAGTTGTCTCCTGTTCGAGGCTGGCATCTGACCTCATGCTTGGGTCTGTAGTCATGTCCTGTGTTGGGCACTGGTCTCAGTGCCCCATTTGTCCGCTGTAAATCTCAGGATGGAGTAGGGATGGCTGACCTCTGGGTGACAAGAGTAAGGAGCATGTCAGTGTGTGGAACCTTGCAGCAGGGTTGCTCCATCCTGGGTTTATCCAAACGTTGTATCCAAGGGCAGATCAGGACAGCCAAGCCTTCCCAGAGCCCCCTGCCTGCCAGGAACAGAAGTGTGGGTTGAGCGACGGGAGCAGAGCCTGCAAAGATGAGATTAGTTGCAGACCTGGAGCCCAGGACACTGTGTCATGTCTGCCCTCACTGCCCCTTACCACCCGCCTGCCCTCCCATGGGACTCCCACATTCCTCGCCATGGCTGCCTGTGAGCAGCCTTTGATAGGATGCAGCTGTCTGTGAGCTCAGCCTGCATCAGGAGCTTATTAAAAACTCCCTTCGCCTTCTGTCACCATCTCTCCCGCTACAAAGGTCTCCCCTTACACCCTGCTCTCCCGTCACGTCTCTCCTGCTCAGAGGGTCTCCCCATACACCCTACCCTCTATCACTGTCTCTCCCGCTGTGAGTGTCTTCCCTTGCACCCTACTCTCCTGTCACTGTCTTTACAGCTGCGAGGACCTCCCCTTGCACCCAACCCTTCTGTCACCTCCTCTCCCACTGCAAGGGTCTCCCTTGTAACCCTTGCTTCTATCAGAGGGAGTAACTAGGCTTTCCACCTCCCATTCCTTTTCCAGTCCCCTTTATATTAGTAGCTTGTGTTCATCCAACTCCTATGAAGTTTGTTCTCTTTCTTCTATTTTGTGTCACTGCGTTTCTCCCCTGGACTCTTTCCGCATTCACTGCCTCGCGCCTCCCTCTCGCCTTCTTCTGAAGCATGTCCATTGTCCTCCCATTTCATTTTCCCTTTTGTTCCTTATTTGCTTGACTCCCCCCTTCTTTCCCCTTTTATTTCCTTCCATTTTCTCTCCTCCTCCCTTTTTCTTCTTGGTGCCCCTTTCATATTTTTCTTCCCTTTCTCACCTGCTTCCTTTCCCTCATCTTTAATGCTTCTTCTTCATTCTTCCCTTTCTCCCTCTTCTTTCAGTACCTCTCTTCTCATTGTGCATCTCTTTCCTTCCTTTCTACATGTCTTTTTTCTTCTTCACTTGTCTCCTTCTGCCACTTTTCTTTCTCTTTTCCATTCCTCCCCTTCCTTCTCCCACTTTCAGAGGATACCGGTCTCCCGGGTTGTTTTCGTTATATTATGCTTGATATTTATGACCTTTGTGCCACTCATGCTGGAAATATAGTCTATTCCTACTTTAAGATGCTTTAATTCAGCTTGTCTCAGCCATTGGCGTAGTTTCCCTTGGAATCTTTAATCGTTTGCTTGCAACAGTGTCAATCACATCTTGGAACAGCCCACAAGAGTGATTTGATGTCTCAAACATTGCTTACTTTACATCATCCAGATCTGGATGTCCAGCGCCTACCAGAAGCTCAACCCAGGCACGACAAACGTTCTGCTATTTGCCAAGAAAAATAAACATTTGCAACACCATATACATACATACATACATTGTTTTCCAATTGGCTGCTCAGGTATGTCCTTCTACCTCCATATGGGTGCTTGAGTGACTACTCTGCGAATTGCAGGTGGCGTATTTGCAAACTGTTTTTATACAGTTTCATTGTAGGCAAGTGGACCTTGTTCTCCTTAACTGTCATTTCTATAAAAAGATTCAAAACTATACATTTTTATTGTCCTACTAATATAACGTTGAAGCCAACTGATTTCTCTGTGTGGCTTTTTTTTTTTAAACCCTCGGAGCTACTTTTTCCTAGCTAATCTACCCATAGTGGTTGCTGCCAACTTTTAGAGAGTTTTTATTGCATCAAACTGAATGGTCAGGACCTTCTGTTTAATGCAGTCTTTGGAGAAAAGAGCATTCTTCTTTGTCACCAAAAATGTATTTTTGTGAGCTACCGATCTCTGCGCGTGTTTTTCATGGCTGTTTTTTCCATAATAGTGGGTGTGCGGTGGTAGGGCGCAGTGAAAGCATGCTGGGCTTTTCTTTGAAGAGGCGCCGTCAGACTGCGAGATGTGCCAAGATAGGGCTCACACTGCCAGAAATGTACTGTGTGTCTGCATTAAGAAAGTCTGGTCTCCTTCTGCTGTTTTTCAAATGTCAACAGTGTGTGCAGTTGTGGTATTTTTCAAGTCTACCACTAGGACGTATTGTATATCCTTCTGGAAGGCTCCAGAGCCTTCTCATTGAGAGCGGGTGGCTTGCACCCAACCCTTGTATGTTGTAAGTAGTGAGATTAAATGTAATTGGGAGCACACCCATTTACCCCCATGTGCTTAAGGACTCCAGCCAAAAGTGGTCTCAAAGTTTGTGAAACACCATGTAAATGCATTATTTAATAAAACATTTCAAATGGAATAGTGTAAAACTAAATTAATTAGAAAAAAGACCCGACTTGGACCATTGGTGTAGGATGGTGAAACCAAGGGTGATCTGAGCGGTTAATAACTGTGCTATCATTTTGTTTGGCCACTAAAAGGCTATGTAAGACTACTCCAGTTAAATGTGGCCTTTGATTATTCTCTCTTTTCCCTCCGATCTCTCTTGGTATCTTCTGCTTTTGCTGCACTAAAGGATCCTCACTCATCCCACTTCTGACACCATTTGTAGCTTTCACCTCCTCTGTCTGTGTGTGTAACTCTTGGCTCTCCTCTCTCCTTCCCTGCAGACCTTCCCACCCCCTCCTGGATCAGCGCCTCCCTCACTATTCCACCTTCGGCTCAGTAGGAGAGTGGTTGCGGGCCATCAAGATGGGGCGGTACGAGGAAAACTTTGCCAACGCGGGTTTCAGCTCCTTCGAGTTGGTCAGCCAAATATCCACTGAGTGAGTAACTCTGACCGCCACATAGCCCTTGTATCTCATTCCATCTCATATTTGCTGCCCCAACCCAGTCCATAACCATAAGCCTTCCCCCAGTCCCAAACACACTAAAGATGAGGGCAGCATTCAGCAGACAGTGTGGCGCCGTCTGGCACTGTGGAGAACTTAGGCGTAGAATCTCATCTACCTGTGGTATCTGTTGTTGCTCTTTTCTCAAACTTCCCTTTACTGTTTCCAGCATCTTTATTAGACTTCACCCTTCTCTGTCGTCTCTTCTGCTCCTTCTCTTTTTAACCAATCTAGCACCCCTCTTTTTCTTCCTTCCCTCTCTTTTGAGCTGTTTCTCTTGCTTGCTGCGTCTCTGTTCCTCCATCCTGTGTTTCTCTCTCTTTCCCTCTGTTGTATTCCCTCTAGAGCTGCCTCTCAGTGTCTTTTTCCCTCTCTCTATGTATGTCCTGAAAACTACACACTCAGACACTGGTGGTGGGATTCATCTCCTTTGGTTTACACCCTAAATGCTTTAGGGGAACACCTCTCCTCTCCTCAGTCTGTCCTCTATCCTTTAGTCTCTGGATCTACTACCTCATAAACTCCCTCCTTGCTGTACTGGCTTTCCTGTTCCCTTATTCCCAGACTTTTCATGTCCTTCTTCACGCTTGACCGGTCCGTTCATATTCTACCTTCACCCTCTTCTCAGCAACTCTCCCCTCACCACCCATCCAGTCTTCTCCCTTGTACCTCCTGCCCTCGTCCCTGCCCAGCTCAGTCCAGTTACTCCACTTGGTTCTCTGGCCCCCTTGCACTCCCTCGAGGCCGTCACCCTGCCATCTGTGTCAAACATTATCCGCCTCTCTTTTTTCCTAGCTTCTCTCTCCTTGCTCTTTCTCTTCTGATTTAATTCCTGTTGTCCTCTCTGAATCCTCTCTCAAACCATGTGCAGCTGTCACAACTCAGCACCGGATGCTAGTGGGGCTTGCTGAAGGTCACACAGAGGGCATAGCAGAGCTGGGATTATACCGACGCATAGGGTCTTTGTTACTAACAGGGTCAGAGAGAGAGTCATGGGCACAGATGAGGTTATTGTCAGGTTTTGGGGGCCCTTCAAACATATTGGAGGCCATATAGAAGGTCAGAGGCAGAGCGGGTGAGAAATTAGAGCTAGGTGTAATGCTGTGTTGCTCCATATGAATATTTGCCGCTAAATTAGGGTGTGGAACAAGCATAGAGAATCTGGTGCACAAGAGAGACCCATTGTCCATGCACATCATGGCATTCGCCATGGGCTTGGGGCAGGATATCCGGAGGAGGGGTGTGGCAGCAGTGACACCTAGTGACCGCTTAAAATATGCAAGAAGCTGAGGTACAGAGTGGTCCTGCAGCCTGATTCTCTACCAGAGAGGTCACTGTTGCGTTAGCTTATGCTTTACTGTCGCATTTGGAGAAAATGGAGCAATGACAGAAGCTGGTTCCAGACCTCTGCAAGGCAGATAGAGACCGGCTGGTGTGTACCAGGAAGGTATTGGAGCAGGTTGAACCCAGACAGGCCATTCTGGCAACTGTAGTGTGTGTTGCTGAAGGCTTATGCAAATCAAGCATTAGGTAACTTAGTCTCTTTCTCTCTCTCTCTCTCGTGCAGGGACTTGCTCCGAGTTGGTGTCACATTGGCCGGCCACCAGAAGAAGATTATCTCAAGTGTGCAGAACATGAGGGCACAAACCAAACCTGCCTCCGTGCTATACTGACTCGCCGACCCAGGGCATGTGCAAGCCCACTCCGAAGTCACGTAACTTTGTGCCTTAGACCAGACCCTGCTCTGAACAGTAGAGCACCCGCAGTCCTGGTTACTGGGAACAAAGTGGGTCTGGAGGGTTAAACAGGATGGCGCACGGCTACCGGGACACACACCTGACTGGGCAACTGAAGACGCCACCCAAGCAGCTAAGTGGCTTGTTGGGGAAGTGAGGACCTTTGAAAGTTCCTTTACAGTGATGGAAGCAGCATAACTTTACGGCCCGCCTCTTACTCAGAACCTACGTTCGCAACTGTAAGGTCACCCAGAAAGGAAACGCCCACCTCAGGAGTTCCTGGCCATACCGCCATAATGACATCCTGTTTGGAGCATCCATCTTATTCTAAATGTCCCATGCTGATCTCAAAGCTTACCTTCACCTCAACCTGCAGCCACACCTGGCGAGGCCTGGTACTCCACTGAAATCCAGACAAAGAGTTTTTGCATGACTGGATTTGAAGGGATGGCACAGTGCCTACTGCAGGCAAACAGGAAAAAAAGGCACCTCCTGAGTGCGCCACTTAGGGAAGCCTTGTGACCCTTTAAGGGGGCAGTCTCGGTCAGAAGGTGGTGCCAGTGGTGAGGAGGAGGAAGACCCCTGTGCCGCCGCCTTAGTCCCTCATGCCAAAGAAACAAAGAAAAGTTAGCTTCTTGTGCCATTGTGGTCTAAGGAAGCGGCTGTGACGTCACAACAGTGCTGCCAAGGTTATGTCATGACAGTGGTCGGACGACCTTCATATTGAAGGCTGTCTGTCTTTCCATGAACCAAAATAAGTGCAAACTGAAGACTTTTTAGAGGGAAGGGGCTTGAGATGTTGGTGCAGATCTTTTTGCCTCGACCCTACTGACAATGCCGCTGTTGTTTCAACTTTCGGGTTTCCTAAGATTTTGCCACATACAGCAGACAATGTATTTTGAAGCTCGTGGCAACGCATTTTCTCTTCTGCACCTAGTAGAGGCCAGCGTGCATGGCAGAGTGGAGGCCATGTTGGCACCTAGACCTATGCTGAGGTTGCTGTCTGTTACCAAAAAAAATGTATGTTGCAGGACTAAAATTGTGAAAATGCTGGCCAGACTTGTATCCAGTACACTCTTCGCCCCATGAAGCGCTCTGATATCAAGAATCTCCATGACGCAAAAAATTATCTCCACCTGCATGCCCTTGCAGACAGAGAATCCATTAATGCCTAGGTAACGCCTTATTGTCTTTTTTTCCCCTTTAAGGGTGTGCTTCCAAACTCTCTGGCGCTATTTTGTGGGCGACTGTCATTATAAGTTACAAGTTACTTGCATTTAACAAATGGCTGCCATGTTGTCAGTGGTTGCCATTTTATGTCTGGCTGCCATGTTGTCAGTGGTTGTCATTTTATGTCTGGCTGCCATGTTGTCAGTGGTTGGCATTTTATGAGCGCGGCCATTTTGTGCATCATTGCCCAACCTTCAATGTTTGTAAATTGCACACAGCCTTGAGGGAACATGAAAAATTCAGGAAGCAAATTTCAATTGAAGAGAGAGCTCAAAATCCTCTTAGATGATTGGTATTGTTCTTAAACTAAGGTTGGGGATGTAAGGGGCGGGCTACAAGAAAAACAGTACAGCAAACGTAAGATAGCCTACTGCAGGCAATTAATTGGTGGATATGAACTTAAAAACGGAATATTTCAATTGGCTGGTAGATTGATACTCCCTCAAAATAACGTGTTTGGTCAACTGGATCCTTGTCTTCTGCTTGTCGGACTGAATTCCACGCTTGGTTGGCCATGATTGGCAACTCCAAACTCTCCTATCTTTTAGTTCAACAAAAGCCTAGTTAGTGATTATCACACTTACTTGCATGTTTCCGGGTGTGAATGATTTTAAGAATTTTGATTTGTCAGTTCCATGCCTACCTGCCTATGTCCTGCCATCTGATTGATCATTTCTGTTTACTTACTTGTTGCCACTGGAATTTCATTGGGGAGTTCCAAGTGCACCTTATAATTTTATTGGCACTTACAGAAATGTAAAATCCCTTTAGATTGGCTGTTTCCGTGTGCCTGGTTGCACCTCATTTGAGTGGTGAATTCCTTGCTAGCGCTAAGGATGCTTATTCCTTTTGCGGTGCAGTCACCTTTTGCAGGAAAGGGCATCTTTTGAAAAGGTATTTTTTGCCTGCAAAGATTAAGGAATCAAGTGCTTTCATGTTACAAGCAACGAAGGGGGTGAGGCTTTGAACAGCCACCTTGTCCTTTTGTTGTTTGTTTGTCCTATTTACCTCCTCTCCCCTCTTGGACACACACATACACCACCATGCATACTTTCAGATGGGTTTTACTACCCTCACAAGTGCGGGACTATACCTGCACCCACATGCGCTTGGCTAGGCATGATTTAAAGCACGTGTATGTGTGACGGTCTCAACACACACAAAGACACTGGTTCACAAGTGTGTTCTCTTTTGCACATGTGTACATTAACCCACTTTCTCTTTCACACTCACTCTGTCACAGACTGTCGCCCATGCATGCTCTTGAACACGTGGATACACTGAACCCACACGTTTGCGCAAGCATTGCACACGCGCTCCTTCTGAAGCACATGTCTTCTGTGCGCTGACACTTACCCAGAAGCAGCTGGTGAATGCATGCTTTGTCCTGTTTGAGACATTTCTTGCTTTCAGGAGGGCCCCCTCCCTTCCTTCCCTGTACCCCCTCCCATTCAGGGTCCCCACGCCCCAGATGGATCAGCTTAAAGTGAAGGGGAAGAGGAGGTTGGCAGGAAATAACAGGAAAAGGACCGGAAGTCCAGGCCCTGGTAACAGCACTGAACAAACAACGCCTAATTTTCAGGACATAATCCATTTGGGAGACGAGGAGAGTAATTTTGAGGGACAGCCAGAAATGTGCTGAGGTGAAAGGTCAAGGGTGGAGTGGTCGTGCAGTCGTGTGGGGCGTCTTTCCTGTCGCCTTACCCGCTAATGTGTAGACAACAACCAATCAGACACCTTTAGACAACGGCCAATGAGAGTCCTTCATTTTATGGCACGTGCCTGGATACGTGTTTTGGAAGCTGGACTGACGCATGCTGCATTAGCAGAATTCTACCACTGTCCACAAGGGGCGGAGCAAGGATCCTCACCTTGACCCCAAAATAAAATAAAAAACAATACAGGCATAGGAAGGAATCTCAGGAAGATTTTAATAGAAATCCAGTATGTCTAGCCAGAAGCCCCCACCGGCCAGTCCACTCTCCCTTTGCACATGGCGGCCGTGCCTTACAAAGGACTTACGCACCCTTTGGCGCCAAAGCTTCTACATTGACAAACTTCCTGCGGCCAGTGAAATGCTGCGGCTGCTACCAGAATAGCTAACCTGTAAAAGGTTCTGTATATACATTGTTCATAACGTTAGTAATATTTTTAAATGTCTTTTTTTAATTAAATTATTTGTTAATAAAACAAATGACTGTGTTTTGTGTTTTTTGTTCACTCGTTTCATGATCAGACACTAATGGTGGAGTTGATTTTGAAAAATGCACCATTGTTTATTGAAAAATAGGAAGGCCAGTTACAGGACAGCGTTCCCTTTGTAGGGTGTCTTATCACGTGTTGCACCTGCTTTAGGGACCTGCATTTTCTGGATTCACATGCTGTTCAGTATTCCGCTATCTGGTGGTTGGGTCAAAATGGTCCTTTATAGTCTCTTTTTTCTTTTCTTTTTGCTTGGCCGTCACACATTCTGTGACCATTTGGTGTTATGTCCTTTCTTGTAGACGTCAGATGAACGCCTAGGAAATAGTGACATCCTCAGATTATTTTTCCTGCTGTTGGGTTACACAATAAAACAATGTCTTACTCAAAGTGCTTCTCCCTGAACAGAGTTAGACACTAAGGGCCAGATGTAGCAAAGGGTTTTTCCCATTCTGTGTCAATGGGAAAATGTGTTTGTGCATATGGCCCTAAATCATTAATCATTGTTTTGCAGTTTGAATCTATTTAGGATTCACATGCTGTGCATTATTACTCCATCTAGTGGTTGAGTCTGGAATTGTCTGTTTTTGTTTCTCTTCCTGTTGCTTATCCTCCAGCCCGCCTTCTGAAGGTGGCAGATCTTTCCTTCTCTTCTTTCTTGTGAAGTATGGCTTGAGTATTTTGTCCAGCATATCCCACTTGTGCCACTAATCCTGAAAGACTACTCCCTCACCGCAGCGCTTTGAAGCCTAGCTGATACTTTGGCTTTGTTACCCCTATTTTGCTGCAGATTACCTTTTCAGCTACTCCTTCGTACAGCTTGATTTCTGATATGTTGATGGGAGCCATGCACGTGTCACTCTTCATCACTGATTATCATCTCCACATCCACCTGGGGTTTTCAAGGGCAACCTTCAAACTTGCTGAACCACCCATCTGCCATTCTGGACCACACAGGGGTGACTTGCATACTGGGGAACGTGTACACTTGATAAGTAGAGAGTTTGTCACATAAAATCAACACCAATGAGAGGAGAATATAGGCTTAGCTTAGACAGGCAGCTGAAGTCTTGGAGTCTAATCCGATGACTGCCTTCTCGGTCTTAAGTTCCCAAGTTGATGCTATCTCTTCCTCGGGTTTCTGAACACTCGCTGCCAATAAAAGACCAAGAGGCCGAAGGCCCATCACTGGTCTCCAGTCAAAACTGTGAGCCTTCACTCACTACACTGGATGCTAGTCAATGCACTAAAAAAACAACCAATTATCTGCTCTGGCATATACGATCCTTATACCACAGCCATTCAAAGGCTTATCGTCGGAGATCCTTACACCTACACTTCATGCCAAAGACCCAGAGGCTGAAGTGTTTATATAGCTGAGAGCAGTGCTTAATTTGTAAAAAAACATAAGTGCCAGGGCCCTCTTCAGCAGGACACTGCAGCTTAAGTAATCCATTGCCCCTGCCATCGCTGCCAATGACCGTAACAACACAACAATTAATCATCACACTATTACAAGTGTGACACTTCATACCCTTCCTGGCCCCCAAAGCTATAAGAATGGTTTGAGAGGCATGTATCAGTCATTGTAAATGCATATTGAATTGATAAACAGCTTCTGTGCTCATACCTACACAAGGCAGACAGCACCACCATGTGGCAGACTTTCATGAGCGCTGGTGCTGACAATTGAGTGCCGGTGCCGAGCACCGGAAATCACCGGCTCAAATTAAGCACTGTCTGAGAGTCATCGGCTGAGCCCCTGAAATCACTTCACTTGCTGCCAGCAAACACCCACTGAAGGAGTAAAAGCCTGAAGTAAGTACATACAAATGTGAGTCCATGATTGAGAGTCAGATAAAAAATCCTGAAAAGAACCAAGAAGATAGTTTGGCACAGTCTAATCAGTGCATAAGGATTAAAAGTAACAGCGACAAACCAAGCTTTTTATATATCTGGACATTCAGGAGATTAAAAAATCAAAAGGCCAGCCCCTTATGCTTGACGTTGGTTATGGCAGCAGTGATATGATCAGGCTCGTGTTTCTGGCGCACAGTGTGAAGGCACCAGAAGTGCTCTTGAGGAGTAACAAGTTATTTTGTGCAGTGGAGGCCCATAGGGTTTTGTTTAAAAAGGACAAGACCTTTATCACGGGGACCGCGAAGCTTGTCATCAGTCTCACAAATTCAAACACCAGATTGTGGAGTAAGGAGACTGAGTATCCTTACCTCTTACGCAGCCACTGTTACCTGTCAAGCACTGTTAAATCTCTAAAAAAAAAAAAAAAATCAAAATATTTTATAATACTTATCTGTAAAGTCTGGGAGCCTGAATTCTTGCACAAGGTGCAGGTCAATTACCCCGGGCTTCAGAACTGCTGTTCAAGCCCTTGTTCTCACTTTGTACTTTGAATGTGGTTGGTGGTAATGCCTCACCGCATGGCCTCCCACACTCCAAACTGGAATCCATGAAGGGTATCATGCAGGCTGCTGCATGTGTAATCCAGGACTGGAAGAAATATGATCCCATCCTGGTGGAACTCCATTGTCTTGCCTTGCAGGCTCACGCCATCCTTAAAACCAGCAGCGTCATTTACAAAGCCATCACAACCAGCACCTCGGCTTACCTCGCAGAAAAGCTCACCATCGCTGGTGGGCCATGGCTCACCTCCAGCCAGAAGGCCATCAGACTGCAAACTAAGTAGTATAAAAAAAGGAAAAAAAACAGCAGCCATCTACAGCCACCCAGAGCCTTTCAGCTAGGTTTGCAGTATAACATTGCCATATCCATATGTACATACGTACATGAGCCTAAAATACTTACCATGGCTGCCAGTCAAAAGACACTGTCTCTCAGTGAAAGGCCATCAGCCTGTAATATTTCCAGTGAGCCTGAAACGCATATTTTAGCTGCTGGTGAGGGCTGGGAGCTGAAAACACTTACATGAATTTCCGGTCAAAGTCCAGAAACTCAAGTGTTAAAAGCCTGGACCCCATGCAAGAGAGCTGAGAGACCGACTGAAAGAGGAGGCGGTCGGCACTTCAAGGTGGCTTTGGGGCAGGGTCTGCTTTAAAGTGAGTCCTCTGATCTGCGGTGGGTGAAGCCGAGAGGTTAGTGGATCACTAGGATCCCGCAGGCTTCCCGCAGTAGGTCCTTGATGCACCCAAGGCTGGGCACTGCAGGATCATCCCCTGCTCTATTGGCCCCTTGGTTTTGGTGAATGTGGTAGATAACATGGGCTTTTCTTTTGTGTATTATTGTGGCTTCGGGTTTTAGGGTATTCATAGGGCTTCGGGTTTTAGGGTATTCATTTTTTTTTGTTGTTTTTTAGCATTTCCGTCTTTATTTATCCTTATTTATTTTTTGCCCATCTTACTGGTATTTACCCATATTTATTTTGTATTTTGGGAATAAATGGAGTTGTAAAAATGTATATTTCCACATCTATTCAACTCTTAGATGTGCCCTCATATGTGGATGCCTGTCAAGTTTTAGCATATTATGCAAGCATATGTAACAAAGCACTACACTCACAGGTGCACTTTAGCATTATTCTACAAAAATATGTTCCCATGTGCTTGTATCGAAGGAAATCTCATCCTGTTTTTTTAAACTCTGGATGCTGACTATCTGCTCAGTTTTTGCCTGGAGTTCATGAAAGGCAGCATGGAGAGTCTCTCACAAAAAGCAATTTTTTTTGTATTTTCCTGCTTTTAAAGGGAGCCTTATGTATTACCCTGTGTGTCCCTTTCCTCTCTGTCTGGATGCAGAGTGAATTATGCAATAACATGTTGGTGCGGGGCCTGCAGTGGAAGCGAGGAGACCGGGACAGCTGAAGGGAAGATGGAACCCTGACTTGACCTACCTGCTAGTGATGTAACCTACGGGCCTAACATGAAGCAAAGAACTTGCACCCTACCCAAGGGGCTCCAGACCCTGCCCTCCACCTACATTTTGGAGAAAAGTTGTTAAGGACCTGCGTGAAAATGCAGCAAGACCCTGGTGGCAGTGTGGGGCCGTTTCATGCAGGGGAGAAGGCGTGCTGTGAGATGAGAGGGCAATGTGTGACCATGAAGGACTAGTTTGGGGGCCACCTGCCCTAACATGGTGTCAGCTTAGGCTGCTGAGAAGCAGGAGCCCAGTGAGGGGTGTGAGCAAAGTCAAGCAGGGACAAGGAGCCATCCTCGGGGTAGTCATAAACTAAGGTGATGTGTCTCTGTTTAGTTTAAGGGCAGCACAGTGGAGAAGGTGATGTGGATAAAGTGGGAAATCTCCTTTATGGTGAGCATATCTCTGGAATGACCCAGAGGCCTTCGGGCAATAACACATTCAATGGAGTATGATGACGTAAAGAGCAGCGTTGGTGAGGGCAATCATCGGCCGAAAGAATAACTGACACCAAGCAAGCTTTGGCCACCTTCTCTGCTGCGTGTGGATCTCATTCCCCCCCCTTTGGGGTAAACAATGTAGGTGTCTTGATGGCGAGCTGACCATCGAGGCTCTGGTCCGTGAAACAGTAAAGGGTTGTTTTATCCAATTCTATGCCTTGAACCAGTGGTTACCAACCTATGGTCCGGGGACCCCTGGGGGACCGCAACTGCTTAGAAAGTCAAATAATATTAACAGATTAGGTCCTCAGCTTTCAGTAATGACTCAATGGGGGGTCCCCAGATTCCAAAAATGATTCAGTGGGGGTCCCCGGATTCCAGTAATGATATAGTGGGGGTCCACAGAGGTCAAAAAGTTGGGAACCACTGCCTTAAACAAATACTTCACGTTTTCTCTTTACACCATAAACCTACCATAGTGGGGGCCACCATTAACTTATGGCCCTTTCACACGGGCCTCCCTAGAACCCTTGTTCTTTGGATCCAGATGGTCCAAAATATCCTCTGAGAACAATTCTTCATCTCGTTCATAGGAACTACTCCTTAGAAGGCAGGAGGTCTTGGCGCCGTTTCATCTTTAAGGTAAACATCTCCCCTGCCTGCTTCCTGGCCAGGACCAACCCCCTACGTCCTCCTTCAGTCCTCCAAAGCTCCCTTTCCAGGTACATCTCTTCCTCAGAGCGTAGACGTGCTACCAAAGGTCGGTTAATGCTATCCAAACTGTGCCCACCTGGAGAACAACTTGAGGTCCTACGGGCACATGTGCCAGTCTGACCACCTAGAGGTGCCTGCTCAGGGCACACCCGTTCTCAGGAAGCGTACCCCAAGTATGTTCACTCCATCAGCCACTGCACTCTGCATTCTGGGACTTGTAGTTCTGCTTTTAACCCTTTATGTACTGGATTACAAATCGCAGCATGCAAAGTTCTAGTGGCTAAAATGCCAGGGACTGGCTGAAGATAGTCATGACATGGAATCACAAGGCAGCATGGTCACTTAGATTATTTGTGAGGGTGAGCTTCAGATGTTCCAACAGTGGTGCTACCATATAATGTTTACATATATCTTACAACCAGCAGGGTACATGAGATGCGGTAAAGGAGCAGTGAAAGGGAGTCGAATGCAGATTGGTAGGGGTACTAAGGGAGAAAAATCCAAATATTTTGTAAAATGACCAGCATTTTGAAGACTTTCAAAACAGAGGGGAAAAGTGTAGGTGCATTTTTGTCTGTGTTTATGTAGAATTTCTTAGTGAAATCCTACAGACACCTCGCCATATGCAACTGAAAGCACCTGTGCCCAATTGTTAACCAGAAAATACTTGTATTATGGGGTCGTAGAACCCCAACCCCACGAAGCTACCCCCCTGCATGGCAGCTCAGTGGGTTCCGTTTCAGGGCACGGTTCCTGCAGCCCTTCGGTTTGATTGCTGCTGTGTGGGAGACCACCCGTACCCCCACTTCCTGCCCACCAGGGAGCTGCTGCTCACACAAGTAGTCCCTTTCCCAGCCATGTGTAGAACGTAGTGCCGAGAGGCCACGGTAATGGCAGAAAGCGCTCTGTATAAAAATACGTGTAACAAGGCTATTCCAGTCGTGCTGGGAGCATCAAAGGGTGGGGGAGGGGCTGATCCCTCAGCCTTTTGAAGAAGGGAAGCTTCTCTGTTACCTGTTGGGATACCTTCGGGGACGCCCAAGGGGGTGTTTCATGTTGAAAGAGCGGCGCGTACTACAAAAGGGGTGACGGGGAAAGTTCTACGAGGGGGGATTAGGGTTAAATCCGGGTAGTCCGGTGCTGTGAGGGTCCCTCTCTCCCCAAGGTGGGGGTGTGAGGAGGATGAAAGCAGTGCTGATCCAGGCAAGCCTCTCAGAGGCTGGAGGGAGGGGGCAGCCAGCATTAGGGGCAACCAGAGAGCGAGGAGGAGGAGGGGAGAGCAGGAGAAGAGGAAGGCCGGAGCTGGGCAAACCAGTCGGCGCCGGGGAGGGCAGCCAGCCCTGGGGCAACAAGCAAAGGAGACGAGGGGAGGGACAGCAGGAGAATCGGCGGATGAGGCAGTTCTGAGATGCAGAGGATCACACAATCAAGAAAGGATGCCCCCAGGGCCATGAGGACTGCCCCAAAACTGCTGCTATTTATACAAGAACTGAAGACACCTCTTTAAGGAAGACAGCATCACACAGTAACAGATCACTTCTGCTCTCCCCTCCACACACTTGCAGACTGTGTGTTGCCATGGACTCAGTAGAGCTCCTCGTGGCCTCTTGGCGACTTAGGCGCTAAGCAGATGTCACATGCATAGATACATATAGCCATCCATAGGGGCAAGAAGAGAGCAAGGGTAGAGAAGAGATGTGAGGACCATCATGGATATAGGGAGCTGTCCTGAAGACCCTTACATCTGGTGCAGAGAGGGCTCGGTTGAGGGGTGAGACATAGGTCATGGACCCCTAGGTGCGCGCCCTGGGAACCTGTGGGATTTGAGTGATGTTATGTGATAACAGTCGGGGGCAGAGGAACTAAGGGAAGATGATCATGGTCACCTCCTGGACTGAGGAGAAGGTGCTGGGTGGTAAAGATGATCTTATTCACACGGCTAGAGAGTGAGAGGAAGACGCCTAGTTACACTCTCTCAAAGAAGCCACCGCTCAAAGTAGCTGAGCCACCAAAACCTGAGTGAAAGAAGTGAATAGACCTGGATTCCTTTCCATTGTATGTGTCTATGGCCTACACTACTGTCAACCTATGGGCTCTTCCACGAACTGGAGTAGACGTCTCGCCCACTGATCTTGGCGTGCTTCATCATAGGCAGTCTATCCACACCCTGATAAGATGGTACTTCCAGGGCGGACTCAACCGAAATTCTTGTGAGTGCTAAGACAAAATGGATATGAGTAGGGTATCCAGATACTCTAATAAAAATACCTGTTGGAATACCCCAAAGTTTTCCTTTATTAAAGGTATCAATAAAAACACGTTCTTCTGGTTCTTTTATTGGGCACCATGTTTCCATTGGTCCCCTCCAATTAATTGGACCAGGGCAGAACTCGCAGCGTTTTACTCCATAAAATACCGCAAACTCTGTGTGATTCCATGGAGTTCTGTGAGCAGGCAGAAATCTGCACTTTGCGCTGATTTTCAGTGCTGGGACCACGTTTTGTGCTGAGAAATCAGTGTGAGCAGCACCATATTGTGCGCTGCCACTCAACTTGGTTTTGCTGCTACTCGAGTGTCAGCTTTCCCAACACGAACAGTTGCAGCTGCCTGTGCACACCATCATTGGGAAAATCACGCCGGATGCGCTCTTTGTTACAAACATCACGCAAGGGGATAATAATTCTCGGGTGCGACTACCATTTACCGTTGGTGAGTCACGCACAAGAAAAAAATCCACCATGCAGGGTTCAGCGGAATTTGGCAAGAATTCTGTGTTACATGCGTAAAGCGGAGTGGCCAAAACTCCGCCGGCGGCGTGGAGTTTTTCGGCCAGGCCTACGATTAATGAAGGTCTCTGCCAGAGGATGCATTTGATACAAAGAGCTCTTTAGCATGCTCTTACACAAACAGAGCTGTCGGGATGGTAAACAATGGTGATAAAAGGTGTCAAGCCCTTACCGTTCCCGAGTTATAACGAAGACTGGGCCATATGTATGAACACATTTTCCCATAGACACAAAATGGGTAAAACCCTTTGATACATCTGGCCCACAGTGTCTACCACCGGGGCCACAGAATAATGTGGAAACGAGGATTAAACTATGCAGTACAGTTGAATAAATTATGAAGCAGGGAAAGGCAATTATTGCACGATAAACAGGACATTGTGCGGCACGTTATATGGTTATAGGGAAATTATGCAACACATCCTTTGACATTAACTGAAACTGACGGATTCAAAAGATGCCAACGCTATAAAAATTCATCTATTTCTTTTGAAAGGGAAATATACACATTCATCAGATCCTACACAAATGGTATTCACGATCAATCCATAATTTAGTTTTGCCTGGAAGTACAGAAATGGCATTTATGTAGCACTGTCCAAACATATACAGTATTTACATGTTCGATGGCATGTGTAGCTGCAGATACACATGCTGTGCACAGTCCGCCGTCTGGTGTTGGGCTCGGAGTGTTACAAGTTGTTTTTCTTCAAAGAAGTGTTTTCGAGTCACGAGACCGAGGGACTCCTCCTACTTCGGTTCCATTGCGCATGGGCGTCGACTCCATCTTAGATTGTTTTTTTTCCGCCATTGGGTTCGGACGTGTTCCTTTTCGCTCCGTGTTTCGGGTCGGAAAGTTAGTTAGAATCTCGGAAAAAAACGTCGGTATTGTTTGCGTTCGGTATCGGGTTAGTTAGAACAAATCGACACCGAATTTTGAAGAGCTCCGGTGGCCCTTCGGGGTTTTTTCGATCCCGCGTCGGGGCCTGGTCGGCCCGGCCACGTGCGACTTCAAGGCTCATGGAACGGACCCCATTCCGTTTCTGCCCAAAATGCCATCACAAGTATCCGTATACGGATCACCATCTGGTCTGTAACTTGTGCTTGTCCCCCGAGCACAAGGAGGATACTTGTGAAGCCTGTCGAGCGTTTCGGTCGAGGAAGACACTGAGAGACCGAAGAGCCAGGAGACTACAAATGGCGTCCACGCCGACAGGTCAAGATCGTTTCGAGGAGGAAGAAGAAGCTTTCTCCGTCCGCGAGTCGGATTCGGAAGAACTCGACGCCGAAGAAACAACCAAAGCCGTGAGTAAGACGTCGAAAATCAAGACTCACGAGAAGTCTACAAAAGCCCAGGGAACGCCACCGCCAACAGGCCATGGCTTAACCCGAAAAATAGGTGACCCATCCAAGGCACCGAAAAAGGGCATGCTGGTGTCGAAGTCATCCGACTCCGTTCGAGATACCGCCACACAGCAACCTCGGAGCCGAGACGGCGGCTCCGAGAAAATTCAGCACAGAGACAGCGGCACCGAAGAATTTCGGCACCAAGACACGCCGAGAACAAAGAAGGTTTCTTCGGAGCCTAAAAAGACTTCCGAAAAGGTTTCGGTTCCGAAACAGCCAGCCTCGGAGCCGAAAACGAGTTCCTATACAGAGGAACAAGGATTAACCTCCCAATTACATCGATTTGGAGAGGAGCTTCAATCTGCAGAGCCTGACTACACACAAAGAAGGCTTCATATTCATGAGGACACAGGGAAGATAACTACTCTTCCCCCAATCAAAATAAAAAGGAATTTTGCCTTTCAACAAAAGGACAAGCAACCACAGGCAAAGGTGGCAAGGAAAACAACCCCACCACCGTCTCCACCACCATCAATACATGCATCACCGGCAACAACTCCACCACTGATGCACTCACCAGCTCATACCACGATGAGTCAGGATGATCCCGATGCATGGGACCTCTACGATGCTCCAGTGTCTGACAATAGCCCAGACTCTTATCCTACAAAACCGTCACCACCTGAGGACAGTACATCCTATACACAGGTGGTCGCAAGGGCAGCCGAGTTCCACAATGTGTCCTTACATTCAGAACCAATTGAGGATGACTTTCTCTTTAACACCCTATCCTCCACCCATAGCCAATATCAAAGCCTTCCCATGCTCCCAGGAATGCTAAGACATTCAAAACAAATATTTCAGGATCCAGTTAAAGGCAGAGCCGTAACTCCAAGGGTGGAGAAAAAATATAAGCCACCGCCCACTGATCCAATATATATTACAACACAACTAACGCCAGACTCAGTAGTTGTGGGGGCAGCTCGTAAGAGAGCCAACTCTCATACCTCAGGCGACGCACCACCTCCAGACAAGGAGAGCCGCAAATTTGATGCGGCGGGAAAAAGGGTTGCAGCACAAGCAGCAAATCAGTGGCGTATCGCCAATTCACAAGCACTTTTGGCAAGATACGACAGGGCTCATTGGGATGAAATGCAACATTTCATCGAACACTTACCCAAAGAGTTCCAAAAAAGAGCGCAACAGGT
The DNA here is from genome assembly GCF_031143425.1 of Pleurodeles waltl. Taxonomy (NCBI): domain Eukaryota; kingdom Metazoa; phylum Chordata; class Amphibia; order Caudata; family Salamandridae; genus Pleurodeles; species Pleurodeles waltl. The sequence continues at coordinate 695,048,128 of NC_090451.1, forward strand.
GGTGGAAGAGGGACAAAGTATCTCAAATAATCAGATACGGTCTTCCATGGATGCAGCAGATACAGCTGCAAGAACAATAAACACTGCAGTCACAATACGGAGGCACGCATGGCTGCGCACTTCTGGGTTCAAACCGGAGATCCAGCAGGCTGTGCTCAATATGCCGTTTAATGAACAGCAATTGTTTGGGCCGGAGGTAGACACTGCCATCGAAAAACAGCGATACAGCCAAAGGCATGGGCGCACTCTACTCCCCGCAGAGCAGAGGCACATTTCGGAAAACACCTTTTAGGGGAGGGTTTCGAGGTCAACCCACAGAAACCACAACCTCACAAACAAGACCTACCTACCAGGGCCAATATCAGAGGGGAGGTTTTCGGGGACAATTTAGAGGGGGCCAATTCCCAAAAAATCGAGGAAAATTCCAAGGCCCCAAAACCCCTCAAAATAAGCAGTGACTCACAAGTCACACACCCCCATCACATAACACCTGTGGGGGGAAGAATAAGCCAATTTTACAAACTTTGGGAGGAAATAACAACAGACACTTGGGTCTTAGCAATTATCCAGCATGGTTATTGCATAGAATTTCGCCAATTCCCTCCAAACGTCCCACCGAAAACACACAAGATGTCAAAACAACATATAGATCTTCTAGGACTAGAAGTTCAAGCGTTGCTACAAAAGGACGCAATAGAATTAGTACCAATTCAACAGGAAAACACAGGAGTTTACTCACTGTACTTTCTAATACCCAAAAAGGACAAAACTCTGAGACCAATACTAGATCTCAGAACACTAAATACCTACATAAAATCAGACCACTTTCACATGGTCACGTTACAAGACGTAATACCACTGCTCAAACAGCAAGACTACATGACAACTTTAGATCTAAAAGATGCGTATTTCCATATACCAATACATCCTTCACAGAGGAAATACCTATGGTTCGTATTCCACGGAATACATTACCAGTTCAAAGTGTTGCCGTTCGGCATAACAACTGCGCCAAGAGTCTTTACAAAATGCCTGGCCGTAGTAGCTGCACATATCAGAAGGCAGCAAATACATGTGTTCCCGTACTTAGACGACTGGCTAATCAAAACCAATACGCTGGAACAGTGTTCACAGCACACAAAATATGTCATACAAACCCTTCACAAGCTAGGTTTCTCCATCAACTACGCGAAGTCACACCTTCTGCCGTGTCAAACGCAGCAATACTTAGGAGCGACAATCAACACAGCAAAAGGGATTGCCACTCCAAGTCCACAACGGGTTCAAACATTTCACAAAGTAATACAGGCCATGTATCCAACACAAAAGATACAAGTCAGAATGGTAATGAAGCTACTAGGCATGATGTCTTCATGCATAGCCATTGTCCCAAACGCAAGATTGCACATGCGGCCCTTACAACAGTGCCTAGCATCACAATGGTCAACTTCTGGATCTGGTGTTGATAGACCGCCAAACATACCTCTCGCTTCTATGGTGGAACAGTACAAATTTAAACCGATGGCGGCCTTTCCAAGACCCAGTGCCACAATACGTCATAACAACAGATGCTTCCATGACAGGGTGGGGAGCACACCTCAATCAACACAGCATCCAAGGACAATGGGACATACATCAGAGACAGTTTCACATAAATCACTTGGAAATGTTAGCAGTATTTCTAGCGCTGAAAGCATTTCAACCCATAATATCCCAAAAATACATTCTTGTCAAAACAGACAACATGACAACAATGTATTATCTAAACAAACAAGGAGGGACACACTCGACACAGTTGTGCCTCCTAACACACAAAATATGGCATTGGGCTATTCACAACCACATTCGCCTAATAGCACAATTTATTCCAGGGATTCAGAACCAGTTGGCACACAATCTCTCTCGAGATCACCAACAAACCCACGAATGGGAAATTCACCCCCAAATACTAACAATTACTTTCAAATTTGGGGAACACCTCAAATAGATTTATTTGCAACAAAGGAAAACTCAAAATGCCAAAACTTCGCATCCAGATACTCACAAGGGCAATCCCAAGGCAATGCTCTATGGATGACCTGGTCAGGGATCTTTGCATACGCTTTTCCCCCTCTCCCTCTCCTTCCATATGTAGTAAACAGGTTGAGTCAAAACAAACTCAAACTCATACTAATAGCACCAACATGGGCAAGACAACCTTGGTACACGACACTACTAGACCTGTCAGTAGTACCTCATGTCAAACTACCCAACAAACCAGATCTGTTAACACAACACAAACAACAGATCAGACATCCAAATCCAGCATCTTTGAATCTAGCAATTTGGCTCCTGAAATCCTAGAATTCGGACACTTGCACCTCACACAAGAATGTATGGAGGTCTTAAAACAAGCTAGAAAACCTACCACTAGACACTGCTACGCAAACAAGTGGAAAAGATTCGTGTATTACTGCCACAATAATCAAATTCAGCCATTAACTGCATCTCCAAAAGATATAGTTGGATATTTACTGCATTTGCAAAAATCAAATCTAGCCTTCTCTTCTATAAAAATACATCTCACCGCAATATCAGCTTACCTACAAATTACTCATTCAACTTCACTATTTCGAATACCAGTCATTAAAGCGTTTATGGAAGGCTTAAAAAGAATCATACCACCAAGGACACCACCTGTTCCTTCATGGAACCTCAACATTGTCTTAACAAGACTCATGGGTCCACCTTTCGAGCCCATGCATTCTTGTGAAATGCAATACTTAACGTGGAAAGTTGCATTTTTGATTGCCATCACATCTCTAAGAAGAGTGAGCGAGATTTAAGCATTTACCATACAAGAACCATTTATTCAGATACATAAAAATAAAGTAGTTCTAAGAACAAATCCAAAATTTTTACCAAAGGTTATCTCACCGTTCCACTTAAATCAAACAGTAGAATTACCAGTGTTCTTCCCACAACCAGATTCTGTAGCTGAAAGAGCACTACATACATTAGACATCAAAAGAGCACTAATGTACTACATTGACAGAACGAAACTAAATAGAAAAACAAAACAACTATTTATTGCCTTTCAAAAACCTCATACAGGAAATCCAATTTCAAAACAAGGCATTGCCAGGTGGATAGTTAAGTGTATCCAAACCTGCTATCTTAAAGCTAAGAGAGAGCTGCCCATTACACCAAAGGCACACTCAACCAGGAAGAAAGGGGCTACCATGGCCTTTCTAGGAAATATTCCAATGAACGAAATATGTAAGGCAGCAACATGGTCTACGCCTCATACATTTACTAAGCACTACTGTGTAGATGTGTTATCTGCACAACAAGCCACAGTAGGTCAAGCTGTACCAAGAACATTATTTCAAACTACTTCAACTCCTACAGGCTGAGCCACCGCTTTTGGGGAGATAACTGCTTACTAGTCTATGCACAGCATGTGTATCTGCAGCTACACATGCCACCGAACTGAAAATGTCACTTACCCAGTGTACATCTGTTCGTGGCATTAGTCGCTGCAGATTCACATGCGCCCACCCGCCTCCCCGGGAGCCTGTAGCCGTTTAGAAGTAGATCTTGAACATTTGTACATTTGTAAATATATTACTTTAACCTTCATTTTGTACATACATATTCATTCCATTGCATGGGCACTATTACTATATACACAACTCCTACCTCACCCTCTGCGGGGAAAACAATCTAAGATGGAGTCGACGCCCATGCGCAATGGAACCGAAGTGGGAGGAGTCCCTCGGTCTCGTGACTCGAAAAGACTTCTTCGAAGAAAAACAACTTGTAACACTCCGAGCCCAACACCAGACGGCGGACTGTGCACAGCATGTGAATCTGCAGCGACCCATGCCACGAACAGGTGTACACTGGGTAAGTGACATTTTCCATATATATATATATAACATACATAGAAGTATATACACAAAATATATAGGAGGTGTGCTGTTTTTCATTGGTTCCTCACAGTTGTGTTCTTCTTCCTTTAATTGTGGTATCACCTATGGTCAGCCTCTTTGCATTAAAAACAGCCCTGCAGGACTGTACAGCACGTTCATGTTCACGGTGTATGTGCCTTACTAGAATGTACGTTAGTATGTAAGACACAAACCCCTTGACAAAGGTGCAACATGTCTGGGATTCTTCTGCAGGCTGAGTGCCCTCTTGAAATAAGAGCTGCTCTCAGAACAGTGTCTGTGATATAAACATAAATTTATAACAGTCACTCAAACCCTTCTCATGATAAAGATGGATTATTACGTTCTTTACATTTTCAATTATATTTAATTAGTTTAGGGTATTTTTTTCCTGATGCAAACAGCACTCCTTCTTTAGACAGTTTCACGTGTTTACATTATCCTGACACATTTATCAGTTCTTTAAATTCCTGAATACAGCTATCAGCAGCTGCACAATGACAAATCATCTTTTAAAAAGTGTTGAGCATGGCTTTGAACTTCATTGGTAGAACGTTTTCTAACTGTTGATTGTTAAAGATAGAAACAATGTGTGCTTGTGAAAATATGTAAGTTATGCAGCAGACCGTGTGTCAAGTGGCAGGCCCTCAAACTCATATTTATTAGGGAAATGCCTTGGAATTTTATGACAGTGGCCCTGCCTACTGCCCATCAACTGAATGGTACACTAAGCCAAGCTTTGCTGTGTCTGGGAGTCATTCGGGTGTCAAATATCTACAAAAAACTCTGGCTTCAGCTCTTCGAATAAATCATAACTGCACTGTAGTCAAACACAGCAACCCCGAGGTTCACTTTGACTGCAGGTCCTGTAGGAGAAGATTGATCACAGCCTAATTTGTACACTAATGCCTAATGAAAACACCAAGGTCTCATGTCCAAAGACCAACACTGAACTGGAGTATTGTACCTTACGAGTATAATACTGCACATGGTGATATCATTAGAAAGATAATTATATTCCCTGATGAAGCCCTTGTTGAAGGGTGAAATGCGTTGGCTGGTCTCGATGTTCAATATGTGAGGAATTAAGCATTTTGAAGGCTCACCTCTTTGTCTAGTCATTGATTAATTAAATTGAAAAATCTCTGTACCCATCTGGATGGGCTTTAATATGATAAAATTATGTTTCCGTTCTTGGATATTAGTCCAGTGCCCCAGATGATTATTTTGCGAGCACTCTCTGTTCTCTTTTTATTGTATATTGCAAAGTCTGTGGATGGTTGGGCCTTTTTAGGTTGAGCGCGCAAGCGCTTTGACCTGTTGTAAGTATTGTGGGCTTTTAACCAAGCCCACTGCATGCTCATAACTTTCACTCATTCGTGGGCTTGCCATTCAAAAATCATTTGTTTTTGTTGGTAAATACTTAACATTTGTTTTATTATCGCCTTGGACACCGACCCTGTTACATGGATAATTGCACATTTGTCAATATATTTGAGCGAACTTCTTTTTCCTTTTGTGTCTCTCCTTCGCGTTCATGCTCATGGTGGCCGTGGCGCTTTGAATTGGCTCGTTTATGTCAACTGTTTTACTTTTCATTTTCTATTGACAAGAAAAGTCCTGTTAGAGCTATTGGCATTGCAAATTTCTAACTCGAGCAGACACGTGACCCATTGCATTGCAAATGCTTGTTCTGAGGTGTCGCGTTACATAGTAAAATCAGAACACTAACACTTGGTCATGGTATTCAACCAGTCCACTGGCCAGAGGCGATGTTTCCGGGTGGCGGTCAATCAGGGACTCCTCTCTGGTTCATGTACATTCCACAGCAGCACCACTGGAAAGAAGAAACCAACCTTCTGGTGAACAGGCAGATATGCATTACTACTCCCTACAGCCTTAGCTGCTCTTGCCAATCACTGCTCCACGATTGTCATGCGTCTCTGAGCCCCAGGTATCTCAATTTCACCCACTTTACATCTTCTACTTCAAGTAAAAACACCTGCACCTCTAACCTCAATATAGATCCTCACTGGCACACATAGCAACATGCACAGCGTGTATACGTCGTATAGATCACAAGCTGTTGCTTTATCAGCCTCTCGCATTCCAATGGAACTGCGGCAACTTTCAGGTACTTTTCTGACGCCACACTCGCTAATACGTGATTTGCAGACATTTCGCAGCAGGACAGACACCAATGCACTCTACATGGGTGTGTGCCAGCAGTCAGTTCTCCATCTTATTAAGATTTTTCTCTCCCATTACCCCACCCATCTTTTTAGGTCTTGCCTACCAGACTGCATCGGTCTGTTGGTGAAAGCCAATTAAGGCCCATCCCAAAAACCCACAGTGTGCCTAGAGCCCGCCCATTGGTTACCATTGGCTGGCTTTATTGCCACTCTTATTTGCCTGCTTCTTATTCTATACTTTGGCTTCCTCTTCTTGTGCCTGTCCCTCCCCTGGAGCATAGCTTCTTTGCTATTCATTTGATTGCCTGACATTTAACCTTCCACCGCTCACATTTAGAGAACTTCCTTTTGGTTTTTTTCAGCACTCCATGAGAATGCATGTTTTCAAGCTCTTTCCCTTGTTTGCTACTTCCCACCCCGAAAACTTCCACTCTCCCATTCATTCTGCGTTGCCCCCTCACCCTGCCCCCACCTAAAAGAAAAATCCCTCTAGCTTTTTAATTATTTTTATTTTTACCTCCCCCAAGTGGTGGCCGTGCTGCCCCTAGCCATCTCCCGTGACTCCCTTCCCACTCGCGCCTCCATTGTGCTCCAAACCATTCACAGTCTCAAACCTTTTTTATTTATTTTTGGTGGGCTTTGCACCTGCCATGGGCTGCCCCACAGTTCAAAATTAACTTTTAGTTTTTTTTAAAACGTGTATTTTCTCACTGATTGAGTGTTTTTCTCCATCTTGGATTAGTGAATAAAAAAAGCCATCAAAGAAAATTGCTTTGACGTGATGTTGCCGGTGCTTGCATTCATCATCATGTATTCATACCATCAGACCTTTTTTCTTCTTTTATTTTTGGCTGAGGTTGAGCATTGGCAAACAAAATTATTATTATTTTTATTGTGTTTGCATGGACGGTGTGTTGTGTTTTATTTTTGGGCTGGACAGTGACCCAGACATGTGTCAAATTTTCCCCTTTTAAAAAAAAATAATTAAAGCTAGATCCCAAATTGACAAGGAACTGCTTTTCATTCTATTACTACCTCCAGGTTGGACTAGGCCAACATACTCTACTTGGGTCCACCAAGTTATCTCCTGCGTTGGCTACAGATGGTGCACAATGCTGCAGTCAGGCTCCTGCTGGGAATTCCTAGTCTGGAAGCGGTCTTGGAGCAGCTACACACCCTTCATTAGCTCCCAGTTCACCTCTGCATTCATTTTAAATGTCTACTTTTCACCTTTAGAGCGGGTCATGGCAGCAGGTCTTGTTATCTGAGAGACAGAATCCAAGGGTACCACCCACTAGAACACTGACCCGCAAGGGAGCTCCACCTGCCAGTCCTGAGAATTTGCCAAACTCGCCTAGCTGGCCAATCATTTTCTTTCTTAGCCCCCCCCCCCCCCCCCCCCCCCCCCACCAAGCTCTGGAATGCTTTACCTTTAGGAATAGCAATTGCGTAATTCAAGTACTGAATAGCAATACTGAAAACAACTTAGTACCAAAAGATGACATTTGTGCACAGCCTAGAAATGCCTGGACCACAGTCCTTGGAGGTCCCCAGAGATGCCTAAGGGGGCAGGGGGTGGATTCTGCTGTTGTAGTATTAATCAAGCAGCAGAACTGAACATTTCTCAACATGACATTGGGTTGGGAGTTTGTGCTGAAGGTTTTGCAAGGATCACTGGAGCCTCAGAGCCTACCATGGCTTGTTGTAACATTGGTGCCACCAAGAGGGTCAAGCAGCCTTGTGTCACTGCGGTTACCTGTCACCGTGGAGTTTTTCCATTGCCGGACGGTCACAGCTGTCCTCGCTCCTGTGGACACCAGGACATTGTGACCACAGGATCTCTTCCACCGGCTAATGTGTGATGGTTTTCTACACTGCACAGAGAACCGAAGGGGGCCCCCAAGGTGTTCTAAAACTTCAAAGGACAGGCAAAGCAAGTGTCCCCTGCCTCAGCTCAACAGCATCCTAGGCGGGAGGAATGTGCTGTGCCATGGTGGAAGAAAGACTAGCATATGCTGGCCTAGGGTGAGTATTCGTGCCGGGTCAGGCCACCCTCCTGGCCTACACTTGTAGTCTGGTTAGCCTGGCCCAAACTGTAGCAGGCCAGGTCCTAGGTCCATGCGGCAGCTCTGCGGTCTCAGTGACCTGGCAGGTGGGTCTTGGGTGGCACTAATGACCACCTCAAGCAAGAGGGCATTTCTGGTCCACAGAGAAGCGATTCATGCAAGCAGGCATCCCGGGACATGGCCCAGGCAGATCCTCTTCTCGACTGGTCTCACCTGGAAGGCAGGAGTCGAGGGAGGGAGCGGTCAGCAATGCTTATGTCACACAGATCTTTAGGGTGTAACTCAGATCAACTGGTTGTAGAACCATGGCACATAATCAGCTGAACAGGGGCCCTCAACGCTGAACAGGGGCCCAACTCATAATTCAACAAGAAGCTTGATTTGATAGTTATGTCACATGGGAAGCAGCATTTTTGTTGGCCATTTCAGCAATAAACTGGTAAAAGCAGGTATGGGCTAACAGGATGTGTATTCCACTTCCAGGCCAGACATTGTACCAGCAATCAGTCATAATATTGGGCAGGATGCTGGCTGTGCTTCCAGAGACAAGAGTTTTATCTCCAAGTGCTGGTCCTGTAGCGTGGAGGCACTATACTGCAATCAAGCTTCCCTCAAGTAGGGGGCCCTTATGTGTGACCCCAAGGCGACCAATCACTGTGGCAGCCGGGGAGACTTATTTATAGGGATAACATTGATTTCCCCCATGGAAGGAGTTATAGACCTCATACCGAGGTATACCCCAAAAGAGATGTACCCAACTAGCCAGAGTGCTAACACCAACCAGATTGTCTCCAGGTTTCCCTTGAGAAATAATAATTCCCCACCCCATGCAAGCTAAACCCACTACTCACCTGGCACAGCTAGGAAGGTGCCACCAGGTGGAAATGAGCAAGGAAATCATTACAGAGAAAGCCTGGCAACCACACAGGGAGAGGGGCTGCGACATATTCCTTTAGACTTACGTCCTTAAAATGCAATATTTCCACAGCATGGCCGTGACCACAGGTGCAACAAAGAGTTTAAGAGACTCAGGGTTCAAAGGATGTCCAGCACAGCAACAGCACAAGAGCACCATCGCTTGGCGCTATAGCTCATTGAAGCTCCCCAGAAAGCCCTCAGAGGCAGAGAAGTCAGCCTTCGCAGGGTGGGTTCGCTCAAGGCCAGGGGGAGGCCTAAAGTGTGACAGTTTTATCAGCCGAGGACACGGAGGCGTGATGCCAAAATCCCCTCAAAGCCAGCTCCGCCTGCTTGGCTTCGCGAAAAAAAATGTTTGTAAAATTTGCGAGACTAAAATAAGCCAGGCCGCCTGCCCTGAGCCTGGAGCATCCTTCACTGTTTACTTGTAGCCACGTGACCCGGGCCCGGCCTGGACCACATGCGTGGGAGGGTGGGGGGAGGCGCCAATGATATGAAATTACCATCTCGTCCACGTCAGCCGCTCGCGAGGCTGCACCGTGCAAAATGGTATCAGAAAGGAGAAAGCTGTGAAGGGGTGGGCGAAGTTTAAGGATCGCCTCAGTGAGCCACAGGCAAACTTCTTGGCACTGTTTACAAATTGGCCGAGTTCCCAATGTTGTCCCCATCTGCTCTGCAAGAACATTCATGATCAAAAGTATCATTTTTACAGAGATCTTTCGCTTCCAAATCTACTTTGTACACAACATTCCTCTAGTTTTTTTTTAGGCCTGTCTAGAGTAGGCTTCACTTGTTTAAATAGCTCATGTAATTAATTCTTGAAGCAAGCATCAAGCAAGCATTGGCAAAGCCAGTCATTCTGGGTTTTAGGTACTAATGCTTGCAACATCAGCACCTTAGAGCAAGGTACTTCAAACTAGGGAGGGGGCGCTCTCCCCCCAGTAGGGCCTCGAGTGAACCAGGTGTGGGGGTGCCATGTTGTAGCCAAAAGAAGCATTACGCTAATAGCAATGCTTTGTTTTAAGCTGAAAAAAACGAGCAGCAGTAAAGTGCTCTGTAAAGGGCCATCTCTAACATGTGTTGTCATTTATACCCAAGATGGGAGTGTGTGTCAAAAGGAAAGAGACCCTTCAAAACCCCCACCCTCACTTCTAATAATCACATTGTGGATGCGTTTACAGGTTAGTAAGGCCTACCTTAACTAAACAGTATGTTTGCATCATGTATTGAGTTTCATTTTTATAACAGAACTTTACTGCAATTGGTAAATAAATATACATATTTAACTTGCCAAAATAATAGAATAATTGTGCAAAAATATGGAGGAGCACCCCAGTGTTTCTTTCTGGGGGGCATTAAAAAGTTTGAAGACCACTTCCTTTGAGCAAGATGCACAAGAGAGAGCTAGAATGAGCATAAAATGATTGCTACAGTTGTAAAGTAGTCCCTCATTTTGCTGAATGGAAACACTGAAGTGGAGGCAGGATACACCCAAACAGCCAATAGCATTAGACAAGAGGGTGAGAGGTGAATACTCCATCTCCTGTTGAGTCAAGACATGATTGACGAAATCTCAAGTCAATGGCTAAAAGAGGCTGGTTGAAGAAAGCCAATGGTTGAAAGGGGCGGGCACAAAGCCAACTTTATAACTAACTATTTTTAGCAAATAGATCAGGTTGGCCACTGTGCTGGTAATCTCATACCTCAAAAGTACGATAAGAGATATGAACAGAGATGATGACATCTTAATAGTTGTTTATGGTGGTTTGGTTTAAGAAATTCCCCTGTTTGGGTTAAGGATACAGCCCTATTGCTAATAACCAGGGCCACTGGAGTAATGTGATTGTGCGGCTGCAGTGAATTTTGCACAGTTGTAGATTTGCCTCAATTGCCACATAATCCGTCATCTGCTGCATAATATGGAGATTTTAACAAAAAAAATAGTTTCTAGCCCAAGTGGTTCATTATTGATACATCTGGGTGTTAAACAGGTACTAATGAGGTGTAGCCAATATGCAGACAGTGTTACCAAATTAAAAAATGATGAAATAATGAAGTAATTCTATTACAAAATGTGCCACGTTATGCTGCATAATTTGCCTTTTCTTGCCCCATAATTTACTCAATCCTGCTGCTTAATTTGTGACCCTTTCCTGCCGCATAATTCCAGTGGCTCTCCTAATAACCTTTGCTTGTCACTTGTTTTACTTTGCTGTCATGATAACATCTTGTTGGATTTACTGGGTGTGTCACAAAGTAAAGACATGAGCACACCCGGGCTTTCTCAAATTTCAACAAAAATGCAGCCCCTTTGTCACAGCTATTTAAAATACAACATTTTTCTGTGCGTGCCTTTTAAGATCATCACTTGCAAGAAATAGCACCTTTTGACTTATTTCCTAACCTTTTTATATGAGGATGCAGCTTAACGCTGCTAATTCAGCACATTCATGAAAGGTATTGTAGTCATAATTTCCATATTGTTGTCACCAAAAATGTTGCTTCGTTCTGGGAATTTATTTCAATAATACAGTGTGAGGGAAACAGACACAGAGTAATCCAACTATTTTCAAACACGTACCTAAACAAAAAGTGAGACCTATTGTCTTTGCCTCTGCTTGTTAAACTTCGTAGCAGTCACAATACCTTCAAACTAAAACTAAAAGAAAACTAAACTTGCCGTCCATTTGGATAGACAGGTTAATGTCTGGAATGGGCTAAGAAAATTCTTGTCTGGCTAGTGAAAATTTGGGGAGAAGCAAAAGTATCAGTTGGGACAAAAATATCCCAATTCACATCCACAGAATCCAGAATAATTACATTGTAACCATGCACTGGATGTACCCAGAAGGAAATGCAGCCAGTATGGGGTAATTTATATGTTTTTCAAAGCTAGTAACAAGTGACGTGTTTTTTGTATTCCCTCATTGGTGCACCAGGAAAAGTTGTTGAACACTAACTTGCAAATTGCACAAATATTAACTCCTCGCAAGGAGAACTGTCAGTGGAATTCCAGGGTAATAGTGAGAAAAGAGTAACAATAAATCTAAAGGTCATGTAGAGGAAGGGGGCGCCAATGAATTTTTATGTCCCTTTTCCACATGCACAATTATATACAAAGCCATTGGAATTATGCAGCGACGTGGCAGTATTGACTAAATTATGAAGCAAGAAAAGACAGATTATGCATTATATTGTGTTACATTCTGTGGCAACATTATTTCAATATTTTGTCATCTTAAGACATTAACAAATTAATTCTGTTGTAGCAAAACCCTCCCCTCCCTGGCACCAGTTACTCTTGCCTACATTATTAATCAACAGCAAGGTTAATCTCTGCCAGGGGCCGGCCACGGCGCGCACCTTGGGTTGCACCTCTTTTTATTAACTTTTGCTCCCTTTGAGCCAGAACAAAGTATCTTGTTGAAATATGCAAATTATGCAGCAGACGGCAGGTTATGGGACAAGTGCATTCAATCCATAACTATGCAGAACTCGCCACAGTCACAGAATCGCATCATTCTAGTGAGCCTGGATATATATATATATATAGAGAGAGAGAGTGGTGCTTTTAAAAATCACATGGAATAGCAAAATACAGGACACAAAGATATTGTGGTACAGAAATATTGTAAACATTTCTTTCCACTTTACAGACATATAGTGCAAAGCACAGAAATGTTGACTACCAAAGTTTTGCTGTGCAACAAATCTGTAAGTATGTGCATTCAATTGTAAGTATGGTCATTGTAAATAAACTGAATGTTAAAATATTATATATGCATTTGAGTTTCCAAGGGCGTGTCATTATCCAAGAGCACCCCTGGAATTCTTTCAGAAATCTGTAAAGTCAGGAACGTCAGTAGGAGGAAGGAAGCCTTGGAGCGTAAGTGTGCAGTTTTATTCAGGTTTGGGGAATCTTTCTCCCTTGTTTGCCATCTACTTAGAGCCACTGACCTCATGTGACCTTTGTGAGATTCCTGGAAAATCTCTTTGTTGTTTGAAATGTTATGTAAATATGTAAAGGACGACTGCAGTGCGTATAGTCCAGTGGTGGCCCAATTACATTCTACCCCACTTGCAGTTTACAGCTTGGTTTCTGTACTGAGGTCTTGCACTGTTGTTTCATGTACAGAACCTCATGCTTGACATTGTCCTTACTGTAGTAAATAAGCACTGTCACGTGTGTTGTATTTGAGACCTATTGGCCTTGTCAATGGTTTTTAGCCATGCTGAACAGCATTTCCGATGTTTGAAACGGTCTTTACTATAGCAAATAAGAACTGGCAAAGCCAAAAGGTCTTACTTTTGAGATCTATTGGCTTTGTCAATGTTTTGTAGCCATGTTATACAGCATCCCCAATGTTGTGTAGCTTTGATAAAAAAGGGAAAAAAAATAGAATGCGGCCGGCCGCATCATTTTTTAGGTGTGTGCACCACACATGCGTGCACATATAAAATGACACTGCCTTTTTATTTGTCAATTTGAGTCAGATTGTTAAATAAAAACATAATGCAAGAAAGAATGTTGTTGAAGTGTGGTTGGGAAAAAGCAGCTTGGAGGGTGGGGAGGAAAACCAAAGATTAACAGAGAAGGCGTGCACGGGTGGGATGAGAGATGGAGGACGCGGGTGGGATGAGAGATGGAGGGAGCGAGTGGGATGAGAGATGGAGGGTGTGGGTGAGATGAGAGTTGGAGGGAGCGGGTGGGATGAGAGATGGAGGGTGTGGGTAGGATGAGAGATGGAGGGCGCGGGTGGGATGAGAGATGGAGGGCGCAGTAGGGAGGAGAGCTGGAGGGCACGGGTGGGATGAAAGATGGAGGGTGCGGGTTGGAGGAGAGTTGGAGGGCGTGGGTGGGATGAGAGATGGAGGGCGCGGGTGGGATAAGAGCTGGAGGGCACGGGTGGGATGAGAACTGGAGGGTGCGGGTGGGATGAAAGATGGAGGGCGCGGGTGGGAGGAGCAATGGGGTGCGGGTGGGATGAAAGATAGAGGGCGAGGGTGGGAGGAAGGCGCAGGTGGAGAAGTAACATGGAGGGCAGGAGACGGAAGCAATGCAGACAGCAGGGCTGGGGAAGAGAAGCAACGGGTGAGAGAGCAACATGGAGCAGGCAGGGAGAAGCACGCAGGAGAGAAAACAACAGAGGGAGGGAGAGTAAGCAGAAACACGGAAGAGGGCAGGGAGAAGCACACGGACGACAGCAAGCAACACAGAATGCAGTTGAAGAAAATCACATGCGGGAGACGGCTGGAAAACACATGGGCCCTTATTGGCGGGGTTTTGGCATAGGACAGCGCCGCAAGTCATCTTGCTGTGCTGCGCTACGCCAAAGTGAAGGCAGGAATGCACCGTATTTGTGCAATGTGGTGCATTCCTGTCCTTTGCCCCTGCGCTGGCGCAATATTTGTGCAAGGGTGCCTGCGTTGCATACAGGATTGTTTTTGTGCAGGAAGGGACGTTGTACTACACAAAAAGTCCCAAGAAGCATTTTCCTCTTTGAAAGTGGCTTTGCGTGGCCTCAAAGATATGGTTGAGATGTTTGCGCCGCCAAAGCATCAAAAAGGTGATGCTCCAGCGAAGCAACCCTCTCATAAATAATCCCCAAAGACTCTCACGGAGTGCCTACAAGAAAAGAACAAAGCAGTGCTTGAAACGCAAGCAGGGAAAGCATGAAGCCAGCCAATCAAAAGAGTGGATAAAGAAGCAGTGCTCCGTGGGAGGGACAAACACAAGTTTGACAAGCTGGGACCCAAATAAGAAGCAGGCAAATGAGAGTGCCGGGAAAGCAGTGGGCGGCTCCAAGCCCCCCTGTCTTCTTGATACTCCCACAATGAGCCTTTTGAAAGGAGCTGCCCTGTCTGGTGGGCTCAACCTTAAAATGTTCCCTGTAAAGAGTTGTATTCCTCCTTGAGGGTAGGCTTGCTTTACATAAAACACTTACAACTAAATTAATAAATAATGCATTCATTATTATAGGTGAGTTTAGCCTTTGATTGTGGGAAAGAGCTATGGACTCACAAAGGAATCTGGAAAAAACATGATGAGCCAACCTGGTCTCCATTGCCTGCAGGAAGGTGTGAGCAAAGCTTTCATTGTGGAAGCTAGGTCTGCGAAATCCCAGTAGTTGTCTGCTTGTGGATTACAGACCTTCTTGCTTGTTCCAGGTCCACTCCCTGGTGTACTTTCCCATGCAAACTGGCAATATCCCCCTGCGCGTGTTAGCTATTGCTGAACATGATAGTGATGTATTCTCATGATTTAACTTTAAAACTTTTTTTATTGTGACTTTGAAACTGGGCGGATGTTAGCAATCTTTCTGTGCTATATATGGCAGTGTCTGTGACTGTTACAGGAAGCTGCAACAAAAATCATTGCTCGTCCTTAGCTGTAGACAGCCTGGATCCTGAGGTTTGCTTTAAGGGGGGATGTTTTCAGACACCTCAGCTGGTGCAAGATGGGGGCTGCCTCCTCATCATTGAACACATCTGGTGGTCCCCTCCCTCCTCTAGGTCAAAGGTCAATGCTGCATGAGGTCGGTATTATTGGGGGAAGAAGTGGTCTAACAGAAGAACAAAAAATATTACCAGAATGTAGGGAACATTAGTGAACTAAATGAAAAAAAATAACATTGTGTGGTGATTGGTTGCTATGTGTCATTGTCCTCTTTCTATGCATACCTTTGGTACTGAAGTTTACATAGTGCTCTGTTGGCTGATGCAGGTGCAAGCCACGGCTTGTCTGTGATTGTCCTGTCCTGTTTGGGACATGCAAGAGCTTGAGGTCCAGTGCTGTAGCGCACACCCCTGTGGCGTGGCTTCTGTGGGTGATGTTGACGTTGTGCGCGAGGTTCTGGGATGGTGCTCCAAACATTTCACTCTATTTTACAAACACAGGAGCAGCTGCAGGGAGGAAATGTTGGTTGTCAGCACTTAGTTTAAAAAAGTGACAGGACAAGCTGAGGCTTCGATGACCAAAAACTGAAGATCAAAGCCCCTCTCTGCACCCAGGGGAAGACCAAGGGTTGTACATACAAACCACCCAGACTGTGTACTCACCACACTCCCTCCACATCAGCACATTGTGAGCGCCACTTACGACATGCATCTAACATGCTTCAATATGCCACATTCTGTGTTGATGGGAAAGCACTCTCTGTTCCTAAAGCATCACACCCCATCATTCCAGACACACCTATAATTGGTCATACTCACACAGCAAATTCCAAACACCCTTACGCGCACTGCACAGCTCCAAAGCCATACTGTTGTGAAAACTGCAAAAGCAACAGCACTGTCAATAAACACCCTGGAACCAATCTTACTACTCCCCCTGACCCCTCACTTACCTGGTACCTGGTGCAGGCTGTTCTTTTCTTCTTTTCCTCTTCTTTCCTCTTCTTTCTCCATTTTTTCTTTCTTTCGTTTGTTTTTACATTTAGAAGCCTTGTTCTTCTTTATCCAGCATGCCTTGCTTCTACCTTTTTTCCCTGCATGCTTTAGGACCCTTTTTCAAAATGGCGCCTTTCTCTATATTCTCCTATGGTCCGTTCCCAATCCAACATGGTGTATTTTTCCTTCCTGTCTGTCACTTCCTGTTTCGGGTTTATAAGGAGAGTGATTCTTGTTCTCCTTGCGCTGCAGCACTTCCTTTGGTGGTGATCATCGCTCCGGTTGTTTTTCTCCAGCTTTTTTTCCTCGCCTGTTCCAGTTTCTTCCAGTATTTGTTTTCTTGTTGGAAGACTTACCTTTTTGCTTATTTTTTCTTTCAGGGAGTTTCAGCCATAGAGGTTTTTCCCTTTGCGATTTTTTTCCTCCGGGACTCCTTCTAGAGGGCAAAGACTTCCTTTGGTGTTCCTTCGTCAGCAGCACCATGGCTACCAGAAAGGGCCGCCCTTACCTAGGTCAAGACAGCACCTACAAGACCACTCTGCAGTTCCAGTTGGCCAGAGTCATAAACGACGAGTAGCCCGTGACACCTTTCGAGTTCCCCACAAATGAGTGCGAAATACACCTGTATTGCACGCTCAGCGCTCAGGCATCCTAGCGCAGAAAAACACGTATTTATTGTTATTCAGCTCAATGGTACTCATTTTTTCGACCTCAGGAGAATGAAAAGCTTAGTGGCTCTGCGGGGAGTTTGAAGTTTGTACCCGTGGCCATGAAGGCAAACACAGGTTTCTGGAGTGGACACATTAGGAGCCACCAGACATGTCTCAGTATAAAAATGAGTTTCCCGGTCTGCAAAGGAAGAACACGCAGAGTGCTGTGCAATGTGACAGGAAACACCTTTCCTGGCTGCAAACGCCGCCGCCATTTTGGGAGGCGCTGGGACTTGTCGCAGAGTTTGCTAACAACATCCCAAGGCGTCCAAGGAGGAATGCTGGGGTCTGGGCCAGATTCCGAGGGCTGTCTGCCAGTACCACCATAGCCACCCATTTAGCACGGCTAAGGATGGTTTTTGAGGCCTTGCCAACATCCGATAGTTACCAATTACCAAACTGGCCGGGCTTTTTTAAAAGTCTTGCCCATATCCTGTGACCACCGGCCGAGGATGCTGGTTGCATTGTGAGGGCTCGCCAGCACATCTCGGTCTCCCTGGGCCTGCCGGCTCATGATTTTATCATAAAACGCGATAAAAAACCGCGTATGCATGCGTGTGAGTCGAATTCGCGATTTAGTGCTCCTGTTACAGAGAACCTGCACAGTAGCATGTGAACAGCAATGGTGCTGACTCAGGGTTTAATCTTTCCAAGGTCAACATGATGTGTAAAGATAGAGAACGGCCGAACAATCTCTGAAGCCAGCCCGGAAATGGGTTGTTAACTATAACCAAAAGTATAAACACAACGTGGGCCTGCAGATAAAATCATAACCACCAGCTTCCTACAATTACAACTGGCGTGTCTAACGAAACTCCCTCCTCCCTTACACTTCTAGGCGCTGCGTTCTAGGACAAGAGCGCCTTTCTAGTCGCACGAGAACGAACTCCAAACGCCTCTCACAAACATGGACAACACATACAACACATTTCAAAGTACATACATACTCCTGCCCTCTTGGACATCACAACGGTGAACAAGTTGAGCTATAAATCGCTACAACACCACGCACTAGTAATATCTATTATTTCCCTTGGTGTGACGCTGCACACCTGCGAAAGACAGAAAACGCTATGGACAAAATGATTTATTTTCATGGGATTCCGACTGAATCCATTGATATTTGCAAACAGCATAAGACACGTTGAGTACTCATTACTGCCTTTAATGGATTTTAAATTCCGTCCCAGGCTAGTGGATATCTCACCCCCTATTTAAACAAAACAACAACTTGGTTTCACATTGCCCTTAAACTGATTTATTTTGGGGTGCTCAATCTTAAATGGATCCCCATTTTTCTTTTAAAAGCATCGCAAATTTTATTTTGAAATCTTCCAAAACATTCTTACCAAGGTATATCAACTCCTGGCCCAAAAGTATCTTTAGTAATTCAGAAAAGACTGAGCACGTTGAGGTGAAAATGCTGACACAACCTCAAGGTTATATTAATGTTTAAAATAGGAGAATTGAAAAGATAGCTCAGTGGGTTGAGCGCCTACAGCAGGAACCTGCCTGTAATCAGCAAGGGCAGGACCCCATCACAGTAGGGCCTCTGATGCTTTCTTTCATACCCTTGAATTGAGGCTCTTGTGAGTCAGTTTCTCTAATTCGAAGGAAAAATCTGAAGGGCAGAATCTGAGGAACATTTAAGATAAGATCCGGCTTTCAAATGATCTCATTGCTACCCAAAGAAACATGTGTCTAATTAAAGGTATTACAGCAACCGCGAGACAAATCCTGCTCCCGCCAAACATGAAGTCAAGCATTGCTGTGGACAAATCCACCGAGCTGCATCAACTGGAAATGTCAGTGCATGATTATTTTAACAGCCCACATGCCTGTAGGCAGCTCCTTGTTTACATCCTGTGAACTTTTTAGTAAACAATACTTGTTCCAACAGCACATAATTGGCGAGAAACACTATTACTGGGTTTGACACTTATGACCAGATACTGGGAGTTAATCAGACGCATATAGTGAATTTTCCAGATCGTAGTGTGTGTTTTGATGAACAATTTTTGTCATTGGACTTTCTTTCTAGGTACGTGCTACACCTATCCCTAAGGAGGTGTTATGTTGTTATGTGATGTTAATTGAATTTGTAGAGCGCCAAAACTACCCGGAGGCCTTGTGGCGCTGTGTGAAAGGAATACAAATTTGTATTTAAGATTAGAAGCCAGTTTTCTTCTTCCCACCATACCAACAAAATTAGAGAAAACAAATGAGGCCTCCACAGTAGATGTATTTAATGACCAGGCTTACAAGACATGCACTCCACACATCATTAGGTTGTGGTTTCACAATACTACTCAAATTCGCTATTCCATCAGACCCTCTGGGTTCATCGCTCAGTAGAGTGACTTGTTATTGGTGTCATAGGAGCCACTTACTTCATCGGAAAGTTAAAAGTAGTGAACATATTACCCCAAATACACAATATCCATCCATAATAAAGAAATACTTTACAGCAAATCAGATCACGAGAAATCGATTGAACATAGAATGAGTGGAGTGGATTCTTTTAATTATGCATAATGTCATCCCTATTGAACCCTGTTCCTGTTGCGCCACAGGCTCTGCCGCGGACCACAATGCGATTCACCCAAACGCTGAAGCTGTGGCACGGCCCGCGATGTTGCCCTCTCCCTGTGGGTCAGGGCTGTGGTCCGCTGTGAGTGTTCCGGCTTCGGGAATCACCTCCACGACGCCAGTTTGTACAGCGTATCGGGACCATGCAGCGGACCTTTAAACAATAAATGTACATCCCAACTCCAGTTGGCGTTTCTATTCCTAACCAAACTTACCTCCTCTTGGTGGCATGGTTGCTCTCCCTTTCTTCCTTTTTCTTGTTCCCAGCATGCTTAGAGGACATTATACTCGCACCTCGCCGCCAAGACGTGGAACTCCCTACCACTCCACCTTCGCCAGACCCAAGACCTCTTGACATTCAGGAAATGCCTCAAGACATGGCTCTACGACCGGTAGCTCCCGCCCCCCCCAGCACCTTGAGACCCTAACGGGTGATTAGTGCGCTCTATAAATCCTTGATTGATTGATTGATTGATTGATTCTAACATGGCTCACTCTCCCTCCCTGTATTAGTCTTTCCCAATCCAAGTTGTCCCTCTTTTACTTCCTGTTATGTCACTTCCTCTCTTTGAGTATATAAGGCAACATGTTCTTCTTTCCCTTGCGTCGCAAAACTCTCCATTGCCTGTTGACGTGCAAAAATCTTCATTCCCCGTTGAAGTGTCTATGCTCCGTTAGTGCTCTATCTTTCTGTCTGGTGTATTTTTCGCATCCTGTGGGCTTTTCCTGGAACCTCCTCGTTCTTCTGTGATTTCCTGTAGTTCAGTATGGGTCCTTTGTTGTCTTCTTTGGAACCTCCTTGCCTTCAAATTGTTTCTACCTTCCTTTCAGGCGTTCCATCTCCAACCCCTTTTGGGGTATTTTTTCTCTCTTGTGACTCCTTCTGGAGGGCACAGTCTGCCTTGACGTTTCCTTGTTGGCAGCACCGTGGCTACCGGAAACGGTCGCCCTTATCTTGGAAAGACCAGAACCTTCAAGAACAGACGATGGAGACCAGTAAGACGTCCCGAAGCTGAACTACAAGGTATAGAACTTGACAGTTCCTATTAGAACTGTGGCCTAGAATAGCGCAGTGACCATCAGGTTAGTGTCTTTGTTCTTTGTCCAGACATATTGCAGAGGGCGAGATTGATGTGTTCCATACCTAGAAGACCCCTATAGATTCTTATAAAGAAGACATGCAAATGACAATTAGAAAGAGTGCATTGTAATGAAAAATTCCGTATAAATCTCAAAGACACCAGAATCACCTGCACGTAGGATTTCGGGTGAAATGTTTACAGTTATTGGTCTATTGTGCTAGGTCAGGATTCTGCAAAGTCGGTCCTGGAGAGCCGGGTCCATGCCAGGTTTTTAGCATATCCGCATTTAGAAAAATGTAGATTTCTGAAATATCTTTTTTCTAAATGTGGATATGCTAAAAATGTGCCATGGACCCGGCTCTCCAGCACCGACTTTGCAGAACCCTGTGCTACGTAGACTCCTTTACTGGTTGGGCTAATCACCTTTGGTATGATTAAACTGATTTAGAAAAACAGCATCTGTATAGTGTGAGGGTGTCATACGTCCACCACCATGATACAACAATGCTGAACTATTCAAAGTTACAGAAAAATTGGTCCATCAAATGTTCAACCTTGGATTCACATCTGGACACCTTTGAAATGATGAAGTAATTGAGGAGGAATTTGCCAAATCGAAAGCCGCAAATGGCTGAGCTTGGTTAACAGAACAATAACATATTCATTTTGTCTCATCAAACGTGCACACACGTGGTCCCTTTTAAATCTCAAAGCAGGCACTGGTTGTCGCAACGACTCACAGGGGAGATGTGCACTGAGGAAAATTCTGGTTGGGATGACAGAATTCAGTCTCTGCTTCACCCTACTGAGATGAGGCCATATGATTTGGGGCTTACCTCTGGTGTGCAGGTCCTTGTCTTAATTATCTGTCTGTTTGTCTGTCTGTCTGCCTATCTGGATATCTATCTGACAAGATGTTTGTATATCTGTCTATACTTTAATAAATTTGTTTGTGTGTGTATCATCTAAGTATTCATGCACCACACAATTTTGTGATAATGTACACACAGCATCATTACTTGATTCAGCAAAACAGAATTAGATGGATGAAAGGAACTTATGTGGAAGCTCAGTGTTGAACAGACTTCAGTGATAGATGCCACCTACATAACACTCATCAGTGCTACATTGACACAAGCCACCCTTACGATAGTCGGTCAGAGTTTGATATAATTACAAGATTTGCCTTTCTGATGCTTATTTCCGATGCACACACAGAACGTATGTGTAAACGCATTGGATTGCCTGGCCTTCCTGCATTCCAGGGTACACCTCGTGGTGTTTCCATGAAGAGAAGTCTGGTAGAAGCAGCTCATTGGTTATTAGTCATTCACATGGTACATACCTGGTCTCAAGGAAGCAGCATAGGCTCGGAAATGCTGCCTGTGCTTACATCAGTGGGCACTAGCTCTGCAGGGGCCAAAAGTGCATTATATAATTCAGCTGCCATCAATTAGTGGATAGCATATGGTGTTTGAGAAGAGATGTTGGAAATTAAGTCATGCACAGGTTACCCGAGGTGAAAGAATCTGGGAGGAATGTAAAGAGATTAATTTGACAGGTAATTGTTTGGTGTGCACTCAGCAGCATGTCCAAAAACATGAAATCTTGGGAGTGCTTGTCAGGATATGTACAAGGATCAGTAAAACAGGGAGACAGGGACGAGTAGGTTGGATGATTGTGAAAACTGGCCAATAGCGGCTGGGAATTTATAGGCAGAGGCGGGAAACTTCTAACACACTGACTGAACGGATCCTCAGTGACCGGATTAGAAGCAGCCAACCCGAGGGCAGGTTAACACTTACAGTGCAGTTTAAGCGGAGGCAGCGGGAAGAAACCTTCTCCACACAACCTTCTATGGCTTGCTGGTTCCCGCTCCTGATAGTTTCGATCAGTTCAGCAGTGACGATACAAGGGCCTTTGCTCCAATTGCCACATATTATAAGAGTCCTAAATGTTGTGTGCATCAGGTGCAAGACAAGAGAGAAAGGGTCCTGGGGGGTGAAAGTGCTTATCAAGAAACACCCGCACTCCTAGTACCCCTGATCAGACTTCATTCTTAGGGGCTCATTATGACATTAGCGGTCCCACCACGGGACCGCAAATGCAGCGGGGAGGATGCCACTCCCATGCCGATGGCGTCCACCCTTTTCTATTACAATGTTCTTGCTCGGCTGACCGGCAGGACATTGTAATATGACATTCCCACCGGGCTGACCAGCAGGATAAGCGCTACAGTATTAGTCTTGGCTCCCTTAAGGGACCTGAAGCCAAACCCGCAGCACTACAGCACTCTCGGAATGCGCACTGCAGGCAAAGCTAACAGTGTGCATTCCGACGATGCCATGGGCAGTGCAGAGGCCCGCCTTTTGCCCTTCGCACAGGCTTTCCACCAGCCGATGCATGGTGTGGTGACCGCCATGGATGGGCTGGCAGAAAACTGAGTTGCAATCAGCACAGCGATGTTACGTTTAGCGCCGCCGTGGCTGAGCACAACTCAAACCACCGTCTACCCATCAGGAACCATGTTCCTGGTGGTGACGATGGTCTTTAGGTGGTCCCACCTGCCAAAGCTGTAATGTGGTAGTGGGACCGCCAGGAGTGCAGCAGTCCCACCGCCACCGTGAGTGCGGCGGTCTGAAGATTGCCACACTCCTAATGAGGCCCTTCATGTCACTCTAAAACGCAAGACATTTCCTGAGAAGGTGGAAGCCATGAAACATAATGACACATCTGCATTAGAATAAAAACACTATTTATTTTTGCTAAATAGTTTTGAGAACAGGACATCAGAACCTAAGCACTTACAACCACTTGTGAACTTTGCGTTGTAGTACCAAGACAGATGCTCATTACCAGGGATGACATAAAGGGAACAAAATTATTTATTTATATATTAAATTGAAAAACATCTCTTTAGACATCAGCAACACTAAATAATGAAAGCAAGTCCACAGGTAAGTAATGTGTTGAGAACTTCTTTAATGGACACAAAATTCTCAGGCCAGAGTGAACTGCTGTGTGACAATCATTGCAAGATGGAGAGTGGTGCTTTTAACAATGAGATGGAATAACAGAATACCAGCCACAAAAATATTGTGGTACAAAAATATTGTTAACATTTCTTTCCACTTGACAGACATATAGTGCAAAGCACAGAAATGTTGACTACCAAAGTTTTGTTGTGCAAAATATTGGTAAGTATTTGTATTCATTTGTAATTTGGTATTGTAAATAAACTAAAAGTTACATAATTTTTTAAACATCTATAATATATATATTTATATATACAAATATATATATATATATATACATATGTACACATACCTCTATCTTTCTATCTATCTATCTTTATCTATGTAGCTAAAAGACACAGAAACATTAATTAAAATACATAACTATTAAAAACATACATATAACTTTAATATATTGGTTTCAATTCTCAGAAATAAATAATTAAATTTCAATAAAGGCATTAACGAAATGAAAAATATAAAAGTTATAAAATTATGAATAGATATCCAATAATCATGTATCAAGCAATAAACACATTTTCAGTGTATTAAACTACTTAGTATTCCAACTCCAGTTTACCTAACATTGGGAAAATACTTTGGAAAAGGAGTAGATTTCCTATTTTAACTCCAGTTTAACAAATATCTGGGAAGGAGCTGGGAGGGGTGGTGCAGATAGGTAATTGGATTTACTATTGCAATTCCAGTCCAACAAACACTGGGAAGAGTGCGTACATTGAGGGGCGTCATTTTCACTGCAGCCAAATAATTTAACGGCCCTCAAAATTATCTAACAGATAAAAGAAATAGAAACAAGTCATTTCAATTAAAAGCATACATTTAGAAAGGTACATCAAAATCATGTCAAATTATTCACAAAAATGTCACAATTGTAAAAAAAACCTCAAAATTATTAAATACATAATTTTTAAAATGAACAATAACCATCAACCTCCCCTTAAAACACACAAACTTAAAATAAAAGTTACACATCTGCTATGATAATGATTTTTTCACTTTTTAAATTTGACAGACTTTACTTTCTAAAGAATTACAATTAATTAAAAAACTCTCAATCCACCCATTCCCCAGATTTTCACCACAACCCATAATGAAATATAATAAATGTTTTTTTAGTTCAGCTTAATTACATAATGCAGTTTATTAAAAAAAGTAAAACCTATTAAATAAAACATGTTTAATTATACATTAATATAATTAATAGATTAATAAATTAACATAAACTAATATATACACATTATTTGAAAACTCAACCCATCCAATCCCCCAATAAACCCTACATCCTAAAATTAATCATAAATACACAATTGTGAAATAAGAAAACATTTGACCAAAAACATTTCAAACATTACACTTTGAAAAATATTAAACAATTAACGATAATTAATATATAATAAACACAATTACACTATCCAGTCAAATACCAATGCAGCACACAAGACATAAAAATAATAAAACTATTTTCTAAAAAGACAAATGTATAAAAAGTTTTATGATTTAAAAATAATGAAGCATATAACAAATCGTTAGCATTTTTAACAAACTGCATAATTGATACATTAATCAATCATCAAATTATATATTGATTCTATTTACAAAACAACCCACCCAATCCCACAATAAATCCCACAAACTGAAATTAAAATGCATTACTTTATTAACAAAATTATTTAGCATATAAACAAATTAATAAAAATGTACAATATTAAATAATTAAAATATAAATCAATGACTATTTATTATCAAACATTTTAAAAAACTAATTACTCAAATTCCAAGAAACTCAACAACTTGAAAAGAAAATTAAAATAAATTTCACAACAGAATATCATACAATGCACCATTATAAAATGTAGTGATAGTGAAAGTTATTTTAAACTTCAATATTAGTGTACGTAATATGCTATACTCACCTTTGATATTTTTTCCACAATATTTTTTTAGTCACAATATTTTGACCACAATATTATCAGGCAATAGTTTGGATAGTTGATATTTAGGTTGAAACCCATCACTTCACTAAAATGCCTATTGTCTTAAAAGACAATAAGGCCCTCATTAGGAGTTTGGCGGGTGGAAATGGCTGCCCACAAAAACTCCTGCAGATCAGGAGACCGCCAGTGTGGCCGCCTTCCCGCAGGCCCTGTTATGTGTTTCCAGCTGGGCCAGCGGGAAATGCACAACAACATTGATGACGGCTCATAATAGAGCAGGCGGCAATGCTGTTGTGCAACGGGTGCACTAGCACCCATTGTGCAAATCACTCTCTGCAAAGCAGATAGTTATATGTGCTACAGGGCTGGCCTGGGGGGCCCTCGCTTGGCCCATGCCAAGTGCATGGGCAGTACAGGGGCCCCTCTGGGGCAACTAGCACCCTGTCTACGCCAGCATTTACATTGTGGTGAAAACGCTATGTTAACACTGGCGGAGAGAGGGGTTGTAATACCCAGGGCTTGTAGCGTTGCCCTGGCGGATTAGGACCGCCGGCCTGAAAAGTGCCGGTGCCGGCTGTCCGACTGCAGAGCTTTGGCGGTAGTCCAACGACGACCCTGGCAGTCTAGTGACTGCCAGGGTCATAATGAGGCCCTAAAACGCAGTTGAGTCCCTTATATATCCGTATCATAATTTTTTAAGAGATTGATGCCATCTCAATGGTCATTTTTTTAAGTATGAAACCTGATTTGGAGGTTATAAAAGATTAAATGAGGCATGATTCTTCACGTAAAACCACATTTCTCTGATACCAAATGTGAAATTATGTTGTAAACTTTGTTTGGTCAAAGTTTACATAATTTTGTAAATATGCTGTCAAGAGTGCTGTTCAAACGCGGCCCTCATCCTCCTGGACCTCTCAGCTGCCTTTGACACCGTCTGCCACCACACCCTACGCACACACCTACACGAAGCAGAGATCCGCGACAAAGCCCTGGACTGGATCACCTCCTTCCTCACCAGCAGAACCCAGAGAGTCCTCCTTCCTCCTTTCCATTCTGAAGCCACCAAGACCATCTGCGGCATACCCCAAGGATCCTCCCTCAGCCTGACCCTCTTCAACGTCTACATGGCACCGCTCGCCAACATCGTCCGATCTCACAACCGCAACATCGTCTCATACGCCGAGGACACCCAGCTGATCCTCTCCCTCACCAAGAACCCCGCCACCTCCAAAACCAACCTCCACGAAGGAATGAAGGCTGTCGCCAACTAGATGGAGATCACTCGCCTAAAACTGAACTCAGACAAGACAGATGTCCTCATCCTCGGCCCCAACCCCTCCGCCTGGAACGACTCCTGGTGGCCGACCACACTGGGAGCCGCACCGACACCCACCAACCACGCACGCAACCTGGGTTTCATCCTAGACTCATCGCTCTCCATGACCCAACAAGTCAACGCCGTCTCATCCTCCTGCTTCAACACCCTCTGCATGCTCCTCAAGATCTACAGGTGGATCCCCATTGAAACCAGAAGGATGGTCACCCAGGCCCTCGTCAGCAGCAGACTGGACAAAGGCAATGCTCTCTACGCGGGAACCACGGACAATCTCCAGAAAAGACTACAACGCATACAGAACGCCTCTGCATGCCTCATCCTCGACATCCCCCGCAGCAGCCACATCACAGCCCACCTGAGAGACCTACACTGGCTCCCCGTCAACAAGAGGATCACCTTCAAGCTCCTCACCCATGCCCGCAAAGCACTCCACAATGCCGGACCAGCATACCGCAATGAACGACTCACCTTCTACACTCCGAACCGACAGCTCCGCTCCGCCGGCCTCGCCACCGTTCCACACATCCGCAGGACTACAACCGGTGGCAGATCATTCTCCTACCTCGCCGCCAAGACCTGGAACACCCTCCCCATCCACTTACAGCAGACCAAGGACCTGCTGACCTTCAGGAGACACCTCAAGACCTGGCTGTTCGAGCAGGACCATCTCCCCCTCTCCCCACCCCCCTCAAGCACCTTGAGACCCTCACGGGTGAGTAGCGCGCTCTACAAATGTACTGATTGATTGATTGATTAATCCATATTTCTGTGCTTATGTTTTTGTTAGCGACCTTCTAGGCATGTCTCCACTTCCTATTTTATAGGGGTAAATTGCATAATTTGATGTAGCATAATTACGTTAAACTAGAGAAAAACTATGCAAGATTTCACAGAATTACATGAGGGGCATAACACAGCTATTTAGCACTATTAGTGCAAAATGCATTGTTGCATACAAACTAGACTCGAGGATGCATTTTTCCCTCAGAAAACAGCTCGAAATGCAACAGGACACGAACAGCAGCAGCTGCAATAGCCATGTATACCCAAAACCAATCTGAATTATGTGAGTGGGTATAACCGGGTAATTTTCTGTATTTTTGTGTCACAAGAGCAACGCAAAGTTACAGAAATTACTCTGATTACTACAACGCAATTACTATTTTAGCGATCACTAGAGGAGAAAGCCAAGACTTTAAAGTTTGTAATACATAGATGTTTTTAGTTCTAGCTTGAGCGATGTCACGATGGAAAAGGGGATATCCTTCACTTCATGTTTTTGCAAGGATGGCTCTTTTCTTGAACATGCTTCAACATACCACTTGCCTTAGATAATCTAGAGTTTTCGAAAATACCCTGGGACTCATTGTCCCCTCAGTACATTCTAAACAAGCATCACTTGTTGAACAGCATTATAATGTAATATCATGTTCATGTGTCATCCCCGTATCAATGATCTGCTTTGTGTAATGTATACCTTGGCAGTTGTCATTTTGTCATTGTATACTAGAAAAATAGAGGTGGGTGGACCTGTGAGAATGAAAGGATGTAGAAAACCCACACAGCGAGGAGCATATCCTGCCTGACTGGTTGTTCTGTAAAAGGCAGCCAGCTGCTTTTTACGACAATGTATACAAGCATAAGCAAACACAATAGGCCCGTCAAATGAAATACTGACCTATTGGCTTTGCCACTGTTTGTTTGCCCTGGTGCTCACACTTCCTTTGCATTTGTGAAAATGTGTAATTAAAAATACATCTCAACACATGTGCCAGCATGTTCTGCGATGCATGCGTATGCATACATGTACATGGCTGCCGACTTGGAATAGTGGGAAAACCCATTCAAAGATGGCTGGTGTAGGTGAGCAGGCGTTCTCATGCATAATGACGCACGGGCATGCGTGTGTCGTGATGCAGCTGTGCCATCTTAGTGCCATCTTTTAGGGCTGGCTAGGCAGTGCAGCTGTAACCACACCTTCTGAGAGCAACAGAAAAGAGCTTCAAGAAGCACATCTGGAAATGAGCTTGCCAACCCCAAGATCTGATTGGGCAGAATTTGTGTGCTTCCACTGAAAAATAGTCATTGCGTTAGACTTCACGCCTTGTTGGAACGCTTATGCTCAATAGAGTACGCCTGAGTTAGTTATGATGACAAACCCCTGTTACCATTTGAAAGAATGCCCTAAGTCTGCTGTTTATTATGATAATTTACGTCAAAGGCGTCAGACCTGACTTATTTATTGTGAAAAGCATATGTAAAGCCAAGAGGCCTTTTAGGATTGATTGTTATTATACTGGCGTGAAACCTGTACACAGGTATTTTGTTACATGTAATCTCACATATTAATTACAAGGGTTTTGGTGCTCACTACCCCTTTTGACAAACGATCCTGGCAGAAGACTTGCTCTGTGATAATCTTAGTTAAACCCTAAGGAGGGGGGTTGTATATTGTTTTGCCGACTGTAATTTCATACATATTTATAATCATATGCATGCATGCCTAGCAGGTGCCTTGTGCCAAAGCTTATGCTCAATACAGGAGCCATCATTGGTTGTGGTGACAAGCTAAGTACAAAGGCCACGGAGCAGATTAGATTATTTAAAAAATGTTATGTCTGATGACTTATGTCTGTTCTGTCTGCTACAAAAAACTCTGTCAAAGGCTGTAGGGCTGACATATTTATTATGAAGAACACAATATAGACAATAGGCCTGTAAATGGGGGTTGTTATTACACTGTGTTAAAACCCGTAGCCACAAATTTTGTTAGATGAACCTGACTGATCCCTGTAGCAGGCAAGGGATTCAGTATTTGTTGCCCCTTTTGACCAACCCGAAGGGTTAACAATGCTCAATTGATTATCCATATTAGACCTCTTAAGAGGGGTTGTTTATTGCTTTTCAAATTGTAATTTTATACATTTGTATATTTTGCGTGGCATATAGGGGTATGCGACTTAAAGTACTTTTTAGATCTGGCCTGGCAGCCTTACCTGTTTGCTGGGCTCTTTTCATCATATACAATGAAAGACTTTAAGTCGCTCTATTCAGCCACTGGTCTTTTTGAGGCACTTTCACACTCAGTTTACGCTAATGACTCCATGTAGCATGGGGCCGTCGGTCAGCCCATATTAGCATTTTTTGGGGTCAGCTACCCAGACAATGTGACTCGTTTACTGCTCGTTATATGTGCAGTGTTCTGCATCCCATGTGGCCACTGCTCTAAATCGGGTCATTACCTTGAAGGCTATTGTCCATAGTGTATCATTGTTTTACCATTCTAAGTCATTGCCGTATGTAGAAGGAATGCACCAGCCATACTGGATTGGTATAGCAATTAATCACTAAATAAAATTAAGTCCAAAATGGCTGTCCAAAGCTGTGTTAAATTCTTAGGTCTCACCTAAGACAGAGCATGCACTCTTGCTTCGGGACTTTTGTTAAAAGAAAGGGAGCTGGGAGCCCGGACATTGCTTGATAGTTTTTACTTCATTCTGTTGGGCAAAGGCGGGCACACGCTCACATCCATTCTATCACAAGCACACGCACACACCCATCCACATGTATGCATATACACATACATTCAAACATGACAGGAGCAGTTACCTCCTGGGCCACAGTGGTAATGGCAAGTCCAGCGGGTGGCGGGAGGGGAAGCAGAAGGCACCAGAAGGAGTAGGACGCTTCCGGGAGGTAAGGGACAGCTAGAAAATGCTGCTGTCTCCACTCATTGGCTGACCTTGTCATGGATAAGTCAATACGATGAGGACATTCTGTAACGTGTCACAGAGTGGGATGGGGGTCAGTGATAGTAGACCCCACCCAACTCTGTGACAAGGCGTCACTGATAGATAGTCCTGGGCACTTCAGGCCATATTCCTGAAGCACCCAGGTCTGAGTCCGTCGGTGGCACTCTCCCCTGCCATGCGAGGGAGGCTCTTGCAAGAATTTACCGCGTTGATGTCGTTTCAGGGCTGTGAAATCTTCATCCCAGCAAAGCCTGTGCATTGAGCCCATTTAATGTGCCTGGCTGCCTGACCCTGACATGGTGAGTGTCTGTCAAGCTAACATTTGCTTAGCCTCACGGACTTTTAGCAAGCTTTGCAAAATCGATGGGGGCAGTCGCCCATCACTCATTATGTCATGCTGCCCCTGATTGCTCGTTATTTTGATTAGTGTCCTTCCGCTGCTCGTGCTGGGATTGAGGTACTTTTTTGTTTTTTCACCATAACTTTTCTGCATTTTTGCTTCCTCGTTGTTGCTTGCCCCTATCCCCCACCCATATTCTTGCTTGGCCAGGCTTTTTGCTTCCTTTCTTTCTGCATCTTTGTGTGCTTGTTGTTTTTGCTTGTCTCTTTGTAGCTTTCCCCATCCCACCCACATTCTTCCGGCCACAAAAAATATTGACAAAGCAATGAGCTCTTGCAAACATGAGAACTATTTAGCTTTATCAATATGTTTTTTTTGCCCTGTAGTACAGCAGGGAGCTGTGTGGCATGGTTGAAAGGAAAGGAAAAAAGTGATATGACGCCACCAGCTTACACCGATTTACAGGACTTTTTTTTTTACTTTCAGCCAAACTGCGATGTTGCCTTGTAAAAAAACATTGACGAAGCTTGTAGGTTTCACAGATTTTGGCTTTGTTAATGCTTGTTTTCTTATTCTTAATGGCATGCACATGGCGGACATATGTATGCTTGAACATTTTTCTTTTTTTTACTTCTACTCTTTTATACATGCTTCTTGAGTTGTGTATTTTATTCAGCATGGGTGAGTGGAAGGATGTAAGAATGAGTCGGTGGAAAGGTGAAGGGTGGATGAGTGACGATGAGGAAGTGCGGTTAGGCAAAATTATGTTCTGAGTGCCTTATCTCACCAGTAACTGAAGAGGCACTTTCAGTTATAAGCAGGACTGTTGGCGTTGCCAGTGCTTGGTTCACTTTGTTGTTCAAAACCATGGCAAGAAGACAAGCCACTGGCCCAGCAGCATTTAGCTGCTGCGTATCCCTCCAAAAAACAAGAATCATCAAAGAAAACAAGCATTTGCAATGCAATACATCTCACATTTGCTCGAGTTACAGCTATTAGCGTTTTTAAATCCTAACCGGACTTTTGTTGCTACAAAATTTTGAAGAAAAAAAATGAACGCGATCGCGCTATGTAAAACCCAGCGCGATAGCGCTGAAATTGAAAACCCAAAAAAACAAGCGCTGTAACAATTTTTGAAAAAAAGGTCACCCCCAACAGCAGATGAGGAATGGAAGCTCAAGGAAATTGTAGTTAAGCGGTAAGCTGATGCAAATACGGAAGTGATGTATTGCTGCCTGAACCACCTAGGAGGCTGCACAGAAGAGGGACACTGGACTAGACCAATGGTAAGCAGCAGGCGGGAGCAAAGTCCGTTATACAATACAACAGGCCCTCCAGACAGCGCATGCGCACTGCCTGGGCTCGACAAAAAATGTGCAGCGCACCAGCGCCAGACAGAGGAGAGCCAGAGCGGGACAGGGACATGCAAAGGAGCAGCAGTTTGTGGGGTGGAGGGCTTATGGAAGCTGTGACAAGCCCCTGAATGCAACTTTCAGAATCAGGAGAGGTACTATTTTTCAAGAGTTTACATCCATGAAATGCAGTGGGGTAATACCAAGGCAGACGGGCAACCCTCTTAACCAATACCTAGAGTCAATTGACTTAGAGTAGCCAATGACTGAAAGGCTATCCAAAAGCCCCTTTCTGTTTATGCCAGTGCCGTAACAAAGGTCCCCGCAGCCCCCGCGGTGTCGGGGGCCCCCGATCTCCGAGTGCCCCCTAAGCTCCACAGGGGCCCCTCACCATAGCACCTAGGCTCAGTGAGTCTTGGAGGGCCCCTTCCATGTCCTTGGCAGTGGGGCCCTCTCCAGGTTTGTTAATCCACTGGTTTATGTATTGATGTGCTTGCGTACATTGTGTTGTCCGTTGTGGTGGGTGTTGTGTGATGGCAATAGCTCTCACAAAGCAACTAACCCTTCCGTAGACAAGGCCTAAAAATAAAGGAAGCACTCTCACGGTCAAACACCCACTCTTTGTGGACATGGTTAGATTGTGTTTAAAAGTTGTGGAGCTAAATTTGCTGCTGCTTTACTAGCCTAATAAAGTAGAAAGCTAAGTGATGGATGGAACACTTGACTTAATCTCGGCCACTGGTAATTTCTCTGAGTCAATCATTATTTTGCACACCATGCCACCTCAGTTTGGAGCCAGCCATATGCAAAGGGGGTGGGTATACCCAGACCTGGATCCCATGCACGCTAAATCGAGCAGTCACAAATATTTCACAAACATGCACTGGGAGAGCAGCCTGAAACACAGCACAGTCACTCAGTACCTCCACACAGAATGTCACGCACAGTCAGTCAGAAAGCAGTTCCACCGAGACAGTCAGACACCTGAAGTCCCTAAACCAGTGGTGTAACAAAAGCCCCCCAAAGCTCTTGCAGTGTAGGGGGGGGCTGAGCTCCAGAGGGGGCCCGTCAGCTCAGTACACTGTGCACGGGTGGCAGGCCCCTAACTGGGTCCAGGGGAGGGGCCCCCTTCAAGGTACTTTGCAGTGTCACCCCCTCAAGTTTCATTATGCCACTGCCCAAAACTGCACCAGAACACGCATTGAGCAGCCACCTGACGCCATGTCATCACAGTACTATTTCCATCCCTGGGCTTTTAACCTACAAACTGTTGCTGTCAGTTGTGTTTATCAGATTACTTCAATGGAAGCAAAGCAAGACTACAACACCCAGAATGCATTAGGATGCAATGTGAAATAATAGAAACTGAAAGAGGGAGGTTGCTTTCTAGGATACCCTAGGAAAAATAGAGCAGCCAGCTGGCCCCATCCCATAAAGATGGTTTCAGAC
The DNA here is from genome assembly GCF_031143425.1 of Pleurodeles waltl. Classification (NCBI taxonomy): domain Eukaryota; kingdom Metazoa; phylum Chordata; class Amphibia; order Caudata; family Salamandridae; genus Pleurodeles; species Pleurodeles waltl. The sequence continues at coordinate 695,082,207 of NC_090451.1, forward strand.
AGTCCTCTTTTTTCAAGCAGCGGCGGGAAGCATGCTGGAATTTGAAGGACAGTTAGAAGCAGTGCTAGAATTGGGCAGAATCAAGGGGCGTGTCCATGCTTTTCTGATTTATGAGAAACCGCTCCCCTACTTCTTGTAAAAAGACAACTTTCAGGGAAGGGTAATTCCTAGATTTTAAATCCTTCAGCTGAAGCTTATGAGTCTCCTGTGCTGAGAAAGGGAAGCTGACAGACAGATAAACAAACTTTCCTGCCAGGAAGCCTGCTTCCCTAAAAGAAATGCAATGTGCACAACAAGTTAATCTGCAAATGTATAGGGTAATCTGCAAACGTGTAACGGATGCTTGGGAGCCCATACTGGCTTTAGCTTATCAAATCAACTCAAAGCTTTGTGGTGACAAAGATTTCTTTTTGAGTGATAGTGCACATACTTAACTAAGCTGTGAAGTGGATGGTTTGAATTGAAATGATATTTACATAGCGTTTACTACCCCTGACCAGTGTTAAAGGGACAGTTAGGTCAAAACAATTGCATTATGTTCAGTCTGGGTATTTACAACATCTATATTTTGGGAAGCAGCATTTTATCTTAAACCTTTTTGTGCATTTTGTAGCATACTAACTTGTAGTGTGTGTAATGCAAGCTTAAAAGAATTACTTGCATATTCACACAGGCTCTGATCTCCTACCTCTAAAAATACAGAAGTCACGATTTCCACTACACCAACCAATATCTTGTGTCCCTCTAGTTACACACAGACTTCTGCAGCACATGAACTAATAGAGGTTTCATAATATACTATACTGCATTTTCCAAAAACAACTTTTTTAAAAAAATTAATTTAAACTGCATGCTATTTCATATGTAGCTACCTGACGGCGAAAGAGCAGAAAACACGTACAGAATCTTTTTTTTTTGCCGCACCTTTGACTCCGACCGATGCTTGCTAACCCCACCGTTTTGCATGCATCATCACAGTTCCCATACGTTTCTATGCACTTCGACCACTTGCTAGAAGAGTGGAACTACAAATCCCAGCAGGCTCAGTTGTGTTAGTTGGTAAAATGCACCCAGCTGAGGACGCCCTTCTAAGGATACCTGGTGGGCATCTCTGCAAAAGGGATAAAGTTTGTCAGTTTGAGCTGCTGCCAAGACGTCAGGGCAGAGAGCGACAGTGGAAGAGTCACGCCCCAGCAATGAGTGACCCCTCACGCCCCAAGAGTGAGTGACCCGTTCAAGCAGGCGTGGCAGCAACAAGGCGCCTGGAGTGACACCTGACAGAAGAAAGCGCTTTCCGGGGCACGGCTGGACAGGTGGAGCGCACGGGTCAGCGAGGGAGCCTGAGGGGAGCAGGGTGAAGGTGAAGGTAGCTGGGCGGGTCAGTGCTGTGCTGCGGCTCTGCTAATGACGGGGTTTACTCAGGAATGTGGTTAGAACGGGTTAAGGCGGCTGTGCTCGCAGCAGGACTTTGTTACCGCAGGACAGTGCGTGCATCTGAAGTTCTTACAGCAGGGCAGTTATTCAAGCAGGACAGTGCGTACATCAGAAGTTATTACAGCAGGGCAGTTATTCAAGCAGGACAGTGCTTACATCAGAAGTTCTTACAACAGGGCAGTTATTGTAGCAGGACAGTGCTTACATCTGAAGTTCTTACAGCAGGGCAGTTATTCAAGCAGGACAGTGCTTACATCTGAAGTTCTTACAGCAGGGCAGTTATTCAAGCAGGACAGTGCTTACATCTGAAGTTCTTACAACAGGGCAGTTATTGTAGCAGGACAGGGCTTACATCAGAAGTTCTTACAACAGGGCAGGTCTTGTAGCAGGACAGGGCTTACATCAGAAGTTCTTACAACAGGGCAGGTCTTGTAGCAGGACAGGGCTTACATCAGAAGTTCTTACAACAGGGCAGGTCTTGTAGCAGGACAGGGCTTACATCAGAAGTTCTTACAACAGGGCAGGTCTTGTAGCAGGACAGGGCTTACATCAGAAGTTCTTACAACAGGGCAGGTCTTGTAGCAGGACAGGGCTTACATCAGAAGTTCTTACAACAGGGCAGGTCTTGTAGCAGGACCGTGCTTACATCAGAAGGTCTTACAACAGAGCAGGTCTTGTAGCAGGACAGGGCTTACATCAGAAGTTCTTACAACAGGGCAGGTCTTGTAGCAAGACCGTGCTTACATCAGAAGTTCTTACAACAGGGCAGGTCTTGTAGCAGGACCGTGCTTACATCTGAAGTTCTTACAGCAGGGCAGTTATTCAAGCAGGACAGTGCTTACATCTGAAGTTCTTACAACAGGGCAGTTATTGTAGCAGGACAGGGCTTACATCAGAAGTTCTTACAACAGGGCAGGTCTTGTAGCAGGACAGGGCTTACATCAGAAGTTCTTACAACAGGGCAGGTCTTGTAGCAGGACAGGGCTTACATCAGAAGTTCTTACAACAGAGCAGGTCTTGTAGCAAGACCGTGCTTACATCAGAAGTTCTTACAGCAGGGCAGGTCTTGTAGCAGGACAGGGCTTACATCAGAAGTTCTTACAACAGAGCAGGTCTTGTAGCAGGACTGCGCTTACATCAGAAGTTCTTACAACAGAGCAGGTCTTGTAGCAGGACTGTGCTTACATCAGAAGTTCTTACAACAGGGCAGTTATTGTAGCAGGACAGGGCTTACATCAGAAGGTCTTACAACAGAGCAGGTCTTGTAGCAGGACAGGGCTTACATCAGAAGTTCTTACAACAGGGCAGGTCTTGTAGCAGGACCGTGCTTACATCAGAAGTTCTTACAACAGAGCAGGTCTTGTAGCAGGACCGTGCTTACATCAGAAGGTCTTACAACAGAGCAGGTCTTGTAGCAGGACAGGGCTTACATCAGAAGTTCTTACAGCAGGGCAGGTCTTGTAGCAGGACAGGGCTTACATCAGAAGGTCTTACAACAGGGCAGGTCTTGTAGCAGGACAGGGCTTACATCAGAAGGTCTTACAACAGGGCAGGTCTTGTAGCAGGACAGGGCTTACATCAGAAGTTCTTACAACAGGGCAGGTCTTGTAGCAGGACCGTGCTTACATCAGAAGTTCTTACAACAGAGCAGGTCTTGTAGCAAGACCGTGCTTACATCAGAAGTTCTTACAGCAGGGCAGGTCTTGTAGCAGGACAGGGCTTACATCAGAAGGTCTTACAACAGGGCAGGTCTTGTAGCAGGACAGGGCTTACATCAGAAGTTCTTACAACAGGGCAGGTCTTGTAGCAGGACCGTGCTTACATCAGAAGTTCTTACAACAGGGCAGGTCTTGTAGCAGGACAGGGCTTACATCAGAAGTTCTTACAACAGAGCAGGTCTTGTAGCAGGACAGGGCTTACATCAAAAGTTCTTACAACAGGGCAGGTCTTGTAGCAGGACCGTGCTTACATCAGAAGGTCTTACAACAGGGCAGGTCTTGTAGCAGGACCGTGCTTACATCAGAAGTTCTTACAGCAGGGCAGGTCTTGTAGCAGGACAGGGCTTACATCAGAAGGTCTTACAACAGGGTAGTTCCTGTAGCAGGACTGCGCTTACATCAGAAGATCTTACATACAAAACAATGTTGATGGTGTTCATGTATTTATTTAAGTGCTTTAAGCGCTCGTTGTCGCTTTAAGCGCTCGATGTCGCATTACAGCGCCTGTCGCTTTACATGTGGCGATGACCTTCCTGTCAAAGCCTAGTGCTTTTTATGGACCTCATTCCTTCTGGTAGTGGTAGTTTGGGTTCTCATAAATTAAACCAAAGTGGGTAAAACAACAGTTTCCAGTGGTTTGTGAAGCGAAGGCCCAGGTCTGGGGACTGTCTAAGTGGTGACGTGGCTTCAACTGGTAAGCACTCGGCTAACACCGCCACATAAATTCATCTCATCAGTAACACGATTGTCGATTCCTTGGTTCAACTTAACTACTTATTGCATTCTGGGATTTGTAGTCCCGGTCAACTGCACCAATTAGACTAACCCATTTAACAACAAAGATATATAAAAAGAAAGAGTTGAAGTGGAGCACAACATCCCTCGTGACATGGAGTCATTGGTATCCTTAGGCCTGGCTGCCTGGGGGTTTTGCAAGGTGTGACATTTGATTTCTAGTTGATAAGCTGAGGTTCCTGACTAATCATATAGTTACATCTGAAGTTTAAATGATACAAACAGAATGTACTCCGAGTAGGCAGTAGACGGAGTCCTGGGAGGTCCTGGTCTAGTTGGCTAATGGTGTAAAGGAATCTTTTCAAAGCAAGCTGTCTAGCAGTGTTACAGGCTGGAAGGACTGGGTCATCTCAAGCCTTGACCCTCAGGATGAGACCTCCAGAGCAAGAAGTTATATTTTATTGATGTTATATTTTTGTCTTTATATTGACTGCATTCGCAAAGCAGAGTTGATAATGGACAATAGGACAAAAATAGGGATGTGCCAAGTTTTTATTGGACAGTTGAAGCCCCACATAGATTGGGAAACCCATAGTTTGCAGAGTGTCCTGCTTTTTCTACACCTAAGCCCTGGAACAGTATAGCCTTACAGCCCGCTGCCGAGGGCTATAACGGTTGTTAAAGGCCCTGAACCCAAGTTATAAGTCAGAGCAGCAGGGGAGGACCTTTAACAATCAATGTAGCTCAAGGCTCAGGGGCCATATGTCTATTCGTACATTCCACCCACTGAGGGCAGAATTTTCTAAATGAAAAAGGAAGAAACAGAAGGACAAACATTGGCACGCTGGAGCTGGGGGCTTGTACCAGCCATTAGTAGGCCTCATCCACTCCTGTGTCTTCAGTGGAGCTCCCAGCATTCCAGTGTTCTAAGTGACAAGTATTCCGTCCATCTTATGACGATTCCCATAGGATATAATGGCATTGTAATACAGCGGACGGGATATCCGTTACGTTTCTGAAGGAGTAACCCCATCCACCAAACTCTAAACCATGCCCTTAGAGTGGGGAAGAAAGTTGCGAGAGGACTCCACACCTCCTCCTTAACAAGAGGCGTTTTCAGGGGAAGGCGATGGAATTGAACGGCGTCCAAAGATCTTCTTTTGCAGGTTTGTGTAGGGGGTATTGGGGTCTTGCGACTGTCATTATGGTTCAGTGTGGCCAAGTCGGATCATGAATTTGTGGTGTAGACCTCTTGAAGAGCAGCCATGCCTTCTGGGCCATTCTAATAAGTGACGGCTCCTGGGGTTCCCCTACCATTTTATCCCAATGTTTCTAAACAGAGGGACAAGGAAATAAGGTGTGGGAGGGCCGAGGGGCAGTACAGTTAGCAAAGGAGGGCTTTTTACCACTGAGACCTCATACAGAGAATTGTGTCTTGTTTTGAGGCCATGTCAGCACCCCAGCACATCAGGACAGCCTTAGAAAGCTCCTGTTTTTAGGTTGGGCCTACTACACCTGTCATTCGCTGTCTGTTTTGAGAAATACTGTGAGCTTACCAAACACATATAGAGGCCTGGATCCCACCTATTGCTTAACATTGGTTGGCTTTTCTGTTACTTTAAATTGCCTGCTTCTTATTGGTTGTCCCAGCTTGTCAAAATTGTGTTTGTCCCTCCCATGGAGTACAGCATCTTTATCATCTCTTTTGACTGGCATCTATGCTGCCGTTGCTTCCACTGCTTGGTTTTTAAGCACTACCGTTTTTCTTTTGGGTTAAGCCCTCTATGGGAGTGCATGTGTTTTCCAGCTGTCTCCTTCATATTCTTCTGTTTCCTATTGTGCTTCTCCCAACGCTCTCCATGTTGCGCTCGTCCGCCTGTACTTACCCCCATTGTTTTCTTCCTGTGTCCATATCTCTCGCACACTCCATTGTGCTTTCCCTCCTGTTTCTTCTCCTCACCACCCTCACGCTCTGTATTGCTTCTCTGCCCTAACTGCACCCTCCATGTGCTTTTCCCTACCCACGCCCTCTTGGTCTCTCACCCGTTGCTTCTCCTCCCTACTCAAGCCCCCTGTTGCTTCCCCCTATGTTGCTGCACCCCCACCTGCACCGCCGTGTTGCTTCCCCTCCAACAGCACTGCGAAACTCAAAATAAACTTTTGCGCCGTATATCTTTTTTATTTACGTCATCTTGCAGGGGCTCGCAGGTGTGCTGCACAAGCCTACCAAATGATGCGACCTCCATGTCATGGCACTTTTTCTTTTCACTTTGTCTTCTTTAACCCCCACTGCAAAGCATCAGGAATTGCTGTACAGCATGGCTAAAAAAACATTGGCAAAGCCAATAGGTCCTAAAGGTGAGACCTATTGGCTTTGCCAATGTTTTTTGTGGCGATGGAAAGACTTGGTGAGGAGAGGGGGCAGAAATGCTCAGCACAAAGCCCCGCACTCTACTCAGGTGATGGTTTATGTTTTTTGCCGGGTCTGCAATAGCCGGACGTGGTTTTGTTAGCCGTTTCCATTCTGGTTGTAGGAAGCAGTCTATGCGGGGGTGCCTGAGGCCTGGCCGTGCGCAGGCGCAGAACTTTGCAAATTAGAAAATGCCTGGTGCAGACGCAATATGCAAGTGAGGAGTGAGGGGGCCCCCGGCAGCGTGACTCACGCGGAGTTCACGGACTGCACCTGCATACTCCGCATGCTTTCAGGAAACTCGACCATCCCCTTCGCAGGCATCAAACCGACATATTTACCAAGAAAGCGGGTAATTGAAACTCTGAGAAGAGCATGCCTGCTGCTCTGACGGCAGGGGCTCTGTGTGCCTGCTGAAAGATTGCACGGCTGGTCCCTGTGCTGTGCCTGGGTTTTTTCTCACTGTTTCCCTTTTGCTGTGTAATGTGTGCAATGGAATCAAGCACCGCTAGATGTGTGTGACGGAAGCTTGCACTGTACTGACGCTTGCTTGCATCACGTTCTGTGTGCCTGATGAAAGCGTGCGCTGCTGCTGTCCACGCTGTGCCTGCTCTGGCTTTGTTTGTGTGAGGGACTCTTGCACTGCTGAGGCTGGTGTTGTCACGGGGGGGGGGGGGGGGGGGGGACTCTAGCACACATTGTTTCTATGTGCATGCATGTGTGTGAGGGAAGCTTGCACTAGGGATCCCAGCGCTGTCCCAGTGCTGGCACGTCTGAGGGAAGCCTGCTTACGCTGGAGAGAGACACACTCTGTCTGTCCTGCACTGATGACGTCGAGGCTGTGCCCGTCTGCTCGCTGCCGGCGCCCTCTCCCTCCTCCAAGCGTCCCAGTGAAGCTTGCACCGGCTGTTTCCGGCCTCCTCGGTGGATAAGACGCCAGGGCTTGTTTGAATTTCCATGGCTGTCAATCCACAGGCCATTTGACCAGCAATTAGCGTAGACAGGCCAATCTGTAGTTTACCCTGAAAAGGAAATTGTGGCTGAGGCAGGACAAATTGTGGCTAATGAGGCAACGCCGGGGCCCGGGGGGCAGCAGCTCGGGAGGGAAGGAAGGCTGGTCATTATTTGCTTGGGTGACGGAAGTTGGGGGGATTTACTCCTTTTAGGTGTTTCCCCGTCGCCAGGACAACCCCGGCCGTTCACCTCTGGCTGCAGAGAGTTGGCAGCCCCGGCCTGGAGCCCCCCAGGGCAGTGTGGAGCCCCCGAGACACAATCAGTGTGTTCCCCCATCCTTGGGCTGCAGGTAGAAAGGCCTCCTTGTTGTGCGCGGGGCATGCTGGGAGCGCGCTAATGAGACCCCAAGCCTGAGAGTAGACCCCGGCCTAAAATCACTCTGGAAAGAGACGTCAGGCGTCCTGGACGCCATGCACGTGCCCCTCCCCGGATCCGAGGGGTCTTTCAATAGGACGCCGTGTAAGCTCATGGAACACCTGGAGGGATATTCTGTAATGGTTTGAACCGGTGCAAACCATTGGAGCAAGCAGGGTTTGCTGCATTGTGCTCACTATTATTGGTGTGCCACCTTTAATTTATTTATATTTGCAATTTTATGTAGCGTGGACATGGCCCGAAGGCATCAGAGCGCCTCACTACACACAGGATACAGGGTTACAGGAGGTTACATTAAAAGTAGTTGGGCTCGGATGATTGCATCAGTGTATCTATAGAGAGAGTTCCAGCAATAGGGCAGAGGACATGAAAAGTTAAACGAAGGCAGATCAGGGCGCAGTGGACAAAATAAACAAGTAACAATTTTCAGGTGTGGACGAATGTGAGATCGTGGGCGAGATGAAGGTACACTGGATTCGCTACAGTGGTTGCAAATCGTGCACTGGGTTTTAGAGAATCCAATGGCCTTGTGCTAACTGACTCGTGTACTAATAGATCGGGTATCAAAATACCGAATTGTAGGGACCATAACTCAGTGTGCCTCATGCACATTAATGAGATATGAAATTAATTGTGACCCATTATGATTCTCCGCCATCACAGGAATGATGACCGTATGCGGTCAGTAGACCACTGTGTCTGTGATTGCCTTAAAATAATGCATTTTTGTTATTTATTTATTTATTTTGCAACTGCAACCTGTTTTCCTTACGGAAAGCAGGGTGTGTTAAAAACAATAATGAAAAGTTTAACAATTTTGTTTTTTGAGACTATGCAGTGGTGGACGACTGCTTAAAGCTAAAAAAATATTTTGTCAACATTTACAAAAGGGAAGGGCACCTGGATGAACCTCTTGCAGTTTGCAAATGGGTTACCACTACCTTTATGTAGCTGGTAAAATATTAATGTTTTGCAACCAGATTTTGGTTCTAAAACATTAATGCATCCCATTACAAATCGCTATTTGGAAGCCAGTGCTGCTTTCAAATTGCAAAACTATATGTACTCTTAAACACAAATTGCAATTTGGTAATGTGCTTTGTACATACCAAAATGCAATTTTGAGATCACAAAAGATCCAATTTTGTGAATTGAAGCCTTTATGACTGCAAAATCCCTTCAACATCTGGCCCAATGTTTGGAAAACCTTGATCCTTGTTAGAATTCCAGGAACCAGACACAGTGCTCATTGGTTTCCTGGTGCAAAAAAATGTATGTAATTAGGACACAGAACGCAGGCTTGTCGTAGAAGCATAGAAGTAGAAATCTCATTTTGGAAACTTCTTAGATGTTAGCATGAATATGCATATTAAAAGCCATCAATGGAAGTGACATCATCAGGCAGATGTCTGCTCCAGTGGTAACAAAGGAAGTGAAATCAGAGGGCCTTGGGCCCACCCGTAAGTTTGAAAATAAATGATCCCCACAAAAAAACAACCAAAGTGATTGTGAAATTGATTACAAATCCTCAGCATTTTTGGAAAGGGATGTAAAGACACCCTAAATCACTCCTCAGGGGATGCACTTTACCTAAAGCCTCAAGGAAGGGAAAGAATCACCAGTGCAAATGCAATGTATTACCCACAATCCTTCTGAAAATACCATAGATATCACTTATACATTAATTAATTTACTTCAAGTGGACAAACATTGTCAGTATACATCCTGTATTCCCTAAAACTCTTGAAAAAGCACCAACATTTTTGTGAAATTAATAGGATTGCTGAAATAATTCTCATTTTAATTCTCCCCTTTTCTAGCACATGTCACCGACTCTGCAATGGATCCCTTCTGCCCGAAGATCCACCTTCAAGCTGCTATGCATAAGGTAATTGTCAGACCCTTTTTAGGGACCGATGGGAGGGGCACAGAGAAGACTGACAAGGGCAACTGTGCCACAGTCATGGTGGTTGGGTTCATTTGTCACTGGAGACTCGTGGTCAATCCTGCTCCGCCGATGCAAACTGAACCACGTACAACCTTTTCCACGCTCCACTCTCAGGGTAGCACGGGCGAGCATCCCAAGGCTTCTCAGGAAGGTTGGAGTGGCGGGAGTGGGCACAGAAGCATAACCTAAGGAGACACAGTAAGTCCATCCCAGTGCTTGTCTTTTAGTAAAATGATGTACACAGGTTTATATACCTGATTTCCTAAGCAAATTATTCACATTTAGTGCCAAGATCTTTGTCAGTAAAAGGAAGATAAATATTAAACCGTTTACATTTTTTTAAATGCTGCCCGCATCGATTGTTGGCAATACTATTTAGTTATTTGTCTAACTTGGACTAAAAGAATTGTGGTCATGCTTTCTCCAGCAGTTATAGAAGTTTTCCTTCATCTGGGAAACTGAAGACCACAGTGTTTAGGTTTTTCTATTTTCCTTTTAGTTCCAAATCTCCAAAAGGTTCTTTTAAGGTCTTCCCGGATTGGGGCGCGGTGGAACTGAGGGCCAGATGTAGGAAGGCTTTTGCATCTCGCAAACGGTGAAAAACGCCGTTTGCGAGGCGCAAAAGCCCTTACGCGATGCAGAATCGCAGGTGCCGACTCGCAAAATGTGATTCCGACTCGCAAATAGGAAGGGGCTGCAAAAAGAAAAAAAAACTGCTTTATTTAAAAGCAGTCACAGACATGGTGGTCTGCTGTCTCCAGCAGGCCACCATCCCTGTGAGTGCCTAGACTCGCTATGGGGTCGCAAAATGCGACCCACCTCATGAATATTGATGAGGTGGGTCTTTGCGACCCCGTAGCGAGTCGCAGAAGGTGTCTGAGATACATTTCTGCATAACATTTTGCGAGGTGCAAATTGCGAGTCGCTAAAACTCGCAATTTGCACCTCGCAAAATGTTTTCTTCCTACATCTGGCCCTATATTCCTTACGGAAGAGTGGAATAGATGGAAAGTTATGCAAGGCTGTCAGGCCAAAGTGTTAATGTTCATATTTTAGTGCCCTAAAGCAATGCTAACAACCTTGGTGTAAGTAGGTTTACAGCTACATATGTGATTATTATCAGTTAAAAAAGAGACTTACAGATTGACTGCTGCTTCACCTCAGTGTAGGTTTAGGAATCCTCAACAAATGTTACTCTAATAGGAAACTTGCTGATTCATGTGAACTTGAGCAATATTGATTAACATATTGCTCAATTATAAGTTTATTGTATTGCCTTCCTCAGTGCTTAATTTGTAAATAAAAACGTGCCAGTGCCCAAAGCCCTCCTCTTAAGCATGCGGCTGCTGCAATTAAATGTGGTAACAAAGAATACTGAGGCAGGTAACCCTGAAGCCATCTCGGGCCTTTTCAATCCATATAAAGCCACTCTCTGCCCCTTCAGCTCACTTTTGCAGCTTTCTACTTTCTCACTTTGTGACGCTTTTTCGTTTTTCTCTTCCTCCGTCTAGCCCATATGTGTCTTTTGCTCGCAGCAAATGCTTGAGGCAGAAGAATAAGCCCTGGCCCTCAAAAATAAGTGCAGGTGCTCAGCACCGGAAACAACAAGCACAAATTAAGCACTGGTCCTCCTTCATTTTGGCAGCTAGCAGTTAACTTGATGGAGGGTGCATTTATTGACTTCCAGGAGGAAATATCGGAAGGAGCAGAAGGTGTTACTGGGCCGCGGTTTGCCATGAATCTTAAGGATTACTGCAACTCCGCCCCTCCTGCACTACCACGATCGCAATCAACTATTGAGTAATCATGCAAAAGAAGAAAGTCCATGATGTTTGAGATGCACGATTGTGCCCGTCTCTGGTTGCGGCTAGAAGATCATGATAAGGGTTAAAGAGAGTATTGGAGAGCTCCACTCTGTTTTGCAGATGATCTACAGATCTGTAGCACAGAAGTGTTGAATTGACAGTTTTTGTGAAAGGGGTAGAGATTACCTCTGGTGGATCCTGAATACTGTGATCTTCAAGAGCTATTTAGATGATAGCAGCCGATATCCAGAGACAACAGAGTTGGGTGAACGGAGATCGTGAAGTGGGAGATCAGAGTTGAGGTACTTCAGAGTGGTAATCTTCCAGGAAATCAAGTATGTGCCTTTAGTGAGATAAAAGCTTGTTCTTAGAAAAAAACAGTCCTAGTTCCTCCCCAGAAGAACTTGTTTGTAATTGTGGATGGTGAGAAACCATTTAGATGCAATGGGGTGGTAAGGTTGGAGAGAAGAAAGTTTATCATATTGAATGAAAGCTCAACTTTACAAGGAAGGTGTCTAATGGAGGAGTTGAAAATGTCCTGGGGAGAGGACTGTGCGGAAGAGGTGAGACCTGACTTTGTCATTAGATAGGGAGGAAAGGAAGTGACAAAATAAAATTCCAGGTCGGGTAGGCAATGATACCGACAGCCAATATCAGGGGGCTTTCTCTGACACGTGACAAACATCTGCATGATCCATGGCCGACTCTGCTGTTGACTTTCTCTTCAAAATCCTCTAATCTCCCCAACAACCACCAAGTGAACAAAGTCGGAAAATTCACAAAGTGCCTGCCATTCCAAAAATATTGCTCCAAATGTCCACACATTCCCAAGCTTTTACCTCAATCCCTAAACTGAGTTATTTCAAATGCCAAAAATTTCTTAAGCCCCTTGTTTTTGTTATGTTTATTCGCTAAAACAGGCATCCTAATTGTTTAGTCAGAATTCAAATTGCAAGCCAGACCTATTGGTTTGCCAATGTTTGTTGCCATTTTAAGCTCATAATCAACTCGTGGTTGCACAGCTGTGCTTACACAATAGAAATGTTATTAAACCTGCTCTCATTTAAAATCAGAGGTTCTTATAACGTGTCATGTTACTGCTAACATACGCACCTAAACGGTTGTTTAATATTTGATCAAGGAAATAAAAAACCACATCAAGCTCACACTGGGCGGATCCTACCACATCTGTTAAACCTGCAATGATACTCTCCTAATTATCCATTTTATTAATATCAGAGTCTCTTAATATACCTAAATTATGCTTGTGATATTATCTAATACATCAGTTTCTCGCCTCCCCTGTATGTACAGTCTTGCCTTCTGCACTAAATGCACAGGGCTTGGTGCCTTTTTAAATTTGTTTCATAAGGTAAATGTACATGTCTTATGTCAATCAATAAATCAGGGATTTGTAAAGCGTACTACTCACCCGTAAGGGTCTTAAGGCGCTGAGGAGGGGAGAGGGGAGAGGGAGAAGGGGAAGGGGAGGTGCTGCTACTGCTCGAACAGCCAGGTCTTGAGAAGTTTCCTGAAGGTAAGGAGGTCTTTGGTCTGGCGCAGGTGGGTGGGAAGAGTGTTCCACGTTTTGGCAGCGAGTAGTGAGAATGATCTACCGCCGGTTGTAGTTCTGCAGATGCGGGGTACGGTTGTGAAGGGCACGGTCGGCGGAGCGGAGATGCCGGGCTGGGGTGTAGAAGGAGAGCCGTCTGTTGAGGTATTCTGGTCCGGTGTTGTGCAGTGCTTTGTGAGCGTGGGTGAGGAGTTGAAGGTGATTCTCTTGTTGACTGGGAGCCAGTGTAGGTTTTTCAGGCGGTCTGTGATGTGGCAGTGGCGGGGGATGTCCAGGATACGGCGTGTGGAGGCGTTCTGGATGCGTTGCAGCTTCTTCTGGAGTTTGCCCGTGGTTCCTGCATGGAGGGCATTGCCGTAGTCCAGTTTGCTGCTTACGAGGGCTTGGGTCACTGTTCCTCTGGTTTCGGTAGGGATACGTTTGTAGATCTTTCAGAACATGCGGAGGGTGTTGGAGGAGGAGATGGCGTTGACTTGCTGGGTCATGGATAGTGAGGGGTCCAAGATGAATCCAAGGTTGTGTGCGTGGTCGGTGGGAGTCGGAGCGGTTCCGAGAGTGGCAGGCCACCAGGAGTCATTCCCGTGCAGAGGGGGTGGAGCCAAAGATGAGGACTTCCATCTTGTCGGAATTGAGTTTGAGGCAGCTGTTCTTCATCTATTCGGCGATGGCCTTCATTCCTTCGTGGATGTAGAATTGTTAAAAATGATTCAAATGCAACAAATCCATCCCCATTTAAATTATATCCTTTTTGAAGATTTGCATCCTCATTATTATTTTGCATTGATAATGAAGGTCTACATCCAGGGCCAGTGGAATTATGCAATTTTGACACTGCAGCGATTTTCACAAAATTAGAGATTTGCCACATAGTTTATCATCGGCCACACAATCTGCAGATTTTAACAGAAAAAAATGTTTCTAGCTCAAACGGTTCAAAAGTCAGTAAAATTGCAGCAACATGTATTGCCGCTCACTCAAAGGACCTTTGCAAAGCTGGACGGGTCATGTTTTTTTTTTCCTTATTGCTATATTTGGGTATTAAAATAGTACTAATTAGGTGAAACCAATGCTCAGAGAGTGTTACCAAGCTTAGAGATGAGCAACATGAAGTAATACTATTACAAAATGTGCCACATTATGCCACATAATTTGCCTTTTCTCGCCACATAATTTACTCATCCCTGTCGTATCATTTGGCCCTCTCCTGCCATATAATTCCAATAGCCCTGCGTATATCAATGGTCCTTATGTACATCTACATCCGGCGGGACACTGCATCTCCCTCCTCTTGTGATTTTAATGGCTACCTATACACCTGTCCAAAAGCAGACCCACGATGTGGTGAAGTGAGAACTTCCTGAGTGTGTTATGAGGTCCCTCATCCCTCCGTTTTATTTCCTCTTGTTCGTTTCCTCTGCCAACCTTTTCCTCTTTCTCGCTTTCATTTTATGTTTCCCTCTCCATTTGCAATATAATTTCGACATCAATATACTTGATGAAATGGATGCATAGGGGAGAAAATTAGAAGAATAGGTGTGCTGCAGAACCCCCAAAATAACGATGCTGGAGTTCAGAAGGTGAATGAGCAATAAAAATGGATTTAAATTTCCTATTTATTGAGTCACACTGCAATGCCTTCAAAGTCAAGGGTCAAATGTCAGGCGCTAGCTCCTGAAAATTGCTACTTATTCTTTTGGGAAGAGCTTTCTCCATATGTATTAAACAATCCTTTGCAATGCAACGGATCTTGCATTATGTCGAGTTAGAGCTATTCGTTTTTATACACTCCTAACAGGACTTTTCTTGCCACATCAAATGAGAAAAATAAAAAACGAGTGCGGTCGGAGCTGCGAAATAAAGAGAAAACGTAGTCCCGAAACCATACGGAAAACATGGCGCCTCGTAGGTTTTCAGTAGTTTACCGGTGCTCTCAAGGAAGGCTAAACACCGGAAAAGACATGATGTATGCATGTCTTTCACGGATTAAAACAAGAGGATTTTAAAAGGCAAGCCCACAAACCAATAAAAGTGACTGACCTAACATGGGTGTGGTTAAAATCCCTCTAAAGAGAGATTAGAAGGGGGACGGATCGCTCTGCGATCGCCCCTAAAAAACAAGAAATGCAGGTCCAGTAGAAGGGATATAGGGCCTGATTTATGAAAAGTTTGCGTCACCTTTGCATAATTTTTTGACGCAAAAGCGGCGCAAACTTAGAAAATATAATTATATTTTGTAAGTTTGCACCATTTTTGCGTCAAAAAATGACGCAAAGGCGGTGCTAACTTTTTTCATAAATCAGTCCCATAATGTCCTAACCTACATTTCCAACAAAAAAAAAGCTGGAGGCTTCATTTGCGCTCTATAAATAACGTTCCATTCATTCATTCAATAAAGTGCTAGGGTAAAGCGCTATGAGCTACAGAAGCTCAGTTTTAAGATCTGGGAACACCCATAGCTGAAAAGTGTTTTCGTTTTTTGGGTCTTGGGGTCATGGAAACTGAAACCCCAAATCTTCTGAAAGTCTAATAAAGTTCTTAGCTGTTGGAAGAGGGCCTCTGGGTGCCATGGAAACTCAAAACCCAAATCCTTAAGATGCCAGAAAGTTTAGAGAAAATATTTGGGCTCTTGGAAGAGAATTTTCTCCATCTTCTCCAGACAGATCTTTTTTTTGTAGTTCATTGTTTTTAGTTTAGACTTTTCATTTGCTTGACTTTTTGTTTTTATTCATAGTGCCTATTCTTAATGCCTATTGATTTTTTTTTTTTATTTGATTTTCTTTTTTTTCAGATCAGCTGCGCATTTTTAAACTGTTTTATCAATTTCTTTTTAAAAATTGTCTCTTGAAAGATATGTTTCTTCTGCTTAAGGACTACAGCAAGGGAAAAGACAATTGGTTAACATAAAAACAAGTGTTAGCAAAGCCAATGGGTCTCGCCTTTGAGACCTATTGGTTTTTCCAATATCTTTTGATGATGCTGTGCAGCATGAACAATAAAAAGCAAACAAAAATGTGCAAATACGCAGCAGCCACGTCATTTCGTAGGTGCATGCATGCATACCTTCAAAATGATGCAGATTACTTTGTCAAATTTACTGATGAGATAGATCCGTAAATTTAAAAAAAAATGAAAAAGTAGCGCAAAAACGCTTTTTTTCCTGCCATCTAAAAGCAGTTAGTTTCTGCCTAATACTTCCTCTTCACCTAGAGAAAAACTATATACATATAAAAACAAGCACTGGCAAAGTTAATATTTGTTGGCTTTGTTAATATTTAAGACGGGCTGTGCAACATGGTTTAAAATCAAGAAAAAACATAGCTCTGACTCGGCTGGCACTGACCGGATCATAGCACTTTTCTTCTTAAAGCCATGTTGCACGGGAGCCTGCGCTGCTGTGCAATATTTTAAAGAAAAAAGGGGAGGCGGTGAGCAATATTAGATAGGGGAGTACAGTCGTAACGGACAGCGGGAGGACGGGGATATAGGGAAAACAAAATGATGGAAAAGGGAGTACCAGACGCGTCAGCGGGAGTGGGAGAAGGGATTCAGAAATAGTATTTCAATCACTTCGGGGGCAGCAGACAGGCCCTGATTTAGTTGATTCAGTCTGCACTTGGTCCGTGCTCCACAGAAAGTACTGGAAGTGACACTTAACCTGCACTGACCAATTAGGAGGCTGCAAAGAAGAGTGACATGTAAGCCGACAAATGGTAAGCAAAGGGCGGGTTCCAAGCCCTTTATGGTATGCAGTAGTGTCTCACAAGCGAGAGCGCATGCAGTGCATGCACTGTCACAGGCTTGACCTAAAAAGACAGTGGGCATGGAGGGTCGTGGAAGAGCGTGGGAAAGCAATAGGAAATGGGTGGATGGATAGGAAAAGGGGTGTTTGAGGGGGATCAGGGGAAGAAGCACACAAATGAGAAAACAACATGGAGCGCGAGGGAGGCAGGGACTTTGGAGGGGGAGAAGCAGACAAGAAAGAACTTGTAACACGAGGGAGGCAGCCACATGGAGTGTGAGGGGTATTTAGTAGGGGGAAAGCACATAAGTGTATGTATTTTCCGGCTGTCTCCCGCAAGTGAAAAGTAGTTCTCTAAAAGTGAGCAGTGGAAGGATAGAAGCTAGCCAATCAAAGGGGTGGTAACAGGCTACGCTCAAAGGACTGGCAAACATAAGGTGGACAAGCTGGGACAAGGATAGCCATTGAAAAAGAAGTAAGTAAATGAAAGTGTCAATAAGGCCAACCAATGGTAAGCAATGGGCACAGTATAGGCCCCTGTAGGTGTTTGGTAAGCCCAGAATAAGTATTTTGGAAGCAGACAGCTTAAGCTAGCTCCACGTCCTGGCCACCTGCCCTCTGCGGGGTCTCTTTGAGTTAGGCCCACTCACTATCCTTCCATTGTGACCTACGCTTTGATGCAGATATTTAGTTGAAAAGAGAAATCATTTGAATCTGTCCTGAACATCACCCCACCTCCTCCAGGAGACCAGCAAGGACATCACCTCTGAGAGTTTCTTAGATTTAACTATTGACGGCGTTGGCCTCAAAGTCCCGCCTGATGTTAAGATTGACACCAGTACTTGACGGTATGTCTGTGACTTTTTTTGTTTTGTTGCATCAGCACCACTCAACATGGAGGCACCTTACTTCAATGTTATACCTTTCAGTGAACAAAGATATTTTTGCTTAACATGTCAAAGGAGCCATATCTCTAGCAGAACACAAAGGTTCTGAAACTCTGTTGTAGAACAAATCTTTCCGATTGTAGGACAAAAGAAACCTACTGTGTGTCTGGAGTGGGAGACACATCTTGCATAGGAGTCAGCTAATCTCACTGGTGCAGGCACCTGTGGTGCAAGATCGGTGGGGGGGGGTCACATTGCTTATAAAACTACCAGCTCCTGCAGAGGCTGTAGTGGGAATTGCATGTCTTGCAAGAGATGACCGGGTGAGTTCTCTTGTGTAGTAGTTTAGGACATGAGCAATGCAGTCCTCAATTTTTAAGGAACCTAAAGGTGTGTTTGATGTAAGCACGGACAGTCTCAACTATCAAAGGAATCCCATCACTCATACTGCAACTCGAGACCTCGGCTGTAGAGGATATTGTGGTGTTTGTAGGATATATCCACTGAAGGCCTCAGCTGTAGAAGGAAATGTGTTGTCTGTAGGACACAACCACTCGAGGCCTCCGCTGCAGAAGACACCACATGGCTTGTAGGATTTGACCACTCCATGCCTCGGCTGTCTGAGGAATCTCAATGCTTGAAGGACATCACCACCACAGGCCTGAACTGTAGAATACTCTGTGGTATTCGTGGAACAGAACCACACACCACCTCAGTTATGAAATGTTTCACTTTGCTTGTAGTAGACAAGCTCTGCAGGTCTTGTACATGCATTGAAGCATAGTTTGTAATACCCAACCACTTCCAGCCTCATGTGCAGGAGAAACGGGGGACAATCACCCTCTGCCTCATCTGTAATAGAGATCAGATCACTTGAAGGACATAGCCACTTCAGGCGTGTAGAAGGAACCACATGGCTTTTGCTAGTACTAAGCCAACGCAGGCCTGGGATATGTGAAAATGCATTGCATTAAGGACTCAACCATGCACTACCTAATGGGACAACCACTACCAACCTCAGCGGATGACTTATGGAAACAGCATTAGTATAAATGTCAGATGATGGCCCCAATGCTTGCTGCTTCTCCTAGATCTCTGACTTACCCTCTGAAAAGCCTCTTGAGCAAGTGGTTGAAAAGTGCATTGTTGTGGATGGACGAATGTGCAGCCATTTTGTTGATGGGGGAGCGCAGAGCCTCAGCCATATTGATGATTCTGAGGTAGGCATTGGCCACCATGGCAGCCAAATTATTCATCTGGGAAATGTGTGGCCACAATGGCAGTCGTGTTGTTGATGGAGAATGTGCAGCTACAGTGGAAGCCATTTTTTGGGTTGTTGTGAAGGTATTATTTGGCCATCGTGGCAGCCATTTTGTTGATGGAGTGGAAATGTACAGACGTGGTGGCAGTCATTTTATTGTTGTAGGAATGTGTGGGCACAGCGGCAGTTATGTCGTTGATGGAGATTGGATATACACAGTGGCAACCGTGTTGTTCATGGGGAATGGCCAATCTCAGTGGCAGCCATGTTGTTCATGGTGAATGGACCGCATGT
This sequence comes from Pleurodeles waltl, assembly GCF_031143425.1. Lineage (NCBI taxonomy): Eukaryota > Metazoa > Chordata > Amphibia > Caudata > Salamandridae > Pleurodeles > Pleurodeles waltl. The sequence goes on from NC_090451.1 coordinate 695,101,400, forward strand.
TGTTCATGGGGAATGACCAACCTCGGTGGCAGCCATGTTGTTCATGGGGATGGATATGCACGCTGGCAGCCATGTTTTTTATGAGGAATGGACATCCACTGTGGCAGCCATGTTGTCATTGGAGTATGGACCTACACGGTGGCAGCCATGTTGTTCCTGGGGAATGAACATCCACTTTGGCTGCCATACTGTTCATGGGGATTGGACATACACAGTGGCAGCCATGTTGTCGATCATGATTGGACCTACACGGTGGCAGCCATTTTATTCATGGGGAATGGACATCCACTGTTGCAGCCATGTTGTTCATGGGGTATGGACATGCACGGTGGCAGCCATGTTGTTCATGAGGAATGGACACACATGGTTTGCAGCCATGTTGTATGTGTGAGAAAGTACTGGAAATACTCACACCTTGTGATTTGAATTTGTTTCTTGAGCTGACTGAGGCATTGCACTCAAATGTTCTGGCATCTCCTCATGACCTCTCCCCCCCCCCCCCCTCCCCCTCAGCATGCATAAATCCCTTCCCTCCACCCCTAGCTGCCCAGCGGGTGGGTGGCTAATTCCTGTCAGGTGTGAAGCGGGAGGTGCAGTCCCCCATCCCATGACCTTGGCTGCGGACGCCCCACGCGGCGCCTGTCAGGTCCAGGGGCTGTAATGGGGTGTCCCAGACATGGCTGCTGACAGCCTCCCCCTCTCGCTGCCCCTTCCAGCATGGGGGGCGGTGATGTGCTCACAGGGTTTCCGTGCAGCCAGCAGGCGAGTGACTGGAAGGGCTCCTCGGGGGCACTTTCTTGGCAGAGACAGCCCGAGAAGGAGGGACACACCTCAGACCGAAGGGGAGGGCTGGGGCAAGTAACTAACATCCGGGGCGCTACCCAGTCCATATAGGCCTTCCAGGGGGGCCTGGCCCAGCCTTGATAAAAAATCTGATCTCCGCGCAGGCCCTTGGGTCCTGCTTTTGGTAAACATTAATTTGCAACCCCCTCTATTTATAATGACGTTCACCCTTTGGGGGGGGGGGATGAGGGGGGTTAAGGCTCTTGACAGCAAACTTGTCTACATACTAGAAATGGCAACTCGACGCCCCCGACGTACCCTGGGTCCTTTGACCTGAAACAGCTGAAGTTCAGCGCGTCCAGCACCGGGGCCGGAGGGGCTGGGGCGAGGGTGTTGAGAGGCTGGTGTGTCCTTCAGCAGTGAGGCAGCAGCCTCGTGACGTCACCACAATGTGCCTGGAAGTACAAGCAAAGGGCCGAATTTTGGCGTTTTTAATTACATTAAAGGACCCATCGCTATGTTTTGCTGCCAGCTGGGCGGTGGAAAGGGGGGTGTAAACTGCATTTAGCTAAGGGGCCCAGGAACGTGTAGCAACTGAGAGTCGAGGCCCATTCCTGTCCTAGAAGGTATGAAGGAAAAATGCACTCGTAATTCAAGCCTCGCGCCGCTGGAGGATGGAGGGTCATGCGGGAGATGGCTGTCCCTCTAGGCCTCGGTGGTGACCTGCCTGTCTCGAGGTGTGCGAGAGCAGGCGTGAAGTGCACTTCAAGAGCGGTGCCCCTCTCAGCCGGGGTGGTAGCGGCCTCCTCCTACCCCCATCCCGGGGGGAGTAGAGCTCCTTTCATGGAGCAGCTGGGGTGCAGGCCGAGTCCCAGGAGTGACTGGAGGGAAGAGGGACCAAATCCTCAGTCTTCTGGTGAACTCTGAGCGTTGAGCTACCGAGATGGCTCAGTGATTTAAGTGCTCGCCGTTGACATCTGCTGTGATACGCAGGCTGTCACTTCCAATCCCAGCAATGCTAACTTAGCTTTCTATTCTTCTATGGGCCATTAATTGAGGATTTGTAAATAATAGTACACCTGGCATTTAAAGCGTTTACAAACACCAGTAGTGTGGTATGAAGCAATATATATAATAATACAATGCTGTTCTTAGAGCGTACCCCCTCCTCTTCCATACTAACTCCAAGAAAACTCCCATGGTCCTTGACACGAACCGGCCTGCATAGAGGCGGTCTCAGAAGAGAGGCCAAGGAGTGAAAGGGCAAAGATGTTGGCTTCGTGCTGCACACATAAGGTCCACTGCAGACGTGTGACAGGAGCAGGCTCCATAGTTTAGTTTTCTCTCCCGCTAATTTTCCCAGTTTGCCTTCACGGATGCAGTTGTTTACCTGTTGTGAAATAATTTACACAAAAGTTCGGGGGCGTTTCAAGGCAGAGTGGGCTATTGTCCCTGGCCAAATGAGTGGGACAGTAGCAATTCCTGTGGTAACGTTACTATTTAAAAAAACTGCTTATTTTCAAACTAGACAGCCGAAGATGCTTAGCAGAAACATAGGGCCACATTTACCAAGGATTTGTGCTGCAACAAAGTCATGAAAAGTGACACAAAGCATTACACTCTTGCAAAACCTATTTCACTCTGGGAAGGTGCCCTTACCTCAGAGCAAATAGTGTTTTTCACCAGTAAGCATCAGGGGGAAGTTAATTTGGTATAACTTTGGTGGATCTGTGCAACCACCCATAGTTTGTGACCCAAAGTTTGACCTACTGTAATAGAAAGGCCGAACTTTGCATCACAAAAGATAATGCCCTCTTGAAGCAGTGAGTACATGGAGAAATGCTGTAATTTCCACAAAGGTTCATCCCGTGGAATGTGTGCTGCACTCTACCGCACATATACAATGTGTGCGGAATATTTTAGAATTTGTATTGCCACAGGATATAGTACTGAAGTGCATGCTTCCAGCACAGCTCCTGTTCTATACTGCACACACGCATCTTTGCACCCTGGTGCAAAGGTTGTGCTTGGCGGTGCAAAGCCAGTTTGTGCACCAGTGCAGGGGCATTGGGCAGCAGCAACAGGCCCTTGGTGTGAATGCCTGGCTTGCCCAGTCTTAATCCTCAAATTGAAACCTAATCTTTACATCATTTCTCTTCGACTCACATCTCAAAGCACTGCACAACACCGGACCAGAATACCTCAACAGACGACTCTCCTTCTACACCTCGACCCGGCATCTCTGCTCCGCTGACCTCGCCTTCGCAACCGTCCCACGCGTCCGCATAACTACAACCGGCGGTAGATCATTCCCACACCTCGCTGCCAAAACGTGGAACACTCTTTCCACCCACCTGCGCCAGACCAAACACCTCCTTACCTTCAGGAAACTTCTCAGGACCTGGCTGTTCGAGCAATAGCAGCACCTCCCCCTCCTCAGCGCCTTGAGACACTTACGGGTGAGTTGTGCGCTTTACACATTCCTGATTGATTGATTGACTCTCTCGTTTACCCTCTCTCTCTCTTGCTCAATGTACCTTCATCCTTCCTCTGCCTCACCTCTGTCTTCCTTACCTCATAATATACTTACTTGAGAATCTTTCATTCCCTCTCTCTCATGACCTTGCCCCTGAGTCACTCTCTGCGCCCACCCCTATAGCTGTGATGTTCAATCCCTTCGTTCTGCCTCTAAAGCTCTGACCTGCTTGTCCCCATCCTCACACGTCATCTCTATCTTTGCCCCATCTCTCGGTCTCTGATCATGTCTCTCTGCCTTGCCCTTCTCTCAGCCCACTCTCTAATGTACCGCTCTCCTCACCGCTCTAGCTCCATCTTTTCTCTACTTCAGGTCTCACTCTCCTATTGTCTACCCAAAAGGTTCTCTCACTGTCTAACCTCTATTTCTCTCACCAGTAGTTCACTGTCTCCCCTCCCCACATCCTGTTTTTCTCTTTCCACCTCTGTTCCCATTCCTTCACTTGTTTACATTTCTCACTCCTTTCTCTGTTTCTGTACATCTTTTCCTCTATTGATCCTCCTCCGTCTAGGGTCGTGCCTTTCACACACAACACATCTCTCTCCTAAACTCCTTCTTGATTTCAACTCACCCTTCCTCCTCAACTAGCCCTCTCGACCACTATCTTCCTAGTCGGGGTGGGTGAAAAATTCCGCTCCGCTGGCAGAGTTCGAGGAATTTTGGCATGCATAACGCAGATTTCCCGCTAAATTCCACACTCCGCCACATGACAGAGTTTTTAGTAACTTTTGAACCACTTGAGCAAGAAATTATTTTTTGTTGTTGTTAAAATCTACCTATTACGCGCCAGATGATGGATTATGTGGGAACTGCAGCAAATCTATAATTAAGTGAAAATAGTCGCAGCGGCACAATTGCGTAATTCCAGTGGCCCTGTCTGTAACTCACCCGTAGGAGTAATGGACTCTGCCTCGTTCTACATTTCCTCTCCCTACCGCGTTACAAAACAGTACCAATTCCTCTGCGAATATAGTCCTCTTTCTACATCTCAATATCTTTCCTTCTGGCTATCTCATCTTTATATTGTATTGTAATAGTATTTATATAGCGCTTACCACCCCTGACATGGCGTCAAAGCGCTTTTCGGCGAGTAGCACTCTACTCCGGAACCCAAGAGGAATTAGTGGTGGATTAGTATAGGGAGGTTGGAGGACAGTATTCAAATTAGTATAGGACATATGAGTACTTTTTTTTAACTTCTCTCCCTAACTCGCTTATCTTTCCACATCCTCTCTGTCTCCACCCCTTCTCTGCTTCACACCTCATGGTGAACTCTTCTCTTTAGGTCTCTGCCCCTCCTCCGCATCCGGCCCTCCCGGTTTCCTTACTCTCCAGGGTCGCAGGTAACTGTCCAGCCAGAGAAGTGCACACACAAAAACAGAGGAGGGACATGGCAGGGGGATATAAAATAGGAGAAAGTTACTAGATGTTATCCAATGGAATGGTGAACATCCTCAGAACAGCGCGGCGATCTCCACTGTTCCAGCAAGGATGCGGGTGCTGACATGTACCTGTGATTACAAATATTTGGCAGCCAAACCTACAACTCCAAGCGACATGCGCACATGTCTTGCTTTAATATTAAATACTAGTCCAGTAAACATCTAAGAAGTCCCCCTTAGCATTTTTCCTTCAGTTGCAGCAACAACATACTGAGACACTGAATTCAACATAAAATGTTGCAAGTAAAAAAAAAAAAAATCTAGGTTTCACACAGTTGTGGCAAAGAGAAACATTTACAAATCTTTGCTAAGTTTGAAGATTCCTCTCATAGACGTTTGATTAATTGCAAAAATAGACTGAAGACCCCCCTAGTGATAAATTGCCCCCACCACAACGACTTCAGATTTCACTGTTACCAATTAGCCACCTTTCACCACCGATAAAGAGCAGGTGAAGTTCGATCAAGTGCCTAGAGGCGGTTTCCTTGGCGGTGTGAGCAAGCCACAGCTCTTACTCCGTGAAAAGAGGTCCCTTTGGGGCAGTGCTTGAAATGGAAAAAATAAAGTGCCGGTACTCTGTGCCAGGGTACCTGCTTGTTTCCGAGAAGTGCCGGTACTCTCCAATTAAAAGTATTACGTTTTTCCTGAGATAAGCCGGTACTCTCCCTCTCAAAATAAAAAAGTGACGGTACTCAGAACCGGACAGTACCGGCCCATTTAAAGCACTGCTTTGGGGTAACCCACTTTGATACCCCAGCCCACCCCTCTGGGGAGGTTCGTCTGCACATCGAACCGGGGCACATTTGAAGTTATTCATACTTGTGTTTCCGGGGTCCCCCAAGACCCGGCGCAGGTGAGATCAGAGGCCTGGTGTCTGGTGGCGGCGGCCCTTCCTTTAAAGGTATCTCCCCCACCAGGCCCCGGCGGTCCCTCCTTGAAACGGGATCTTCTCGGCGCTGTAACTCCACGGCAGTACAGCATTGTGCTCTGTGCTCACAGAGGTGAGCCCCCGCCCCCCTGGCGCCCACCTGAGGGCCGTAATGGAAGCTGAGGGCCCTCTGCGTGTTTGCAGTAACGCTACCTCGTGGCTGGCAGGCTCGGTTTCACAAAGCATGCCTGGGAGAGCCCCCGGGCAGCTCTGCAGACCTGCTGTACCTGCAGCTTGTGTTTCAGCTCCTGGCAGATGTAAACCCGTGCACATGTGCACAAAAGAGGCTTTCTTCTGGCGCCGGGGGCGAGGGCGGCCCTGGCCCAGTGTGGGATTCCATCCCCGTACTAGGATTGCAAAGGTGAGCGTGAGGGTGCACTGGCGGGGCTGTGCCTGGGTCCGGCCCTGGAACATCAGAGGGTGCTGCAAGACTGAGGAGGACTGGCAAAGCTGTGCATGCCCCAGTACTGGTGCACTGGCAAAGCTGTGCATGCCCCAGTACTGGAATATCAGAGGGTGCTGCAGGACTGAGGTGGACTGGCAAAGCTGTGCATGCCCCAGTACTGGTGCACTGGCAAAGCTGTGCATGCCCCAGTACTGGAATATCAGAGGGTGCTGCAGGTCACGTGCACTGGCAGGGCTGTGCCTGGGTCCGGCCCTGGAACATCAGAGGGTGCTGCAGGACTGAGGTGGACTGGCAAAGCTGTGCATGCCCCAGTACTGGTACATCAGAGGGTGCTGCAGGTCACGTGCACGTGCACTGGCAGGGCTGTGCCTGGGTCCGGCCCTGGAACATCAGAGGGTGCTGCAGGACTGAGGTGGACTGGCAAAGCTGTGCATGCCCCAGTACTGGAACATCAGAGGGTGCTGCAGGACTGAGGAAGACTGGCAAAGCTGTGCATGCCCCAGTACTTGTGCACTGGCAAAGCTGTGCATGCCCCAGTACTGGAACATCAGAGGGTGCTGCAGGACTGAGGTGGACTGGCAAAGCTGTGCATGCCCCAGTACTGGAAAATCAGAGGGTGCTGCAGGTCACGTGCACTGGCAGAGCTGTGCATGTCCCAGTACTGGAATATCAGAGGGTGCTGCAGGACTGAGGTGGCCTGGCAAAGCTGTGCATGCCCCAGTACTGGAATATCAGAGGGTGCTGCAGGTCACGTGCACTGGCAGGGCTGTGCCTGGGTCCGGCCCAGGAACATCAGAGGGTGCTGCAGGACTGAGGTGGACTGGCAAAGCTGTGCATGCCCCAGTACTGGAATATCATAGGGTGCTGCAGGTCACGTGCACTGGCAGGGCTGTGCCTGGGTCCGGCCCTGGAACATCAGAGGGTGCTGCAAGACTGAGGAGGACTGGCAAAGCTGTGCATGCCCCAGTACTGGTACATCAGAGGGTGCTGCAGGACTGAGGAGGACTGGCAAAGCTGTGCATGCCCCAGTACTGGAATATCAGAGGGTGCTGCAGGTCACGTGCACTGGCAGAGCTGTGCATGTCCCAGTACTGGAATATCAGAGGGTGCTGCAGGACTGAGGTGGACTGGCAAAGCTGTGCATGCCCCAGTACTGGAATATCAGAGGGTGCTGCAGGTCATAGGACTCGGAGGCCGCCATAGGGGCCTCACCCCAACACCGGTCATACACCAACCGACAAGACAGTTTTGTTTGTTGGAAGAAGTATTTATTTTCAAATATACTTTTATAAACATTCATAAACACAATTTATGGAAGTCATCATATGCACTTTACTCAACTAAAAACATTTCACTGCAATCTTTAATATATATAAACTGTTATAGACGCTACTTTGTAACCATAGATTTTTGACAGGATCCCTTCCTGTCCTGAACCTCCTTTGGACCACACAGGGACTGATCGTCACCTGTATCCTTAGGGGGGGCGGTATCCCTGCTTCCTCTGTTCCTTGACCCCTTGTTCAGGGTTCCGCCCCCTCTCCAAACACCACTCAACCAAGGGGTGTACCAGGGCGGCCCAGGGCATGAGCCCCGTGACCACCCCAGTGATCTGGGCTCCCTACCCCCAAACAGGTGTGCCATCCGCAGGTTGGTCCAGGACTTCAGGATCCTATCTCTGTTGTTATACCGGGGCCCCACCCTTGGGGTCCCCTCTGTTGCTTCCGGTTACTTTATTCTCTCTTTCTGCGCCCTTCCTCCAAGCCTAATAATAAGGAGAGGGTGGGTGGGAATCGCCGATGGGTCTGCCTGTCCCTGGGCCGCCGCGCACGAAGTAAGAAGGCCAAGCCTTCTGGGGGGGGCGCTTTTATGCCCCCCCACCAGTGCGCGGCGGCCCAAATAGGTCCAGCGCTGCCCCGACCACCGACGCTCTCTCAGCGTCGAACTTCCGCCCGCGCGTCTCGTGAGACGCGCGAGCGTAAGCCCATGGCCAGCCTGCGCACAACTAGTGCGAGGCTCGGCCCCAGCGCCCCCGATCCCTAAGGGGCCGCGCTCCCCCCATGTTGGGGGGGCGCTCTTCCACGTGCACTGGCAGGGCTGTGCCTGGGTCCGGCCCAGGAACATCAGAGGGTGCTGCAGGACTGAGGTGGACTGGCAAAGCTGTGCATGCCCCAGTACTGGTACATCAGAGGGTGCTGCAGGTCACGTGCACTGGCAGGGCTGTGCCTGGGTCCGGCCCTGGAACATCAGAGGGTGCTGCAGGACTGAGGTGGACTGGCAAAGCTGTGCATGCCCCAGTACTGGAACATCAGAGGGTGCTGCAGGACTGAGGAGGACTGGCAAAGCTGTGCATGCCCCAGTACTTGTGCACTGGCAAAGCTGTGCATGCCCCAGTACTGGAACATCAGAGGGTGCTGCAGGACTGAGGTGGACTGGCAAAGCTGTGCATGCCCCAGTACTGGAAAATCAGAGGGTGCTGCAGGTCACGTGCACTGGCAGGGCTGTGCCTGGGTCCGGCCCTGCAACATCAGAGGGTGCTGCAAGACTGAGGAGGACTGGCAAAGCTGTGCATGCCCCAGTACTGGCGCACTGGCAAAGCTGTGCATGCCCCAGTACTGGAATATCAGAGGGTGCTGCAGGTCACGTGCACTGGCAGGGCTGTGCCTGTGTCCGGCCCTGGAACATCAGAGGGTGCTGCAGGACTGAGGTGGACTGGCAAAGCTGTGCATGCCCCAGTACTGGTGCAGTGGCAAAGCTGTGCATGCCCCAGTACTGGAATATCAGAGGGTGCTGCAGGTCACGTGCACTGGCAGAGCTGTGCATGTCCCAGTACTGGAATATCAGAGGGTGCTGCAGGACTGAGGTGGACTGGCAAAGCTGTGCATGCCCCAGTACTGGTGCAGTGGCAAAGCTGTGCATGCCCCAGTACTGGTACATCAGAGGGTGCTGTAGGACTGAGGTGGACTGGCAAAGCTGTGCATGTCCCAGTACTGGAACATCAGAGGGTGCTGCAGGACTGAGGAGGACTGGCAAAGCTGTGCATGCCCCAGTACTGGCGCACTGGCAAAGCTGTGCATGCCCCAGTACTGGTACATCAGAGGGTGCTGCAGGACTGAGGAGGACTGGCAAAGCTGTGCATGCCCCAGTACTGGAATATCAGAGGGTGCTGCAGGTCACGTGCACTGGCAAAGCTGTGCAAGCCCCAGTACTGGTGCACTGGCAAAGCTGTGCATGCCCCAGTACTGGAATATCAGAGGGTGCTGCAGGTCACGTGCACTGGCAGGGCTGTGCCTGGGTCCGGCCCTGGAACATCAGAGGGTGCTGCAGGACTGAGGTGGACTGGCAAAGCTGTGCATGCCCCAGTACTGGTACATCAGAGGGTGCTGCAGGTCACGTGCACTGGCAGGGCTGTGCCTGGGTCCGGCCCTGGAACATCAGAGGGTGCTGCAGGACTGAGGTGGACTGGCAAAGCTGTGCATGCCCCAGTACTGGAACATCAGAGGGTGCTGCAGGACTGAGGAAGACTGGCAAAGCTGTGCATGCCCCAGTACTTGTGCACTGGCAAAGCTGTGCATGCCCCAGTACTGGAACATCAGAGGGTGCTGCAGGACTGAGGTGGACTGGCAAAGCTGTGCATGCCCCAGTACTGGAAAATCAGAGGGTGCTGCAGGTCACGTGCACTGGCAGAGCTGTGCATGTCCCAGTACTGGAATATCAGAGGGTGCTGCAGGACTGAGGTGGCCTGGCAAAGCTGTGCATGCCCCAGTACTGGAATATCAGAGGGTGCTGCAGGTCACGTGCACTGGCAGGGCTGTGCCTGGGTCCGGCCCAGGAACATCAGAGGGTGCTGCAGGACTGAGGTGGACTGGCAAAGCTGTGCATGCCCCAGTACTGGAATATCATAGGGTGCTGCAGGTCACGTGCACTGGCAGGGCTGTGCCTGGGTCCGGCCCTGGAACATCAGAGGGTGCTGCAAGACTGAGGAGGACTGGCAAAGCTGTGCATGCCGCAGTACTGGCGCACTGGCAAAGCTGTGCATGCCCCAGTACTGGTACATCAGAGGGTGCTGCAGGACTGAGGAGGACTGGCAAAGCTGTGCATGCCCCAGTACTGGAATATCAGAGGGTGCTGCAGGTCACGTGCACTGGCAGAGCTGTGCATGTCCCAGTACTGGAATATCAGAGGGTGCTGCAGGACTGAGGTGGACTGGCAAAGCCGTGCATGCCCCAGTACTGGAATATCAGAGGGTGCTGCAGGTCATAGGACTCGGAGGCCGCCATAGGGGCCTCACCCCAACACCGGTCATACACCAACCGACAAGACAGTTTTGTTTGTTGGAAGAAGTATTTATTTTCAAATATACTTTTATAAACATTCATAAACACAATTTATGGAAGTCATCATATGCACTTTACTCAACTAAAAACATTTCACTGCAATCTTTAATATATATAAACTGTTATAGACGCTACTTTGTAACCATAGATTTTTGACAGGATCCCTTCCTGTCCTGAACCTCCTTTGGACCACACAGGGACTGATCGTCACCTGTATCCTTAGGGGGGGCGGTATCCCTGCTTCCTCTGTTCCTTGACCCCTTGTTCAGGGTTCCGCCCCCTCTCCAAACACCACTCAACCAAGGGGTGTACCAGGGCGGCCCAGGGCATGAGCCCCGTGACCACCCCAGTGATCTGGGCTCCCTACCCCCAAACAGGTGTGTCCATCCGCAGGTTGGTCCAGGACTTCAGGATCCTATCTCTGTTGTTATACCGGGGCCCCACCCTTGGGGTCCCCTCTGTTGCTTCCGGTTACTTTATTCTCTCTTTCTGCGCCCTTCCTCCAAGCCTAATAATAAGGAGAGGGTGGGTGGGAATCGCCGATGGGTCTGCCTGTCCCTGGGCCGCCGCGCACGAAGTAAGAAGGCCAAGCCTTCTGGGGGGGGCGCTTTTATGCCCCCCCACCAGTGCGCGGCGGCCCAAACCGGTCCAGCGCTGCCTCGACCACCGACGCTCTCTCAGCGTCGAACTTCCGCCCGCGCGTCTCGTGAGACGCGCGAGCGTAAGCCCATGGCCAGCCTGCGCACAACTAGTGCGAGGCTCGGCCCCAGCGCCCCCGATCCCTAAGGGGCCGCGCTCCCCCCATGTTGGGGGGGCGCTCTTCCACGTGCACTGGCAGGGCTGTGCCTGGGTCCGGCCCAGGAACATCAGAGGGTGCTGCAGGACTGAGGTGGACTGGCAAAGCTGTGCATGCCCCAGTACTGGTACATCAGAGGGTGCTGCAGGTCACGTGCACTGGCAGGGCTGTGCCTGGGTCCGGCCCTGGAACATCAGAGGGTGCTGCAGGACTGAGGTGGACTGGCAAAGCTGTGCATGCCCCAGTACTGGAACATCAGAGGGTGCTGCAGGACTGAGGAGGACTGGCAAAGCTGTGCATGCCCCAGTACTTGTGCACTGGCAAAGCTGTGCATGCCCCAGTACTGGAACATCAGAGGGTGCTGCAGGACTGAGGTGGACTGGCAAAGCTGTGCATGCCCCAGTACTGGAAAATCAGAGGGTGCTGCAGGTCACGTGCACTGGCAGGGCTGTGCCTGGGTCCGGCCCTGCAACATCAGAGGGTGCTGCAAGACTGAGGAGGACTGGCAAAGCTGTGCATGCCCCAGTACTGGCGCACTGGCAAAGCTGTGCATGCCCCAGTACTGGAATATCAGAGGGTGCTGCAGGTCACGTGCACTGGCAGGGCTGTGCCTGTGTCCGGCCCTGGAACATCAGAGGGTGCTGCAGGACTGAGGTGGACTGGCAAAGCTGTGCATGCCCCAGTACTGGTGCAGTGGCAAAGCTGTGCATGCCCCAGTACTGGAATATCAGAGGGTGCTGCAGGTCACGTGCACTGGCAGAGCTGTGCATGTCCCAGTACTGGAATATCAGAGGGTGCTGCAGGACTGAGGTGGACTGGCAAAGCTGTGCATGCCCCAGTACTGGTGCAGTGGCAAAGCTGTGCATGCCCCAGTACTGGTACATCAGAGGGTGCTGTAGGACTGAGGTGGACTGGCAAAGCTGTGCATGTCCCAGTACTGGAACATCAGAGGGTGCTGCAGGACTGAGGAGGACTGGCAAAGCTGTGCATGCCCCAGTACTGGCGCACTGGCAAAGCTGTGCATGCCCCAGTACTGGTACATCAGAGGGTGCTGCAGGACTGAGGAGGACTGGCAAAGCTGTGCATGCCCCAGTACTGGAATATCAGAGGGTGCTGCAGGTCACGTGCACTGGCAAAGCTGTGCAAGCCCCAGTACTGGTGCACTGGCAAAGCTGTGCATGCCCCAGTACTGGAATATCAGAGGGTGCTGCAGGTCACGTGCACTGGCAGGGCTGTGCCTGGGTCCGGCCCTGGAACATCAGAGGGTGCTGCAGGACTGAGGTGGACTGGCAAAGCTGTGCATGCCCCAGTACTGGTACATCAGAGGGTGCTGCAGGTCACGTGCACTGGCAGGGCTGTGCCTGGGTCCGGCCCTGGAACATCAGAGGGTGCTGCAGGACTGAGGTGGACTGGCAAAGCTGTGCATGCCCCAGTACTGGAACATCAGAGGGTGCTGCAGGACTGAGGAAGACTGGCAAAGCTGTGCATGCCCCAGTACTTGTGCACTGGCAAAGCTGTGCATGCCCCAGTACTGGAATATCATAGGGTGCTGCAGGTCACGTGCACTGGCAGGGCTGTGCCTGGGTCCGGCCCTGGAACATCAGAGGGTGCTGCAAGACTGAGGAGGACTGGCAAAGCTGTGCATGCCGCAGTACTGGCGCACTGGCAAAGCTGTGCATGCCCCAGTACTGGTACATCAGAGGGTGCTGCAGGACTGAGGAGGACTGGCAAAGCTGTGCATGCCCCAGTACTGGAATATCAGAGGGTGCTGCAGGTCACGTGCACTGGCAGAGCTGTGCATGTCCCAGTACTGGAATATCAGAGGGTGCTGCAGGACTGAGGTGGACTGGCAAAGCCGTGCATGCCCCAGTACTGGAATATCAGAGGGTGCTGCAGGTCATAGGACTCGGAGGCCGCCATAGGGGCCTCACCCCAACACCGGTCATACACCAACCGACAAGACAGTTTTGTTTGTTGGAAGAAGTATTTATTTTCAAATATACTTTTATAAACATTCATAAACACAATTTATGGAAGTCATCATATGCACTTTACTCAACTAAAAACATTTCACTGCAATCTTTAATATATATAAACTGTTATAGACGCTACTTTGTAACCATAGATTTTTGACAGGATCCCTTCCTGTCCTGAACCTCCTTTGGACCACACAGGGACTGATCGTCACCTGTATCCTTAGGGGGGGCGGTATCCCTGCTTCCTCTGTTCCTTGACCCCTTGTTCAGGGTTCCGCCCCCTCTCCAAACACCACTCAACCAAGGGGTGTACCAGGGCGGCCCAGGGCATGAGCCCCGTGACCACCCCAGTGATCTGGGCTCCCTACCCCCAAACAGGTGTGTCCATCCGCAGGTTGGTCCAGGACTTCAGGATCCTATCTCTGTTGTTATACCGGGGCCCCACCCTTGGGGTCCCCTCTGTTGCTTCCGGTTACTTTATTCTCTCTTTCTGCGCCCTTCCTCCAAGCCTAATAATAAGGAGAGGGTGGGTGGGAATCGCCGATGGGTCTGCCTGTCCCTGGGCCGCCGCGCACGAAGTAAGAAGGCCAAGCCTTCTGGGGGGGGCGCTTTTATGCCCCCCCACCAGTGCGCGGCGGCCCAAACCGGTCCAGCGCTGCCTCGACCACCGACGCTCTCTCAGCGTCGAACTTCCGCCCGCGCGTCTCGTGAGACGCGCGAGCGTAAGCCCATGGCCAGCCTGCGCACAACTAGTGCGAGGCTCGGCCCCAGCGCCCCCGATCCCTAAGGGGCCGCGCTCCCCCCATGTTGGGGGGGCGCTCTTCCACGTGCACTGGCAGGGCTGTGCCTGGGTCCGGCCCAGGAACATCAGAGGGTGCTGCAGGACTGAGGTGGACTGGCAAAGCTGTGCATGCCCCAGTACTGGTACATCAGAGGGTGCTGCAGGTCACGTGCACTGGCAGGGCTGTGCCTGGGTCCGGCCCTGGAACATCAGAGGGTGCTGCAGGACTGAGGTGGACTGGCAAAGCTGTGCATGCCCCAGTACTGGAACATCAGAGGGTGCTGCAGGACTGAGGAGGACTGGCAAAGCTGTGCATGCCCCAGTACTTGTGCACTGGCAAAGCTGTGCATGCCCCAGTACTGGAACATCAGAGGGTGCTGCAGGACTGAGGTGGACTGGCAAAGCTGTGCATGCCCCAGTACTGGAAAATCAGAGGGTGCTGCAGGTCACGTGCACTGGCAGGGCTGTGCCTGGGTCCGGCCCTGCAACATCAGAGGGTGCTGCAAGACTGAGGAGGACTGGCAAAGCTGTGCATGCCCCAGTACTGGCGCACTGGCAAAGCTGTGCATGCCCCAGTACTGGAATATCAGAGGGTGCTGCAGGTCACGTGCACTGGCAGGGCTGTGCCTGTGTCCGGCCCTGGAACATCAGAGGGTGCTGCAGGACTGAGGTGGACTGGCAAAGCTGTGCATGCCCCAGTACTGGTGCAGTGGCAAAGCTGTGCATGCCCCAGTACTGGAATATCAGAGGGTGCTGCAGGTCACGTGCACTGGCAGAGCTGTGCATGTCCCAGTACTGGAATATCAGAGGGTGCTGCAGGACTGAGGTGGACTGGCAAAGCTGTGCATGCCCCAGTACTGGTGCAGTGGCAAAGCTGTGCATGCCCCAGTACTGGTACATCAGAGGGTGCTGTAGGACTGAGGTGGACTGGCAAAGCTGTGCATGTCCCAGTACTGGAACATCAGAGGGTGCTGCAGGACTGAGGAGGACTGGCAAAGCTGTGCATGCCCCAGTACTGGCGCACTGGCAAAGCTGTGCATGCCCCAGTACTGGTACATCAGAGGGTGCTGCAGGACTGAGGAGGACTGGCAAAGCTGTGCATGCCCCAGTACTGGAATATCAGAGGGTGCTGCAGGTCACGTGCACTGGCAAAGCTGTGCAAGCCCCAGTACTGGTGCACTGGCAAAGCTGTGCATGCCCCAGTACTGGAATATCAGAGGGTGCTGCAGGTCACGTGCACTGGCAGGGCTGTGCCTGGGTCCGGCCCTGGAACATCAGAGGGTGCTGCAGGACTGAGGTGGACTGGCAAAGCTGTGCATGCCCCAGTACTGGTACATCAGAGGGTGCTGCAGGTCACGTGCACTGGCAGGGCTGTGCCTGGGTCCGGCCCTGGAACATCAGAGGGTGCTGCAGGACTGAGGTGGACTGGCAAAGCTGTGCATGCCCCAGTACTGGAACATCAGAGGGTGCTGCAGGACTGAGGAAGACTGGCAAAGCTGTGCATGCCCCAGTACTTGTGCACTGGCAAAGCTGTGCATGCCCCAGTACTGGAACATCAGAGGGTGCTGCAGGACTGAGGTGGACTGGCAAAGCTGTGCATGCCCCAGTACTGGAAAATCAGAGGGTGCTGCAGGTCACGTGCACTGGCAGGGCTGTGCCTGGGTCCGGCCCTGCAACATCAGAGGGTGCTGCAAGACTGAGGAGGACTGGCAAAGCTGTGCATGCCCCAGTACTGGCGCACTGGCAAAGCTGTGCATGCCCCAGTACTGGAATATCAGAGGGTGCTGCAGGTCACGTGCACTGGCAGGGCTGTGCCTGTGTCTGGCCCTGGAACATCAGAGGGTGCTGCAGGACTGAGGTGGAATGGCAAAGCTGTGCATGCCCCAGTACTGGTGCAGTGGCAAAGCTGTGCATGCCCCAGTACTGGAATATCAGAGGGTGCTGCAGGTCACGTGCACTGGCAGAGCTGTGCATGTCCCAGTACTGGAATATCAGAGGGTGCTGCAGGACTGAGGTGGACTGGCAAAGCTGTGCATGCCCCAGTACTGGTGCAGTGGCAAAGCTGTGCATGCCCCAGTACTGGTACATCAGAGGGTGCTGTAGGACTGAGGTGGACTGGCAAAGCTGTGCATGTCCCAGTACTGGAACATCAGAGGGTGCTGCAGGACTGAGGTGCACTGGCAAAGCTGTGCATGTCCCAGTACTGGAATATCAGAGGGTGCTGCAGGTCGGGTGCACTGCAGGGCTGTGTTTGGGTCCGGCACTGGAATGTCAGAGGGTGCTACAGGCAAGATTGGGATGCACTGGCAGAGCCATGCATGGGGCCAGTACTGGAGTATGGAGGGTGTTGCAGGTCATGGTCATTTGTACTGACCGAACTCTGTATTGCCCCAGTACTAGAATATCAGAGTGCTGCAGGACATGGTAAGGTGCGCTGACAGAACTCTGCATGGCCCCAGTACTGGAATAACAGAGGGTGCTGCAGGTTATGTTCAAATGCACCAGCAAAGCTCTGCATGGCCCCAGTACTGGAATATCGGAGTGCTGCAGGACATGGTAAGGTGCGCTGACAGAACTCTGCATGGCCCCAGTACTGGAATATCAGAGTGCTACAGGTCAGGTGCACTGGCAGAAAGGTGCATGCTTCCAGTATTGAACTATGTAGGGCGCTGCAGGTCATGTTCAGGTGCATCGGCGGCTCCTCTGCAGTGGCGGAGGAGCATCGTCTCCCTTGCCAACAGCAGCCACTGCAATGGGGCCATGAGGGATGATGGGGACGAGGGGAGTGCACTGTGCATTGCCGTCAGTGCACATGTGTGTTTGGTCGGCCGTCTTGAGCCGACCAAACACACATACGCACTGTGCTCTCTCCAGCCCGGCACTGTGTTGCAGTCTAACTGGGAGCGCGCTGGCTGGCACTCCGACCAATCCTAGGGCTGCTTTCATGCAGTATTAGGATTGGCCACAAGGCAGGCTGGGAGCCTGTGCCTCCTGTGACCGAGAAGGAGGAGCGGTGGGGCGCTCGAGGCAGGTAAGTTTTTATTTTTACTATTTTTGACATTTTTTTATTTTTATCCCCACCACATGCCGCCCCACACCTTTAAACCCCGTGAGCCGCAAATGTGTGCACCGACAGCTCTGCATGGCCCCAGTACTAGAATACCAGTGTTGCAGGCCATGGTCAGGTGCACCAACAGAGCTCTGCTTGACCCCAGTACTACAATATCAGAGTGCCGCATGCCAAGTTTGGGTGCAATGGTACGGCTGGTGGTTCCAGAACTAGAAAACCAGCAGTGCTTAATTTGAACACGTGGGCCTGGTTGCAGGCGGGGCCACTGACATTCTTTTTTTGGGGTCCAGTGCGTATTTTTAATTTTTCAGAGCCAGCACTTGTTTATGTTCATCATATTTTGATCCAGAGCGAGAGAGAGAAAAACACAAAAGGAGGAAAAGTGGAAGAGAAAGAACAACAGCGACAAATAAAGAAAGCAGCATTAAAAATAATCATGAAAAAATGATCTAAACAGGCACAGAAAGTCTGGGGGCGCATGAAAGCGGCATGAGCCAGCTTTGGGCTTCTAATCAAAACTATGGACACAGAACTTATTCTTTCACAAATGAATCACTGGGCAGAAGGATGCACCCAAACAGTCAGTGGCATTAGGTGCGTGGTAGAAATGGGGTCCCTAGTAGGCAGAGGTATCCACCCGTGTCCAAATAGAGGCCACAGTCCTAGTCAGGGTAAGTAACGCAGTCCAAATTATCCTGTGCCCACCCTCTAGTAGCTTGGCACTGAGCAGTCAGGCATAACTTAGAATGCAATGTGTAAAGTATTTGTGCAATAAATCATACAGTTACACAGTGAAAACACCACAAAAATACACCACACAGGTTTAGAAAAATAGATCATATTTCTCTGAATAAAATCAGGTTGAAATGAGGAAAATCCAATGTACACAAGCAGAGTTATGAATTTTTAACGATTAAATCCAACTAAAGTGCCTAGCAACACAATAGCTCCGACTGGGGCTATCACAGTTTCGTTGACGGAGTCGTTCCCAACAATCCAACACCACCAGTGCCGGCCACAGATTCACACAGTCCCCCAGGTAAAGTACCTTTTGAAAACGAAGAACAAGGACATCGCACGGAGTCGGAAAGAGGTGTCACTGGAGTAGGTGCGGCGTCAGTACCTTACAGCTTCCAGGGGAAGAGGTGTCGGTTCCACGCTGCGAAGCAGGTGGGGATGAGGCGTTGGTCGTCATCCGCCATGTGTCGATTCAGTATGACTCGGCAGGGTCACTGGTTCCGTCCGGTCCATCAGGATGTGATGGGTCGACTTCGCAGAGTCGCGATGACCCTGGGTGAAGTCAGCGGAGTTGCGGCAATGCTGGGCTTGCATTGCAGGCCACGGTAGTTGCGTGTAGCGAGGCCCATGGAGCAGGAGCAGGCTGTGATGTCGCTGGCGTCCCCACTATCTGTTACTAGCCCTGCATCCATGATGGTCCTGTGTCCAGGTCTGTCTGTGTATCTAGGAGTGACCCTGTATCCAGGTGACCTTGTATGCAAGGTTGGTCCTGTATCTAGGTCTCTCCCTGTATTTAGGGCTGACTCTATCCCTGTATCTGGGACTGACCCTGTATTTGTGCCCTGTCCTGTATCTAGATCTGGTCCTGTATCTAGATCAGTCCCTGTATCTAGGACTGACCCTGTATCCATGCCTGGTCCTGTTTCCAGGTCTGTTCCTCTGCCTAGGACTGACCCTATATGCTGGCCTGGTCTGGTATATAGGTTTGTCCCTGTATCTAAAACTGACCCTGCATCCATGATGGTCCTGCATCCAGGTCTGTCCCTCTATCTAGGAGTGACCGTGGATCCAGCTGACCTTGTATGTAGGGTTGGTCCTGTATCTAGTACTCTCTCTGTATTTAGGACTGACTCTATCCCTGTATCTGAGACTGACCCTGTATTCGTGCCCTGTCCTGTATCTAGGTCTGGTCCTGTATTTAGATCAGTCCCTCTATCTAGATCTGGCCCTGTAGCCATGCCTGCTCCTGTATCCAGATCTGTTCCTCTGTCTAGGACTGACGCTAGGACTCTCTCTGTATCTAGGACTGACACTGTCCCTGAGTCTGTGACTGATCCTGTATTCATTTCTTGTCCTGTATTTAGGTCTGGTCCCGTATCCAGGTATATCCCTGTATCTAGGACTGACCCTGCACCCATGCCTGGTCCTCTATCCAGGAATGACCCAGCAAAAATACCTAGTCCTGTATCTAAGCCCGTACCTGTAGTTACGACTCACTCTGTATCCAGGCATGGTGCTGAATCTGGGCCTGTCCCTCTATTGAGGACTGTACTTCTATCTACTGTCCCGCTTTTAGATCGTAGCCTACTTCCAGCACAGCTGTCTGGTTTGCTAAAGACATCTTGAGGACTTTCCGAAATATGACCCAGGAATGCATTTCGCTGTTTGATTACCACTACCTTTTTGGTTTGTAACTCACAGTTTCTGGCTCTCCATTTGCTGAATTTATTTGCTTTAGGCTCTTCAGGTTCAATTCTTCCCTCCCTGTTACCTAAACTGTTTTCTGTATAAATCCATGAACTCCCTTTCTGTTAACAGGTCTTTAAATCTTGTTCTTATCTGTCACATTTGCAACGCATTCAAAGACCGAGGTCAAATGTCAGGTACTGTCTTCCAAGGGGCTTGTTCACTTTTGTTTCTCTAAATGTGACAATGTTGCTGGATACTGGAGGTAGAAAAAAAGTTTTTTTCTAGCACACGAAAACAATGGACTGTGTAAGTATTTCAGAAGGTATAAGAATTATGAATGCAAAAATGAAGAACATTTTTATTCCTGAAGTGAGTTTGAAGCATATACTTTAATATGATCAAAACAAATCAGTAAGTTTAGGGATATAATTTCCACACATTTTCTTCTGTGCACTTTACAGTTTTATTAGTAAAACTGTAGGTCTTTGCAAATGTAATGGTTGTTTCAATTGAAAATGTGTTTTCTGTAATGATAGTGCGCTACCACACCATGCATACTCCACTTTACGCCACTCCGCTCTGCAAACTCCGCCCCACTGCATGCCAGTGCACTCTGCAGCACTCCACACCACTGCACTTTACGCTGCACTTCTCTACTCTACCCTGTACCACTCTACTCTAAGCCACTGCATTTTTTGCAACTAAACTCTACACCACTCCTGTCTAGGCCACACTAATCTACTCTGCACAACTCCACTCTACACCACTCTGCAACACTGCAGTCTATGCCACTGCACTATATGCCAATGCACTTTACTCTGTTCAACTCTATGCCCTTACACTCTATGCCAACCCACTGTATGTCTCTCTAATCTACTCTGCACCATTATACTCTATGCCATTGCACTCTACCGCACTGCACTCTACTCTGCATCACTTGTACTCTACATCACTGTACTACATGCCAGTGCTCACTATGCCAATCTACTCTACACCACTGCACTAGGACACTCTACAACACTGCATCCTCTGTCTCTGAACTCTTTGCCACTCTACTCTTCACTACTCCTCTGTATGGCACCGCACTCTATGGCACCATACTCTACACCACTCTATGCGACCTGTCTCTCCTCAGCACTCTACGCCACTGCACTGTATGCTACTCGACTTTACTCAGTGCCACTGCCCTCTGCATCACTCAACTCTACCCCGTGTCACTCTGCCCAGCTCCACTCTACCCTGCACCACTGCTCTCTGCACCACTATGCCACTCCAATACGCAACACTCTCTTTCACTCCACCACACACTACTTCACACATCACCATTCCACTTTATGACACTCCACGCCACTCTCCTCAATGCCACTAACTTTTAGCCATGCTGAACAGCCACACAGGTATACAACATGTCTAAAACACATTGGCAAAGACAATAGCTTTAGAATAGGCGGGACCTATGGGCTTTGCCAATGCTTGTGTACAAAGGTCTCGCCTTCTGGGTAGGTGCATTACAAACTTCATTGAGGTACACTTGCAGAGCGCTGAGTGGTTCCTGGCAATGGAATAAAAGAAGTGTTGCAGGTCAAGGTTAAGATCTGGGTGTCGTCCCAAGTAGTATAATTGTAGGGTTGGTATGGGTCTGGAATGAGTGGCGCTGGCATAGATATTTGTGGGTCCCAATGCAGGGAAAGATGGTGTGTTGCACTGTGGGTCGAATTGCAGGGGAAAAGATGGTGTGCCGCACTGTGGGTCCCAATGCGGGGAAAAAGATGGTGTGCGTCACTGTGGGTTTCAATGCAGGGAAAAGATGGTGTGCCGCACTGTTGGTCCCAGTGCAGGGAAAAGATGGTGTGCCGCACAGTGTGTCCCAGTGGATAGAAAAGATGGTGTGTTGCACTGCGGGGCCCAATGGATAGAAAAGATGGTGTGTCGCCGTGTGGGTCCCAATGGATAGAAGTGATGGTGGGCCGCACTGTGAGTCCCAATGGATAAAAGAGATGGTGTGCCGCAGTGTGGGTCCCAATGGATAGAAAAGATGGTGTGCCGCAGTGTGGGTCCCAATGGATAGAAGAGATGGTGTGCCGCACTGTGGGTCCCAATGGATAGAAGAGATGGTGTGCCGCAGTGTGGGTCCCAATGGATAGAAAAGATGGTGTGCCGCACTGTGGGTCCCAATGGATAGAAGAGATGGTGTGCCGCAGTGTGGGTCCCAATGGATAGAAGAGATGGTATGCCGCACTGTGGGTCCCAATGAATAGAAGAGATGGTGTGCCACACTGTGGGTCCCAATGGATAGAAGAGATGGTGTGCCGCAGTGTGGGTCAAACGCAGGGAAAGATAACATGCCACAGGGAAACAGCCTTTACTACGTAATGGGAACCACGCAGTTCCAATGCAATGCAGTCTCAACAGCGAATGCGTCTTTACCACGCATTCTGAACCACGCATTCCTGAACCACGCAGGTCTTTACTACGACTTGTTATAGGGAACATGTTGTTGGGCAAGTGTTGGATTTTAAATCCAACACATTCCCTACTGTAGCGCAGACTGGAGTTGGAATAGTAAATGATGCTGTTCCAAAGTCCAGCGCCCCCCAAAACAAGTCGTTGTAAAGATCTGAGTGGCTAAGGAATGCGTGGTAAAGACTTGTTTGTTGTTTAAATTGCATTGTAAAAGCACACGTTAAATAAGCCTGCGTGGTTCTGTCATACAACCCATGCCACACTGTGGACCCCAATGCTCGAATAGAAGTGGGGTCCACAGCTCAAGACTGAGGTGCACTGGGACAGCTGTGTATGGGTCCCCACAGTTGAAACGGGCTATCTGGACCGTGTTTTGGGGGCACATAAAGCAGGGCTGCGGTGCATTCAGATCCATGTATGGGCCCCGTACAGAAAAGCAGCGAGGCTAGGATTGGTGTGCACTGTCAGAGCTGTGTGGGTCCAACCCACCCTGGAGTAAGAGGGGCTGCAGGAGACCAGGGAGAGGTGGATTGGTTGGGCCTTGTGTTCATCCATGTTATAGTCAGGGCCACTTGAATTATGCGATTCTGCTGCAATTTTGCTATAAAAATTGATTTACCGAATTTGCCATATAATTTATCATCTGCCGCATTATCTGCAGATCTTAACAAAAAAAAATTTATTTCCAGCTCAAGCGGATCAAAAGTTAAAAAAAATATGATATCTCAGGTTTATGCTCACTGGAAAGCTCTTCACAAAGATTGACTGGTTATCTTTTAGTTGCTAATTGCTGAATTTGGGTGTTAAATTGGTACTAATTAAGGTGAACTCTTTTCTCCGACACTATTACCAGGTGTAAAAAGCATTTCCAATGCAGTGGGTCTTGCGTTTGCTCGAGTTAGAGCTAATAGCGTTCTAAATGCCTAACTGGAACTTTCTAGCCACATAAATTGAAAATGAAAAGTAAAACAATTGACATAAGTGAGCTTATTCAAAGCGCCATGGCCGCCATAAGTTCGAGAGACACAAAAGGAAAAAGAAGTTCGCTCTAAATCAAATGTATCGGCTAAAGTACAATTGTCCATGTAACTGGGCCAGTCTGCAAGGTAGTAACAAAACCACCCCAAGGAGGGACAAATGTAAAGCATTTACCAACGATAACAAAGGATTTTTGAAAGGCAAGCCCAGGAAGGAGTGAAAGTGATGGGGGTGCGGTGGGCGTGGTTAAAAGCGCACAGTACTTACAACAGGTCAAAGCGCTTGCGCGTTCGACCAAAAAATGATAACAAATCAAGTAATATTATCACACAATGTGCCGCATTATGCTGCTTAATTTGTCTCTTCTTGCCACATAATTTGGTCAGCCCTGTCACATAATTTGGTCCTCCTCTGCCACATCATTCCAGTGGCCCTGGTTATAGGATATTAGGGGTGCTAAGGTGAGGCCTGAGTAGCACTGCCTGAGTTTTGTGTGTGCCCCTCTCCCATCCTCTGACCCCTGCCCTCTCCCAGACACTGACAGTCACTCCTTCACTCTCTCCACCGCCTCTCTCGCCTCCCTCCCTCTCAGTCTTCTCCCGCCTCGGCCAGGCTCTTCCGTCCTGGGCTTCAAGCAGGCCCCGTTCCATGACACACGATCCGGCCCCGGAGCCGGCACCTGAACCCGTGGACCAGTGGGCGCCTCCTAGCCCCCGTCTCCTGCTGGGAGCCTAAGCAGCACCGGGTGCGCCCCTCAGAGAGGCCTTCTCTCCGTCCAGCCCCCCCAAACTCCTCTCTGAGCCCTGATAGGCATCTTGATGCGGCCCAGATGGAGGGCGGGAAGCCAGGGTTAGTTCACAGGCCTGCTTTCAAGGGCTGGAGTCAGAGGAAGCATCCAGGGCTGGTCCGGGACCATCAGGGGCCCCAGGAAGGGAAGAGGCCGGGGCCAGAGCTGCCCTGGCCCGACCAGATACCCGAGCAAGAGAGGAGGCCGGAGATGGCCTGGACGGCCAAGCAGTATCCTGAGGAAGAAGAGAGGCAGGGACCGACCCGCCCTGGCCCGGCCCGAGTGAGGAAGGAGGCCGGGCCGGCGTGGACGGGCCCCGCAGAATCCAGAGGAAAAGTGGAGGCCGGGGCCTAGCTGGCATGGACCAGCCAGAGACATCAGTGAGGGAAGCGGTCCAAGAGGCCATGTTAGGTGATGGCAGGGCTACCAGATGCTGGACAGCCTGGGCCCTCGGGCACCTCTGACTGGCACCTTCCATCGCCAGCAGAACTTGCCTTTGCTCAGGTGATAGCGCCCGGGCTACAAGAAAAGAAACCGGAGAAGGACAAAAACAGACTTCAGAAATATGGTAGCACACTTTTCTTTCGAGCCAGGTTGTAAGGTAACGCTGCAGGGCTCTCTAGCGCCCATCTGGAGGTTGGCATGCGGGGCGTGGGGCCCAGCTCAACCATAGCCCCAGAGGTGTTAGCATAGGCAATGTCATCAATTGCCAGGGCACCACCTTCCAAGGGTCTCCCTGGGTAATCAAGCTTGTTGTCTGTCTTCTGTCTCTCTCTCAACCCTTAACATATAATTCAATATTGTTTGGCATCATGAGAATTGGATTAGCAGAAAATGAGTAATAAAATTCAAAGTTGTTCTGAACAGGGCGCCCAAAATATTTCTTGCCCAGGGCCCTCAAAATCTTTAAGATCACACTATCTTGCCTTGATGGCCAGTGTTTGTGTGTGGGGGTTAGTATAGCGCTTATAGGCCACTTCAGAGCACCTGTGACCCTGGAGTCTCTGGGATACCTTCTGGCCTCTGAGCTGCGGGGGGAGGGGGCTCATACGGAGCGTCCCTGGTGGACTCTTTCAGATTATGACTTGAGGTAGAGGGGTGTTGAGGATGATGGGTACATTGTATGGAGTCAGTTTGGGCCACAGTAGTGAACTCTCCTCTGTCCGGACACTGGTCCCCCACCCCCACTGTCAGGACACTGGCATCCCCTGTGGGACGCCCTCCTGTCACTCAAGCAATGTCCCTGCTCCTCGTCTCGAAGGGGCGTAAGCAGGGGGGCTGAAGTTTCTTGTTTCGTTTTTGGAGAGGCCAGTGGTGTAAACAAAAAAATAAAAAATTGAGGGGGCCCTTTGCAAGATACATGGCTGCCCCTCTCCACCCCCGCAGCGTTTCACTCCGTGAAATTCTGTGGCTTATTCTGCGCTGGAAAATCAGTGCGGACGGCCCCATGTGGCACGCTGCTGCTCGTGTAGATTTTGCTGCTGCTCGAGTTGATTTTGCTGCTGCTCGAGTAGATTTTGTACTCAAGCAGCAGCTTTCTCACTGCGAATGATCGTGACCGCCCCGCGCCCCTTCACAGTGAGAAAGTCTTACTGGGTGCCCTCATAGCACCTGAAAATTGTGCTAGGGGAATGCCAATGTGGAATTTGTCCAGAACTCTGTGTTACAAGCGTAATGCGGGGTGGCCAAATTTCAGCCAACTCCGCCAGTGGAGCAGAGTTTAACACTCACTCCTATGCAGTGTGGCACAGTGTGATTTAGTGATCGATGGTTTACGGAGGTATATGTGATATGGTATCACAGGTTGAATACGGCAGCATAGTGTGGGGTGGTTTTGGGCAGTATGCTATGTAATGATCCTGTGAAGTGTGATAAGTGGATTGTGGGAGGGTGTGTTGCTGTATGTTGTCTTCTGTGGTATTGTGTAATGTGGTGTGATATGGTGTACCACAGTTTGCTGTAGTATGGCCTGATGTAGTGTTTCTAGGTGTAGCGCAGTGGTTCCCAACCTGTGGTCCGGGGAACCCTGGGGGTCCACTAAGCCTCCTCAGGGGGTCCGTGGCTGCTTAGAAAATTTAATAATATTAACAGATTAGGTCCCCAGCTTTCAGTAATGACTCATTGGGGGGTCCTCAGGTTCCAATAATCATTCAGTGGGGAATCCCTGGGTTCCAGTACTGATAAAGTGGGGGTCCACAGAAGTCAAAAGGTTGGGAACTTCTGGTGTAGAGTATTAGGTAAACTAGTGGTCTCGCAAGGAGTGAAACACTGTGCTGTAGATGGTGCTATGTAGTGATATTGTTTGGATATGCTGTTGTGTGGAGTGGCGTGGCATATTTTGTGGTGTTCAGTGAGGTGTGGTTGTGTAGCATACAGTGATGTATGGCTTGTGGTGGCGTGATGTGCTTGCTGCTGGTTGAGATGTTGTGCTATGTGAGCAGTTTCCACCACCACGGGAGTCTCGCGGCGCTATGAAATTGAGAAGGTTAGTGGTGCATTATGAGCTCTACATAGAGCCTGCTTTGAAATGCTGCACACGATATGTATATTTTAAGATTGCATGACATTGAATTGAATTTTGCTGAAATAAATTGATGGCTGTGCATTACTGAATATGACTGCACATCACTGATGACACCCCACAGGTACAGGGAAAGTCTGGGGGTGCTTGCATTCCTGTTCAGAAGGGATACAGCCAGACTATTCAGGCAAGGATGTCCTTATTTGGGTCAAGGCATGTGGGGGGTGTGGCTATAATGGCGCAGCTTACCAGAGAACGAGGACATGGCGTGCGCTCAGCGTTTTTAACCACTGTTTTGAATTAATTCAGGCATTCTAAATATCATGTGTGTCATAAGCTCCTTGTGGCATAGGACTAGTCCTGGGTAAAATGTAAATTACGACAGCATAATTTGATTAATTTCGGGAATTTCGCATTTCGCTCGTTAGACAAAATACCCAAAATATCTTTGTGTAATTATGTGCCATCTGCAGTGCAAATTTACCACTAACGCCTGAGAGCAACATAAAGCGAGAGGCTGTTGTTCGCTGTGCTTTTGTTTTGCACTATTTTTTTAGCATAAGATGCATTCTTGCATCAAAATTTGACACAAGAACATGTTTGGTGCTAAGCTATAGCGCTAAATGACTGATTCGCATTTGACGTACTTAAAGCAAACTACACACATTTTGCACACCGCTATATAGGACTCGAGCAGAGCTCGGCTGGTGGGACCCCAACAAGGCTTGTTTGGGGCTGCTTGTGTTTCTGTTCTTAGGGGACCTGGTCTCCCTGAACCAATGTGTAAAGCCCCTGCTGTGTATCCAGCTAACCGTTCTGGGGGGGTTGAGGTTCGGTTGGGCCAGGGGACACCACTTTGCAAAACCACAGTGGTGCACTCAGGTGACAGACTTGGCAGTCTAAGAAGCCAACAGGTGAGATCACATAGTAGATGGGAGAGAAAATGAAGAAAAGTTTTTGATGGGATGGGAAGAGAGACATAACACAAAACTATTGGTGGGATGGAGAGCACATGCCAATTCAAGGGTTAGGGTACACAGGAGAAAGGGGAGCTTAAAGCAGAGTGCAGAGACGATAGACTAAAAAAGGCTAGGCGCATAGTAAGAGAAGAAGAAGAAGCTGATGGCCAAAAAAGGGCTATGGAGTGAACATGGAGAGAGAACTGACGGTGATGGCATGTGCATGAAAACAGGAGGTCTGGGGGTATGGAGGGAGCAGAGGGAAGAGGAGGGGTGGTGGAAGGAGAACAGGTAACCAGTTAGTAGCAAGATGTCCGGGGCAAATTAGGAGAAGGGTGGGGGAGAGGAATTGCTGACAATTACCTTCCTGCCAGGAAGGAGGACCCTTTGGATAAAGGAGACCGAAAGGTGGATGGGGCGGATCCAGGACACATGCACTACACAATCAGTGCAGAGATCTACGCAGCACCAGCACCGGATTCATACACAATCTTTGCCTCATATGCAGAACAAGGCAACATCCTGCTCAGCAAAAGCTTGCACTCCCTTGGGATAATAGGTCTGTGGGCTCCCAATGCACATCCCATGACCACTGGCATGTCCCCATCCTTCCAGAATCCTGGGAGTGCCCTCAAAGATGCTCCCTCTTCCGGCCACCCGGGGATCTTGGAATCAATCGTCTTTTGGCCTCTTGCTCATGCCTCTAGTTCCCTGTCAGTAGTGACCACCTGGACCCAATATTTGGACTTCTTTGATTGTTGCAGTGTCTCTAGTAAGATGATGTGCGAGACGCAGAACCCCGAGGCTGCGATTAGGTTCAGGAATATATCAGACATCCGAAGCTGCTGCTCCTGCTTGGACGATGGGGAGTTTGACTGCCCAGCGTGGAAAGGGACCGCCCTGCCTGAGAGGAGAAGGAGCCAGGGACAGGACGGCTGAGATCTCCACCAGGGATCCATTCACACAGAGTCTGCTGAGGAGCCTCAGGATGTGCAGATGAGCTGACCTGGGCTGAACCTGAAGCAAAGGATCCTCATGAAAAGACCCTTGAGCGCACCCAGACACACCGAAGGACTGGTCCTGCTGGGGGCCTTCTTCGTTTCCTTGACCCACTGCCCGGTATGCATGCCCGACAGATGGTAATGTGCACCTTGGACAATGATTCACAGCTGGACAGGGAGTGTGGCCTTCAAGTGGTCGCTTCACTCACACTGACCTTCTGAATATCCGTGCCTTCCTATTTTAAGGGCAGCACTAGGGTTTAACCTTTCATCCGGGACCCTTGGGGTATGTTTCATCCTATTGCGGGGCTTGAATAGGATCAGATCTTCACTGTTTGGACCATCTCTCTGGGTTTCTGGGGTATCACGCTTACAAATCTTGGTGTCACTGAATCCCAAACTAGACTGAATTCCATAGGGTCTTAAACAGACATATAGGGACACAACAGACAGTCACTAGTTTTGTGGCAGGTATTTACAGAGGTGCAGTATTGTGCACTATTTACGGGTATAGCCTTAGGGCTCTCAATCTTCCTCGCCGTCATCCCGAAACCCTAAAAGCTTGTGAAATATTATCTCTGATTGACCAAGGGGTCTACTTACTGCCTCTGTCTGGCTTTCCGGCAGCTCCTTATTCTGACCATGAGGAGGTAGGGTCTTGGGAACCAAATTAAAACCAGAGAATAATGACTGTGGGGCCACTGGGCACTGAGATAGACGACCATGACCCTGTTGAAGGCCCAAAGCTCTGACCACAAACGTAGTCGTAGAAACGTACAAGGAAGTCTCATTCTCTTAGTTTTCTAACTGGAGGTGTGGGGCAGTAAGATAATCTAGGAGGACTGTGAAAAACTGAGCCTCTAGAGTCCTGAATGCAGAACATGGCAGCATGCTTCCTGAAACACAACTTCAGTCAGTCAAGGTAACATGACAACATGTCGTTCGCCACTTCTGCACCCCCTATTGTCAAACAGCGCTCCTCCTGGGACACACAATCAGATTCAATATATGTAAAATTAAACAGGCATATATTTAAATCAAAAACATTCAGTGTGGATGACACAGAAGAGGGTTTACTGCACCACAACTGCAAACAGTATGCAACGTGAGAGCAGTCATTGGGTGGTTAGGAGTATGACTCAGTGAACTGACAAAATGTGGTGTTCAGATGGTCATCAGCTTTAAACGCAAGGTGGGTAAATTGAGTGCCATAAACTGGGTAATATTAACACTTAATTGCAAGTTAAGCTGGGTCTATTCCTCTTAAGAATAGCCAACATCAAATGTGGAGTCCCCAGGGCTCTGCCTTGTCAACACTATTTAAGGTCTATACAGTCCCCCACCTGTATATGATAGACTCCTTTAAGATACATCACCATAGGTATGTGGATTAAACAATTCCACCATAACCTTCAGGATGACTTTAGCGACCTCCACACCCTGTATCATTCTATCGCATGCAGAACAGCTGTTTTTTTCTTCAACTCTGATAAAAAAGAAACTCAGCTCCAAGCCTCTCTCATCCCTACCTCCTTCTATTTGTCTTGGCCTGAAAAATGTGGCTTTTTTCCCATCCTTGCGGAAAAAACTCGTAACATATAAATATTCTCTGATAGAGAGCTATAATTTATTCCGCCAGTTTAGCCCTTATCCAGAGATGCACTCCACCACCTTCCTCATCTCAGAGGACTTCTGCTCTTACTGCACTGTTGTCAGAAAATGTTAGTAATCATTGCCAGGCTCTTACCCGTCTGGATTTCGGAACAGTTTCTATACTAGTCTTTAAGGCTCTCTGTTCCTTCCCAGTAAAAGATGTAGGGCCATGTGTATGAACGCATTTTCCCATAGACACAGAATGGATAAAACCCTTTGATACATCTGGTCCGTAGACCCCTTCTCAACTTTCAGCCTAGTACATAAGTTGATCAAGCCCATACTACCTCATCAAACTATTCATCCTTCACCTACTGACCACAGGCCCCGGGTCTACCAAGAGATGTCTCTTGACCACCTAACCCTCTACAAGATATGTTCGAGGCACCTTAATATGAACCTCCTAACTCCAGTGCGTTTAAAACTTGAAGAGGACTTTGTCAAGTTTAGAAAACGATTAAACTATTCACCTCTTCTCCCTAACATTTGTGCTACCTAACCCTCTTCAGGTCATTCTTCTTCAGTGGGCTCCTCGTCCCCCTGAGGATTAATCATCGTTTAGGGCACATATGATTGAGAACGTACCAGAGACACCTCATCCTTCGTGGTGGGGCTACCAGGTTCATCACCAAGTTTCTTACCGCACTGGCCAATCTCTTGCTTTCCTTCCACGTAGCCACAGTCCAAACACTTGAAGGCCACCAGTGGTTAGTAACACTTTACAGCCCCCAAATAAATTAACAAAATTGTCAGCTCCCGGGGGAGGTGTAAGTATGATGCGATATGTAAAAATATTACTGTTCTTCTGTAGCGTGTAGCATTGCTTCCCGCTACACAACATCAGTCAGCGAAAGACACGAGCGCTCTCACCTTAACACTCGCTGCTAATACCACTTGTATCACACGTGTGGCTTCCCTCATACCCTTCGATGAAGTCTTCCTCATACAACTTGTTTCACACACGTGTGGCTTTCCTCGTACACTTCTATGAAGTCTTCCTCATACTACTTGTATCACACATGTGTGGCTTCCCTCGTACACTTATATGAAGTCTTCCTCATAATACTTGTATCACACACGTGTGGCTTCCCTCATACACTTCGATGAAGTCTTCCACATACCACTTGTATCACACACGTGTGGCTTCCCTCATACACTTCGATGAAGTCTTCCACATACCACTTCTCTCTCACACGTGTGGCTTCCCTCATAAACTTATATGAAGTCTTCCTCATACCACTTGTATCACACACGTCTGTCTTCCCTCATACACTTCTATGAAGTCTTCCTCATACTACTTGTATCACACACGTATGTAGCTTCCCTCATACACTTGCACTGTCTTCCTCTGATCACATGGATCAACAGGTATTTCTCATTCCTTACATGTACCTGCACTACATGCTTCAGTTGTGTCTCCTTCACACTATTCAAAGGAGCCTTCCTCAGGTCACTAGTGAAACCCAATAGAAATGAGTGTTCTTCACAGGTTTCTAGGGTGTCTCCCTCATTCCTCACATCACTTGCACCCCACAGCTCTGCTGGGGTCTCCCTCTTTCATTGCAGCACTGGTACACCTCTTCTCTGAAACAGTCTCTCATTCCCCACGCCACAGTTCTAAAAGGCTTCGATCTAGTGTTCCTCGCAGACTTCTGAAGTGGTCTCCCTCATTCAACTCAGGTCTTGTCGCTCACTTTCGAAGAGGGCTCCCTCATTCGTTGCCAGCGGGATGGCTCGGTAAGTAAGGTGAAATCTCGCTGCTGACAAATGCGTTTATCTGGTGGCCATAGGGTTGATTCTTGTTAAGGCAGGCTCAGCCATCCATCCTTCTAGGTTTGATAAATTGACGTCTGTTGTTTTACAGGACTTCAAAGGTGTTTTCATATAGTGGCAAATACAGCGCTTTTAATTCTCCTAGTGTCTTAAAAGTGTGGCCTAAAGTGTTTTTTTTAAAAACAAGGTTTTGTTGGTATTACTCACATCACTCGTGTCCCTGACTTCTGAAAGGGTCTCCCTCATTAAATGCTTCATTGATATCAGGCAGTCACTCACCCTCATCATTTGTATAACGCACACTTTTGAAAGGGTCTCCCTCGTTAGATGCTTCATTGATATCAGGCAGTCACTCACCCTCATCATTTGTATAACACACACTTTTGAAGGGGTCTCTCTCATTCCCTTGTCGCTGGTGTCCCATACTTTTGTGGTGTATCCGGCTGACACTTCCCCAGAAGTTCTCTCGTAGTTTTTCATTTCACATATCACTTCTGTGGGGTCTCCCTCGTTCATCATCCCATATCAACCAATTCTAATAGACTTCCCTAATTCCTCATCTCTCATTCTGTCTCTCGCCCCTGAAGAGGTCTCCCTCACCTCAATGGAGCCAGTGCCCACCACAGATGTATACAGTGTCTCCCTCATTTTATACATCACTATACCACTCACATCTGAAGGGGTCTCTCTCACGCTTCACTTCTATGGGGGTAGTGCCCCCCACAAATATCTGTGCTGTCCCCTTCATTCATTACATCACGAGTACCACTCACATCTGAAGGGGTCTCACTCACGCCTCACATCACAGGGGGCAGTGCCACCCACAAATATCAATGGTGTATCCCTCATTCATTACACCACTAGCACCACTAACATCTGAAGGGGTCTCACTTGCGCCTCACATCAGGGGCCAGTGACCCCACAAATATCTATGGTGTCTCCTTCATTTATTACATCACTAGTACCACACACATCCGAAGGGGTCTCCCTCATGCCTTCTATAATTGGAGCCAGTGCCCCCACCAAATATCTGCAGTGTCATCCTCATTCATTACATCACTAGTACCACACACATCCGAAGGGGTCTCACTCATTCCTCACACAGGGGTCTCACTCATTCCTCACACAGGGGTCTCACTCATTCCTCACAAAGTCAGTTCCACGGTGCCTTCTTCACATCACTTGTCCATCACATCACATATCATCGCTGTGGGGTCTCTTTCACTTTTCACACCACTCGCTTCTCACGGGTCTCCCTTACTCAATATATCACTTTTATCACACACGTCCATGGATTCCCTCAAAAGCTGCGTGCAGCCTGTCATTCCTCACTTCACTAGTGTTATTAACTTCTGTGGGGTCTCCCTTGTGCTCTATGTGTCTCTCTCAACCCTCACATCACTTCAGCTGCACACTTATTAAGGGGTCTCCCTCATTCTTCACGTCACCGTTTCCACACAGTCCCTTCCATGAAGTGGCCCTCATCTGTCAAACTACCGGCCTCATAGGTGCTCCTGGAGGGGTCTCCCTCACATCTCTGCGGTACACTTCTCTGCAGCAGTCTCCCCTCATTCTCCCACACATCACTGGGATTGCACACCTGTGGAGGAGAGACGTTAACTCCTCACTTCACTGCTGGTAGCGTTGACGTCTAATAGGGTCTCCCTCGTGCCCCTCATTGCCTGTGTCACACTTTCCTGGAGCCCTCTCGTGACATGTCACTCATAACCAGGGCCACTGGAATTATGTGGCAGAGGAAGGCCAAAGTATGCGGCAGGGTTGAGTAAATTATGCGGCACGAAAAGGAAAATTATGCTGCATATTTTGTGACAGTATTACTTCATTATTTAGTAATTTTTAGATTGCACCCTCAAGCACTTTGACCTGTTGTAAGTTTTGTGGGCTTTTAACAACGACCACCTCACACCCATTATTCTCACTCGTTCATTGGCTTTCCTATCAAAAATCCTTTGTTATCATTGATAATTGCTTTACGTTTGTCCCTCCTTGGGGCAGTTTTGTTACTGACTTGCAGACCGAACCTGTTACATGGATGATTGCACGATTGCCGATATGTTTGACTGTGAGCAAACTTCTTTTTCCTTTTGTGTCTCTCCTTCGCGCTCATGGCGACAGTGGCACTTTGAATCAGCTCGCTAATGTCAACTAATGTTTTACACTTCATTTTCAATCGATGTGGCAAGAAACGTCCAGTTAGGAATTTACAACTCGTGCAAATGCGAGACCCATTGCATTGCAAATGCTTGTTAAACTTGTTAACACTGTCTGAGCATTAATTGTACCTCATTAATACTAGTTTAACAACTAAATATAGCAATAAGCTACAAAAGGGTGGTCAGTCAACCTTTGCAAAGGGCCTTCCACTGCGCGGCAACACGTGGCGCTGCATTTTCACTAACTTTTGAACCGTTTAAGTTAGCAACACAATTTTTTATGTTCAAATCTGCAGATTATGCAGCCGAGTTTGGATTATATGGCAAATGCGGCAAAGATACAATTGTGCGAAAATCACCGCACACTCATTATTCCAGAGACCCTGCTCATAACACGTCATCCCTGTGGGGTCTCCCTTATTCCCGCTTACATCACGCACTTTCATTGAGTATCACACACTTTCACCGGCAGGTCTCACACACTTTATTCACTTGCATCACACAGTGTCTGCCTCTCTAATGACGCGTATTAAACACTAGTGCTGCGGTCTCTCAGTTTCTGCCTCCAGGAGCTTCGCCGGGCCACGCGGATACAATTCAAAGGAGACTTCCGGTTTATTACCGAACTTTCCGGATTTTGCACAAAGCCTTCCCAGATTGGATGCTGTGGAGATAAGAGTCAGTTGTATATTTGGTTTTATTGGGGAGGGCGGGGAATCCAGAGCTTGTATTGTGTCTGTGATGTTGCTAATTAACCTCTGGGAAACAGACAACACACTGACACATTTGCACTGAATAGAAAAGGCAGGTCTTGCTAAAAGGCCAACTCCTCGGGAGAGACAAAGGGAAAATGCATTCCTCGGGCCCTTATCGGTAAACAAATCTCTCTCCTTTTCGGTTATCTGGCTGGTTGAAAGAGATCCCTTTTTATTTTATTTTCTTTACCACCCATTCAAGCATTTGACAACAGACCTGGCCGTTTCATCTGGGACTGTAAAAAAAAAAAAAGGGGTTTTATGGGCCCTGAAGATAAGGCCAGGGATGAATGAGCCGAAGTGAACAAACTTCCTGCATGTCGGCTTTTCATCTGGGTTGCCCTCATCTGGCAACACGCACGCCATTTCCTGCCTGAGCCTAGCCAGGCCAGGCCTCAATTAGGGGCAGCCATCTTGTTTTCTTTTGTGTGTGCGTGTGTTTCCTCAGCCTCCATTTCCTGAGGGGGACTTTCTGTGGGTGAGATAAAGCAGGAATCTGCCTGTCATCACCTGCAGCCCTCTCTCTTCTCAGGAGGAGGCTGAGTGAAAACGGGGCCTGCAGCCAAGCAACATTTCGTACACCTTGGCAGGATGGGGGCCTGGGTCAACTCCATGCACAATTCCACGCCTGCATCCCTTTTCTCTTCTGCAGCTGCAATTTTGCGGTTTCGTACAGAGGCCTTTATGTAAGGAAGACTATTTTTTTCCTAAAAAAGTGAACTAGCAATGACATGAATAATGTCAAAATATAGTCTTGTGGTCTGCTGCTGAGGGCAATACCAGATGTTAAAGGCCTGAACCCGAGGCCCGAGCTGTAGGCGAGCGCCTATAAGGAGGGGGAGAGCCTTAAACAACCAGCGTAGGCCAAGGCAGAAGGGCTATAAGGCTATTAGAACAGTCTACTCACAGAGGTTAGAAAATTCTGAATTAAAAAGGGAGAAACAGAAAGACAAACGTTGAAATGTTGGGGCAGAAGGCTTACACCAGCCATTGTAATCCCGGAGCTACTAGTTGTGTCAGGGGAGCGCTCAACATTCCAGTGTTCTAATAGGTAATTAGAGTTTCTTTTACGTGCGTTGTTTTTAATTGTACATAGCGGCAGTATGAAAACACTGAGCCCGTTGCCGTTTCCTACAGCAACACAGGAGATCTTGTCTACTCTCCAGCTTCGTCTTTGTTCTAGACTCTCACTAGGGCTACATGTCATATCGTCCTCGGGGTTTATATATTTTACTCTTACCGTTAAGCTGGCTGGGCATCTCATTCCCACTCTTTTTGACAGAAATATCCCTATTCTTTTACAGATTCTCCCGCCGCAGGGCTTGGTTCGTCTACTTGTAAAGCTGCAGCATGTCTATAAAGTTATCACCAACTCTGATGTGAGTACTCCTGAAATGTTAATAGACCTTTGTTTTCTGCTGTGTTTCCCTTTTTCTCTACAAGTTGTAGATACATTTTAGTCTTCGCTTTTCTCCTTGTACGCTTTCTTGCACAGAATGTTTGCTGTTTTGCAGCTTTACTCTGCATTCCTTATTTTTAAAAGTTTTTGTTGTTGTTGTAAATGATAGATATTTTTGTATGAATAATGCATACGTACCAGACACGCAGTACATAGTTGAATAGTTGCGTAGAGATACTGTGAGGGTAACTGGTGATGAATGAACAACAGAAGTGGATACTAAATGCACCCTTTTCTTCTTTTTAGATCTGCCTAGAGACAGCTTTAGTTGTCTTTCAGCTTTGTGTTTTTCCAAAACTCCTAATTGATATACATATATATTGGTGTTTTCCGTCAGCCCTCTTCATTCCTTGATCTAGTCAAGTTTATTCACATTTTACATCCACCCACCATAGCAAACAGCCTGAGGCAGAGGGTCAGCCCACTACACCTACATTATGAGTCACAGTATTGTGCCTACATGTGCACATCGTCCTGAACAGGACTGTCATTAGGTGCCAGGGCTAGTGAGCCTGAGCTGCTGGGCCTTTTCTTTATTTTTATATTTTTTCAATTTTTTTCCTATTGGACATTTCACCAAAACAGTTAAAAAGACGTAGTCAGCTTGTTGAGGACAGACCTATTGGCTTTAACCTTGATTGTTCTGACCAGCAGTCTGCTAAGTAGCACCCAGCGCTTCAGAGGGAAACTCCAGTGCTGGACTCTATACCATACATGCAGGCATTTGGGAATATTAAAGTTAGGAGGTTTAGAGGGAAACTTGGAATTTAATTTCACATTAATCTGCATTTAAGTATAGGAAGATGTAAGTGTGAGGAATCCAAAACTCTTCTGTCTACACCCTTTGCACTCCAGATGTGGAATAGTGGCACAGTGATGTTACTAACATCACTTAGAAACTGCAGAAGTGCAATATGATGTTATACTAAAGCCAAACATTATTATTTTATTATTTTTTATATTGCCTATCATATTATTTATATTACTTTTCTTATAATATTATGACTTATTATTGATATAAGTGTTATGGTTGGTATTGTGGACTAGACACAATATTGCAGATGTGGGGCCCAGAACTAGATTCAGTCTCCAGATGTGGCCTCAGAACTGGGCTATGCTCTGTGGATGAACCTCTAGACCAGGGGGTGTTAGTGCAGGTAAGTCCTCCAGACCTGGTACCCAGTCTCCCATCCTGAGCACCGCCTCCCGAGAGGTCCAGAAATGGAATCAGTTCAGCCGATGAGCCCTCCAGACTTGAGATGGACTCACTTCTTGAGTTGGAATCTCAACAACAAGGCACAGTGTCACTGAGCTAGTCCCAGAGCCTCACATGTGGCCTCGGTGCTGCACAAGAGGCCTCCAGAACTGTACACTCAGCTGGATTAATTACTCCAAATATGGCCTTTGAGCTGAAGCTCATGTCCCAGATGAGGATTCAAGAACTTGAATAGGACGAATGC
This sequence comes from Pleurodeles waltl, assembly GCF_031143425.1. Classification (NCBI taxonomy): domain Eukaryota; kingdom Metazoa; phylum Chordata; class Amphibia; order Caudata; family Salamandridae; genus Pleurodeles; species Pleurodeles waltl. The sequence goes on from NC_090451.1 coordinate 695,138,865, forward strand.
CCTTATCAACTGCCAATAAAGTTATCAGCTGTCTAAATCTGAGATGACGTTGGTGCCTCGTGGCCGGGCGAAATGTCTTCCTGTTCGCCCACATGTGACCCTCCCTATATATAGGTATGATGTGCAATTATCCTAGAGGTGTCTGAAATTTGTGTAATTAGATTTTGTGTAATAACTCAAAATGTTGGCAAAATTGTGGGGAATTAAGTATTATTACTCAAATGTAAACCCATCGTTTCTCTCTATATTTTAGCATACAGTCCATCCTTTGGTGAATTTTTTACACAAGGACACATTTCGCTCTAGACAATAGTGTCAAAAGCTGTTGCAAGCAGCTGTTTGCTTTCTGTTGATCCCATGCATGCTCTGAAACTTTTCACAGAATAAATATGTGCAGAAACCCATCAGTGCCTCTTCAGCAACCCCCCACATTCTGTTTCTGCCTTCGAGGTTATTTTCATCTCTATTTTCTCTTTGCCACTGTTTTTCTTTCCCTCCTTGTTTCTCACTTGACTTCCTTTCTCTCTCTCTGGGTCTGCTGATGAAACAAAAGTCCCAGTTCCCAACAATCATTTGCAATGCGATAGGTCTTGCATTTGCTCAAGTTAGAACTATTAGTATTGTAAATTCCTAACTGGACTTTTCTTGAACCATAAATTGAAAATGAAAAGTAAAACAGTTGACATAAGCAAGCCGATCCAAAGTGCTACGGCCGCAATGAGCATAAGAGCGAAGGAGAGACACAAAAAGAAAAAGAAGTTCGCTCACAGTCAAACGTATCGGCAATTGTGCAATTATCCATGTAACAGGGTCGATGGCCAAGGTGGTAACAAAACCTCACCAAGGAGGGACAAGCGTGAAGCATTTACCAATGATAACAAAGGATTTTTGGAAGGCAAGCCCACGAACAAGTGAGTGTGATGGTCGTACGGTGGGCGTGGTTAAAAGCCCACAGATAGATTACAACATGTCGGAGAAATTACGTGCTCGACCTAAAAATGAGTGCTGGAACCCACCATAATTTGTGCTTACCACAGTACAAATGATACTCTGGCCTGGAAGCAAGGGCTGCTTTCAAATGTCCTGAAGAAGGAGCTAGAGAAGCAGTCTCAAGAGCTGTTCCTCTGTTGGGGTGGTCTTCCGTAGGTGGGATGTCTCTTCGTTTCCCTCGAGTTCTTTCACAAGCTCCACTCTCTTATGACTTCTCCCCTTCTCCCTACAGCCCCGTTGCTCCCAGTAATACAATAAACACAGAACACTTTCTTGGCATGAGCAGCCAGGCAGGTGCTGCCAAAAACTACATGGTAGAGGACAGCCAGTAACACAGAGCTAACAATTGTGGTCAACGCACTTTCCAAACTGTCTCGTGGGCAGAGCTGTGGTTTGTGCGCCTCGTCTCATCGCCCTCATTATTGGCTGCTTGCCCTTCCTACCCTTCCAGGTTTCTGCTAATTTCCTGGCAGAGTCTGTCCTCGCATTTTACTCCGGAAGTGTTTCCTCTTCCATGAACAATGAGGGAAAGTTTGTTTCCCTAGTGGGTTTCTATTCACAAGAGTGTGGTTGAAAGTCCTTGTCGCACACTGATGATGCAACTTCACACAGCTGCCGAATTATTCTCACCTCCACAAAGCTGAGTATAGTTAGAGAGACACAAACTCAGAGGTCTCTGCTTATAAAAATTATTTGAAGTAATTAGCATATTTGAGATCACAGGAAGTTAAGTCACTTAATCTTTGACATCGATGACAGCAAAGGAAGTGACATCAGTGAACTGATATAAAGAATTCAAACTTTTAAAGATAGTAATCAAAAAGAATCTTCAATTCTATTAAGGACATGGCGGCGAGGATTATTGTTCTCTTACTTTACTGCAAAAACACGACAGGCAATCAAGTTGCAGTAAACAAAAGCAATGTTTCCCATGATCTGCCCAATGACCACAGCACCCTTACCATCATTAAGGGTCTAGGAAGGCTTCTATGTTCTACTGCCCCCATTGTCCTTCCTATTTCTTTGACAAAATCCTAGCCAAAACAGAACCAAAACATTTGCAATAGATAACGTTCTGGAAAAGCCCTGCCAAGGTCCACCTCTGATCGTCTCCCAGTTTTGTGGAGTATGCCATCCAGTTGCCTCCTGTGAGAGAAAGCCAGATCTTCGTGAAGGAACGGGAATATTCTCAAACCAAAACTATGCCCGGAACTCCGGCATCCAACCTTGTTTACCGTCTGAACCTGCAAAGAAAAATATACCGTTGTTAATATCACTAAAGCCTTCCACTGTAATAACAGGGGTGGGAAGTATCTTATGATCAACATTGCACTCGAACATGCCCATTACATCAAATAAGCATGAATAAAGTACTGTAAGACACATACGGGTGGAATAATCCTCGCCTCTGTGTCCTAATATAACTGAATATTCTTTGACTTGATAGCTATAAAAAAATTGTATTCTATCTCAGGACCGGAGGCTTCAGATGATGCTTGTTCAAAGCCGACCCTCAACAATGAAGCAAGATGAACAACTGGCTAGTGATAGAAAATGTTAAAAGTAGAATCCAAAGACCAATTGGCAGCCACCATAACGTCCTCCAAACGGGACCCCAATGAGAAAGACTTGGAGGCCATTGCACCTCTCACTGAACGGTCACCAAATAAGGAAGTATCTATACCTGCCTCTGAAAACAAACATTTAAACCATCTTGCCCAGGTGGCTGATTTCACAGGCCCAAAAGGTTTCCGTAAAGCAATGAGTAACTTCCTGGCAGTGCTTTAGCGCAACTCCCTGGTGCAATCCTCATATGGCTTTAAGCAGTGCACTATGCACAGTTTATGATTGTCCAGAAAGGACAGATAATTTACGTAACGTGGACATCTCATATGATGATTAGACATCTTAAAAATCTCCCAAGAAGGCAAATAATGTGTATCTGTTACGTGCAGGGCATGAGCATCCGACATTCTTCTCCATTAAATGAAACAAAAAAGTATCGTAAGCCATGGTCAGGCAGAGCATCCTCAGTCTAGGACCTCCTGATGCAGCCAGGGTTGCTCAGTCTTGTTAGAAATAGACAAGTTGGATGGTGCACTGGGCCCCGGTAGTTCTTTAGCTAGTACTTAGAGTGCATAGCGCTTAAAAAGTCGTATAAGTGGTTGCAGCACAACCGCCAAAGCTTTATTCAAGACTCTTTAACAGAGTTGTCTATAGCTCCCACCAACTGATCTTCCAGGTGGTAGTCATTTACATCTTCATAGTTGCCGTGTCCTTCACACTCCCCTTCATAGAATCCTGCCACAACAGGAATGTACAAAGCCCCAGTGCTAGGCTCAAGTAGCCAAAAACAGGAGGGGGGCAACCCCAAACAGGCTGAGTGAAGTACAAATTCGAGAGTACTTTCAAATAATAAACCCTGGCGGAGCACTAGTGGAAGGAGGAGCTGGTGGTCCCCAGAGCCCAGCTGTGGTAATGTATTTCAGCCCCAGTAGGGTGTAAGAGGAGTGCGTACCAGCAAGCGCTAAGCTCCGTGTGTAATCCGACCGAGCCATGCTACTTGAAAATCACAGGTGCCACGCGCATGCTCGATCACGCGTCCACAATAGAAAGAGGACTGTGCATGCTACGTCAGAGCGCTTTCACAGCCTCTTGCTCCTCACGCCCGCTCTACGTTAGGGATGCTCCACAGACTACAGTCTCCCTATGGCAGCGGTTCCCAACCTTTTACATTCTGTAGACCCCCAGTTTATCAGTACTGGAACCCAGGACCCCCACTGAATCATTGTTGGAATCCAGGGACCCCTCCCATGAGTCATTACTGAAAGCTGGGGACTTAATCTGTTAATATTATTAAATTTTCTAAGCAGTCGCGGAGCCTCTGAGGAGACTTCGAGGGGGTCCCGGGACCACAGGTTGGAAACCACTGCCCTAGGGCAGTGACAAGGCTGCTATGGGAGTACAACCTTAGACAAATAAATACGGATGAAATCATGTCCTGCTAACAAGCAGCAGATTGACAAATCGCACACTCGTGCACAGGGAACCCCTCTTAGCAAAAACAACAATGATAATAACTGCATCAAATAACATAAAACGCTCTTATTGTACAACATGTAATAAATAAAACCTAATTAAGGAAACAAGCAGATCCAGGAAGTGTATCAGGAAGCGGATCTCATGGCTGCTGAAGCAGCAAAGAAAGAGGAAGGACAATGGTGACAGCAGGCTTTATAGGTCTTCCCAGGCCCTGATTGGTGGAAAGGGTGCTGATTATCATTGGGCTGCTCAAGGGGAAAATGAAGTTTTGTTGTTTTTACTGTAATTGATTGGCTGCTGCCTTTTTACAGTAAAGTAAGAGAGGCATAATCTCACCCCTCTGGTCCTGAAATAGAATAGAAATATATCGAAAACAAAGTGATATTAAAATTTCACTGAATAAATGTAGCAAAACAGCACTTTGATGTGCCCAATGTAGCTCCACCAGTCAACTTAAAGGGTTTGTGAGAGTGCAATGCCTGTGGTGAGGGGTCACTTCTTGAAACCTCTACAGGTCACAGAAGCAGATCTGCAGACACCAGAGCTCTGATAAGAGCTGCAATTAAAGTTCAGATTCTATCCCTTCTCTCTAGGAGTGACATGAGGCCTCTGTGAGTGAGAGTGTGTGCTGAACTTCAAGGGTGTGAGTCTCACTCCCAATGAGTGAGACATTAAGTTTCTGACATAGGCAATGTATGAACTAAGGGCCTTATCTGAAATTGAGAGGGCATTCAAGATAGAAGCATTGGCAATTTTGCACCTTTTTGAAAAAACTTTACCTGCTTTGCAAAGGGTGTTTAAAAAACAGAAGACATATAGAGGCTCTACGGGAGATCAACCCTCCTCTTGCTGCTCTGGGCTGCTACTGCTTGATTCCTGCACACGTCCAGTTCTCCACCGGAAAGGCTGGGGCTTCCTGCGACAGGGAATGGTCGGAGTGCAGCTGTGCTGGAGGAAACCCCACCATTGGATTCTCCTCTGGGTCTAGCATTTCCTCCACAAATTGGTGTCTTTTCCATTACAACTGAGGTGTTATCTGTGCGCAGACAGTACTGCCATGCATAAAAATTACAAAATAATGAAATAATACTACAAAAAATACACTGCATTATGCCACATAATTTGCCTTTCTTGCTGCATAATTTAGCCAACCGTGCAGCATAATTAATTTGGTGCTCTCCTGCCAAATAATACCAAGAATCCTGATCATCACAGACTGATAATTTGGTTGTAAAAGAAGAAATAGCTACTAAGGAACTACCTTTAATCAGGCATCTTCAAAATGGGGGGCTGAGGGGGAGGCTCAAGTGATCCCGGGTGAAGGAGTGATGTTCTAGCCGAGGAAGCATTATGCTGATAACAGGGCTTTGTTTTAAGCTGAAAAAATTTGCAGCAGTAAACCGTTCTATAAAGGGACATAACTAACACGTTTTGTCATTTATATCCTGGCTGGGAGTAGTGCCTGATTACGACCTTGGCGGAGGAGGCACTCCGTCACAAACGTAATGGATATCCCGCCTGCCATTTTATAAGTTCCACAGGATAATGGAACTTGTAATACGGCGCACAAGCGTGTGTTTCCTTTGGGAGGTCCTTTATACAAAGGTGCGTTTGAATAAATTGTGAATTTCAATGAGCAGCCTGGAAGACTTGCACCAGGGTCTGAGGTTTTTCGCAATCCATTGTGACTGTACGTAAAGGGGTAGAGCATTTATGACAATCCTTAGACCAAGCCTTTCTACACCACCCACCGGGTTGTCTCTTGGCACTTTAATAATAGGCTTGAATCAGCAGGTTTTATCGACTGGCGAACGTCTAATTCGCCTGTGTCTGAAGCCGAGTTTGTGACTTATAGTTGGATAGGGCTCGGAAATCAGAGTCACATGACTATGAGACAAGCATGGACAAAGCCTACATCTGTGTCTTTTTCATAATGAGACGCATACCATCCATTCACAGACAACTCACACCTACATTCAGACAGCCAGGTAAAGTGATGAACAGATATACAGGCATCCATGCCCAGCCATATGCATATCAGTCCTGACCCTGCTCCCCATGGGAACAGTCCAGCTGAACTGTCAGGTACTCCCTAGACTGGAACCAGGCATCCTGGGACCGGTTTGGCGGAATTACCCCTCATCAGCCAGGTTAGCATGAATCCAAAAACGGACCATGTCTGGGCATACCCTTTCTACTTAGGTCGGCAAATGCAAAAAAACAGATGATGAACAGAATGCTGAACAATGTCAAACATTCACCCCCAGTCACAGATCTGGACCTAATTCCATTTTGTTTTTTCCCACCACACCATTCCAGTTTGGACTCAGCCATTTGCAAATCAGTTTTGGCCTTGCTCTGTATGGGAACAGTTTAGCTGAACTGCTAGGACAGGTGCTCCCTGGACTGGAAACAAGCATCCTGGGACCAGTTTCGGGGTATCACCCTCCATCAGCCAGGCTAGCGTGAATCCAGTGGCACAGCGAGCACGGGACCCCCACGTCTGGGTATACCCTTCCCGCTTACGGCAACAAAGGCAAAATGAACAGATGATAGACGGAATGCTGAACAATGTCAAACATTCACCCCACCTCACAGATCGGACCTAAAAACTTACAGTCACATGCAGACAGGCCAAAAAAAGCATACAGGTACTTGATAAGTACTACCTTACCCCCATGTCTGTACGGTTTTCCTTCCATTCCAGTACTTTAACAAGGCAACCAAATGCATGCCGGGTATTGTAGTATTGTTTTTGCATCCTTTTAATCAATTAGGCCAGCAACTCTGAAAGCAAGGATTTGTGGGGTCGGAAGACCAAGACTGGAACCTCACTGAGATAAAACACATACCATCATGCATACAGTTACAGACCACACAGATATATATATATATATATATATATATATATATATATATATATATATATATATATATATATATATATATATATATGATGGATGGACAGAGGGTAGGGTGGAATGGTCTATGCTGGGTGGGCAGATGGTTGAATATTTGGTGCCAGGGTGTCCCAGGCATCGTGTTCCCTTATTTTTTGGCCCATATGCTTCCTAAATCATTTAAGGAGGAGAAATCAGTGTTAACACCTGTTGGATGGTCCTCTCCTCTCCTTTTTGAAGAAATGACTTCTACGGCAGGGGTCTTCAAACTAGGGAGCGGGACCCCCTAAGGCAGAGGTCTACAAACTGGGGGGCGGGCCCCTCTAGGGGGGCCTCAAGTAATCCCAAGGGGGGTGCCAAACTCTGGCTAAAATAAATATTATACAGAGAACATGCCTTTGTTTTAAGCAGAAGCATGTTATTGCAGTTTTAAAAAGGTAACAGCACTTAACTGCAATGTTTAAATAGGTTTAGACATATTTAAACATTGCCATCTTTCTAAAATAATTGTGAAAAATTCTGAAGGGGGCCCAATTATTTTGTTTTTCAACTGGGGGGGGGCGCAGCGTTAAAAAGTTTAAAAACCACTGCCCTAAGGGCTCTCAAGTAATCTCAGGGGGGGGGCAAGGTCTAGCCAAAAGAAGCATTATGCGAATAACAGTGCTTTGTTTGAAAAACATGTATCACATTTTAAAAAGGTAACAGAACTTAACTGCAATGGTTAAATAAGTCTAGGCATATTTAAAAAGTAGAACAATTGGGAAAAATTCTGATGGGGGCCCAAGTATTATTTTTCCACTGGGGGTGGGGGCGTGGCATTAAAGGGTTTGAAAACCACTGTTCTACGGGGTGATGAAATGCTTCAGCTTTCATTGCCACCCAGGCCTTTGCATCTTTGCAATAAATTGTCACGTGTAACTATATGGTGCACTCTTCATGCCCTTACAGTCAATAGCCTCGCTGCTCTAACCATGCACGTGTTTCAATCCCGATCAGTAATCGCCCTTCTGTAGGGCTCATGTATGACACTCGTATGGGTGCTAAATCGCTTATGTATGCTGAACACTATATTACCGCACCTAAGATCTTCGCTTACAAATTATCAATCAATCAGTCATTTCTAGAGCACACTACTCGCGCATATGGTCTCGAGGCGCTAGGGAGAGTCCTCAGAGATCACATTTTTCTTAGGTGCGTTGCTTCAAATGACTCAGTTGAAATAAACGTTGACTACAGCTCCCAGAATTCTCTGTTATGTTAAGTCATAGGTATAGCTTCATAAGGGTCTGATCCATGCCAGGTTTTCAGACACACTGATTTACTATGATCCCAAATGGAACTCATTTACATACTTAATGGTAGTTTAAAACTGGCCTCTGATCCACCCTGCAGCTCTCACATTAGACACCGTTGTGTTAAGTGAATGCCTGGGAATACAAGGTGTCTGGTGTCTTGTAAAGCTGCAATCCGCGTGCATTAACTTTCAAATGTTTTATTTTCAACACGAAATATGTATTCGTTGTTTGATGTTGACAATCTCGCGTATTTTTTTACTTTCCTGATTTGAAAAACTTACTTTTGTTTCCTGATGGCATTTTTCAGTTGTATAGAAGGAAAAACAAAGTTATTTTACTTTAATGCGTTCTCTGACATCTTCATTAGTCTGCAGCGCACACTGAATCATTTTGCAATTGTGGACTTATTTTTCAGTAGAGCAATTCACTTGTGTTTATATTGTCTGTCTGTCCAAAATAGTTCCTGTAAATATGGCTCGTAACTCATGCATAACAAGATCTCTTGTTGCTTCAGTCAGGCAGCCCACGACGCCACGAAGCACACTGAGGCATCTTTCTCAGGCCACAAAACATTTCATGCGATTGCATTCATTATTATTTCAAATTATAAAGGTGGCGCGGCCTTTCAAAGCAGGTAACGTCAGACTCTGGGAAGACATTTGACACGCACAATTGTCATCTGAATTATTAACTATCTCTTTGACACGGGAACATATCCAATCTACTTTATGCTGGATTTAAATCGACCCCATGTATTTAATTTTTTTGAAAAAGCGCTGGACCGCTTCAGGCGCACTTCATAGCGCTGATGTTTACACCCCACCCTGTCTGGAACTATTAGCGGTTCGAAGAGTATTTGCCCCTCTGAATGTCCTGCTTTATTTTATTAGATTTTTTTTGCATTTCGGGGCCAGGGATCTGAAACGAGGGTGCTCTCCCCGGGGCACTCGGCGTGCAGGATTTACCCCACGGAGCACGTCTCACTCCCAGCCAGTGTCAAGTGACCCCGGACTCACTAATGAAGTCTCGCTCAGGTCATCCTGTCGTTTCTGTAGAAACGTGAACTTTTGCTCACGCCCTTCAGATCTCGTTGGCCCTGTTGACCAGTGGACGGGTGTGTGGCTGGCTGTTGACAGCCCCCTTGGGGGTGACCGAGGCCTGCACTCTGTCCATAGGCTGCCCCTCAGATGCCCCTCCGAGGGCCCCTTATCCAAATGTTTGCAGAATGGATCCAGGGGGGCTTACAGCTTCGCAGCCCCACCCCACCCCTGGGGTTCGAGACAAGAGCCACCAGCTATGGACAGTACTCCTCCCCTGCTGATGTGTTTGCTCATTAGATAGAAAATTATTTCTTGTGTATTGAGGCCATTGGAGGGTGGTGAGGGAATGGGGGGGTTATGTTATGAATTGTTCAACATACTGCCGCAATGCTGCCATGGTGCCTTGGCCCCTGACGCAAGCAATGGCAATGTGGCCCCTGATAGGACAGTAAAGTACCCTGCAGTGAGTCCTGCAAACCCAACTGCACCGGTGCCACTGCACCCGCTGCACTCATGGGCGCTCCGACTCTGCACTCCTGGTCCGGTTGTCCTGGCATCACAGGCATCTGTTTGCCCTGTCGCTGAGCTTCTTTAACGCACGTGCCCCGTCCCCCCCCCCCCACCCCCGCCCCCCTTTATGTATCTGGCATAATGAAAGCACTTGTGCCAAATGTTTTAGGGGACTAAGGAAAGGGGGCGCAGCTGTCCTCTGCGGGATTGTAGGCTTTATTATTGGAGCAGCAAGAGAGGTGCCCAGGTCATGGTTATTTTCAGGGGGTGGGTGTGTTCTATGCACATTCACATCTTGGCCTCTCTTTCGGTGAGAGGACGCTGCCAGTGATTTTTCTCTGTCTGGCCTTTTCCTACTAGGATTACCCTTGGACGTAAGGGCAGCAGAGGTCATCCCACCTGTCCATTTTATTGTGTGTCCCTCTGGGGGGGCTCATTCCGAATAACAAAATAATGTTCAATCCCGTGCACATTCAATGTTTGCCCTCTTTCTTTATCTGTTTCCCTCCCCCCCAGGGCCCCCATCTCTCCAAGCCTGGGCTGGGTGGGGCTTCTGTTTCAAATCCCAGTTGAATCTCTTGTCCCCCCAGAGTCCACGTTTCCAGCCCTGAACTTTCCCTCCACAAACCGTGTGTTCTGGTGCCTCTGCCCAGTTGGAAATGAACCAGGATAATTTCAATGACAGTTGTAATAACAATTTTACTAATAGTAATAAAGATAAGCTGTGTTACGATAGCGCTTGTTTCCACAGTTGTTTCTTCCTTCAAGGCACTATGAATAACTGATAATGCTTCTTTCCTGTTTAGTTGCACTCGAGTTGCGAAAGCTTATTAAATGGAAACCTGGGGCGCGAAACAGGGCCCTTTATAGGGTGACCCTAAGTATGCCACCCAGGCAGAGCCGTCGCCCTCACCCCATCTCTGAGCCGGTGACCCCAGCCCATTTTCAGAGAGCAGCAGAACCAGGTGAGCGCCCCCTCCACACCCCTAAGTCCCCTCCTCTCCAATCCGGGGCCTTTGTTTCCCGCCCTGGGGGAGTGCGTTAAATTAGCCCCCCTGTAGCTCGGCCTGCCCTGGTGAACAAACAAGGGGCCCGGGGGCTGACCTCAGCTGCAGAAGCCATTGTCAGGTGCCCCCGCGGTGACTAATGGGGGCCCCGACTCAGGCAGGAGCCGGCCTTCCTGTTAGCTTTGTGTCTTAACAATGGCCCCTGCATGTTTGCTCTCGCGGACTTTAAAGGGGGCCATGCGTCTTACAAGACATCCCTGCCTGTTTGCAGAGCTTATCTTTTCTCCTCCTCGTCCAGGGCCTGAATTCCTTGAAAATCCTGTTCTTTTTTTGTTTTTTTAATGTCACAAAACCTGCTTTTTGGCGTTAATTCATTACATGGGCTGATCCGCGTAGACAGCTTTCTTTAGAGGATGCGGGGTCATCTTTGCAGCCTCCTCCAAAAACATCCACAGCCTGGTGTGTCCGGGAACAGAAACGCCCGGCACCAACCCGTGACACGTGGCCCCGGTATCGGGGAGCTTTACAAGAGCACCAGTTACTCTGCACGCTATTTTTATTTATTTAGAGGGAGGGGGCTTTTAGGTGATGTGCCTGTCTAGAATCACAGGATGTTGAGCCGACGCCGCCGAGACTCGAACCTGGGTCCCCAGTTTCTATACCGGCAGCTCTGGCCCTTCAGCCACAACCTCTGTCTCTTGCACCGCAGGGGGTGGTTCTGGGGGTCCTTGGCTGAACAGTAAATTATGTTGAGAGGACCCACAGGACAGAAGAGTGTAAGAGCCGAGGTGAGCCCCCCCCGCCAAAAAAAAGTAAAAAGTAGTGACATCCTATTTGTGAGGACCCCTGAGAAGGGTGTGTCCATGACCCCTCTTAGTTCTGCTGACCTCTGACCTGTGCCCTGCGTGCTCACGTACATCTTTACGAAGCAGTCAAATCCCCCAGGAAGGAGTCTGAGAATAAAACTGCCCCCCTGGGGTCACAGGTCATCAGGGAGGTTGTTTTCCTTTTAGAAAGGTCCCCTCGCCTCACCTTGCAGAGTCCCTCAGCTGTTGCTCCTGGTGACTGTGAAAACACTGGTGACAGGCAGGGCCAGTGATGGGGAAAAGGCATGTCACGGCTCACCAGGGCAGCCGCCCTGAGACCCCACACTCACCCCCCCCCCGCACTCTCTGTGTGTCTCTTTCTCTCTCTCTGTCACTGTCTCTCTCTCTCTCTCCCTGTCTCTCTCTCTGACTCTCTCAACTGTCTCTCTCTCTTTCTCTCTCTGTCACTGTCTCTCTCTCTCTTCCTCTGTCTCTCTCTTTCTCTCTCAACGGTCTCTCTCTCTTTCTCTGACTTTCTCAACTGTCTCTCTCTCTTTGACTCTCTCAACTGTCTCTCTCTCTTTCTCTCTCTGTCACTGTCTCTCTCTCTCTTCCTCTGTCTCTCTCTTCCTCAACTGTCTCTCTCTTTCTCTGCCTCTCTCAACGGTCTCTCTCTCTTTCTCTGACTCTCTCAACTGTCTCTTTCTCTTCCTCTGTCTCTCTCTTTCTCAAATGTCTCTCTCTCTTTCTCTGTTCCTGACTCTCTCAACTGTCTCTCTCGCTTTCTCTGTCTCTCTCTTTCTCTGCCTCTTTCTCACGCTGTCTCGCTCTCTTGTCTCTCTCTTTAGACTCTGTCCCTCTAATCTCTCTAGTCTCTTTCTGTCTCTCTCTCTCTCTTTATTTCTCTCTCTATAGTCTACCTCTCTCTCTAATCTCCGACTCTCTAATCTATCTCTCTATAGCCTCTCTCTCTCTTTGTCTCTTTCTCTCCATTTTTCTTTCTTTCTCTCTCTATAGCCTACCTCTTTCTCTAGTCTGTCTCTCTAGTTCGCATCTCTAAAATATCTCTCTCTGCCTCTTTCTCTCTCCCTGTTTCTAGTCTGTTTTTCTAGTCTATCTCCTCTACAGAGTCTCTCTGACTAGTCTCTCCCTCTCTTATCTATCCCTCTATAGTCTCCCGCTCTTTCTCTCTCGCACCATAGTGTCTCTTTAGTCTCTCTCTTTCTTTCAGTAGCCTCTCCCTCTAGTCTCTTTTGTCTTTATTTCTCTCTCTCTGTCTCTCGCTCTCTCTCTAGTCTTTCACTCTCTCTCATCTCACTCTGTCTCTCTTTCTCCAGTCTTTCTCTACTCCTTCTCTTGTCTCTCTCTAGTCCCCCTCTCACTAGTCTCTCTCTCTCGCTAGTCTCTATCCTTCTATAGTCTCTCCGTGGTCTCTCTCTGTAGTCTGTGTATCTCTCTCTCTCTCTCTCTCTCTTTCTATCACTAGTCTCTTCTTCTAGCCTCTTTCATTCGTTCTTTCTGTCTCACTAAATCTCTGTCCCTCTCTAGTCTCCCCCTCTACTCTGTCTCTCTAGTCAGTGTCCAGTCTCTCTCTCTTGACCCGCTCTCTAGTCTCTTCCTCTCTCTGTCTCCCTCTCTCTGTCTCCCTCTGTCTGTTTTCCCCTGTCTCTCTCGTTTCTTTGTACAGTTTTACTTCCTCAGACTGCATACCTTCTCAAAAAGCCTCCTCTGTATTGCTAAAACCCTGCAAGATAAAATGACCTTGAGTTGACGTTCACTCTTGCTTGCTTTGGAGCCTCTATGGACTTGGCATAGTCTGCACACCTCCCTCCGAGTACAGCCTACATAAAGCCACACATGTCGGCCATCATCTCTCTCGCTGTACTTCTGCAGGGTGCATAGCTGCGTTCAGCGCCAAGACACCCACCCGGTGAGTTGTGCGCTACACAAATACACATAACATAGATCACACCCTCTCCTTCTTTGAGATCATACCCTGCAATCTAACAAAACTAATCTCCTCGAGCCTATTTGTTAATCCCACCAGTCATCTTCAGGAGCTCGCCGAGCCCCTCTGATGATCACACGAGCCCCCATTAATTTAATCCACCGCAAGCTATTGGAGTAATGGATGGAATGAATGAGATCAATGGAATTGTTTCCTTGACAGAACAAAACCAGACTGATCCTGGTAAACAACAAAACTCCAGGATTGACCAGCAACCAAGGGTTCTGGATCAGAGTACAGCATGACGTAAATCGCTCTCATCAGAATTTAAAAAAAAACTTTATAGATACAATTAGAGCACATCAGCGCTCACACACGTATCCACTGTGCATGCATTCATACATATATATCTTTATTGGACTTAATAGTTTCTGATAAATTATTTGAAACAATAATAACATATCACCCAGAGGCTCCACTGATGTTGTGGTGGAAAGTGCAGATAGTAGAAGTCAGGGGTGTACATGGAGGAAGAAGGCGAGGGCCGGGGTGGGGAGTTGAAACCTGTGTGTAGAAGCAAGGGAGAGACACTTGGGGCGAACAGGCCTGAGGGTAGAGCGTGAGATGTGGAGCCAGGTTATGGAGCTTCTCTTTCAGCCCTAGATCCGAAGCGAGGCGACGGGTCCTACCAGTGCGTAAGGCGGCTCGGACCCTGGGTCGGCTCCTGAGAATGTGCGCTGAGACTGTCGTTCTGAGACGCAGTGCTGTGAGAAGTTGGGTTTATTCGCATCTTAGGGTTCTCGATGTACTAGACAGTTCCAGTGTTTGCGGCAGCTAATATGGGGTCACACCATGTGGCCCTGTACGTGCAGCAGGTATCTTTGTAGCTGCACCGACATTCACCTGTTGAACATTGAGGGGTTTCAGTGAAGGGGTAGAAGGGATCCTGACAAATTTTCTGCCCTGAGTAGTGAGTCTGAAAATGGAGTGTAGGACAGCTTAGAGAGGGGGTGAGGTGGAGGTGAGGCAGACCAGAGAGGGGGACATTACTGCTGGGGAGGTCACCGGATCGAGTACGGGGGATTTAAATGCAAGTTTATGCAAGGGAGGGCTGATGCTTGGAGGCACTTTCAGGTGGAATCCTCTGCTTTAGGTGGTTTCTGAAATGTGAGGGTGAAGATTGCGAGAGCTATCTTACATAGAAATGGGGTAGTAAGGGTGAGAGGTGCCGCACATTTAGGGAGTAAAACCCAGTACAGTTGGCGAGTGTAAGTACAGTCAGAGTCTGGTGCCAAACGGTGCCTTACTACCCAGTAGGCACAAACGTGAATACTTGCTACTTAACAAACGCGTGATTGCTCCGGCTCTTCGTCTAGGTTTCTTGATATAAGGCTTATCAGGGCCTTCCCCGTTTTACTTGGTTACTACTGGGTTCCCTAGCACCCGATGCTCGAAAGATACTACCTAAAATTTACCTTCTACTTTGCAAGAGTTCTACCCACTTGCCTTACCGCAGGCTCTGCAAGTTTGTCTAGCTGGCCGGACGGCCTAGCCTTGATGAAGTTACCTGAGTGACGAAACACATGTTGGCTGTATTTTGAAGAACGTGCAATCTTGAGGCAAACTGTGCCTACAATTAAAGACACTTTCTCCAACGAATTTGGGATCCTCACATATTCTTTCTCCAACCTCAACCGTTCTACCAGGGATACATATCCTTGCTACGTTATTGAACTATTTATATCTGTGTGCTGTGGTCACACTGCAAGAGCTGTCTTACATGTAGCCTAGGTTTTACCAGAGTTTACAATATTATGGAAGATGTCCAATGCCTTTTATTTATCAGTCCCCTTTGGAGGGAGGTCCTTAGAGTGTTTAGGGGATAGGAAGAGGAAATTAGTCTCTTGAGGTTTCTGTTTGTTTCTTTTGTGACACCAAGGAGCACTTGTCAGACAAACATTGGACTACAGTGTGAAGTTCCTCGGTCCTGTCTGCCTTAAGATACACTCTTGTATCCTGTCTGTTCTGGTGAGTTAGTACCTGCTTTGGGGGGCTTTGCAGCTAATGATTTAATGTGTGTGATGAGGGGTAGGGGCTCTAGTACAGATCCTTGTGGAATAGAGGTGGGTCCTGAAAAGCAGTTTATTTTTTTAATGTCATGGGTTCTGTAAAACAATTATGCACTTAACCAGCTGAATATAGTGCTGCAAGGACCCTCCTAAAGCGCGGAAGAGGATAGAGCTAGGAGTACCAGATCAGAGTTTGCCCTCTTCAAAGATCCAGTGGGTCATCAGTGACCTTGTGCATGGAGGTCTCTGTGTCCTGGTCTGATCTCAGCCAGACTGGTGCAGCCCCAGGAGCTGAGTGCCTCTGTGAACAGGGCAGGTGTGCATTTTTGAATGACTTTTGTCAGAGGAAGTGATGCTGTAGCTGGTTTGTAGTCATCAGAGGTCTAGGAAAGGAATTATGATTTTTCAAAGGCTGGTGACGTCCTGCCATAGGTGGATCAGTGGAAAATGAGGAGGTACAGGGACCGTGGACAGCAAAGCCAGGTCATACTAATGGCAGAATACTTACAATACATCTCCATAACACAACAGAGGAAGCAGCCAACCCTGCTCTGAATGGCTGCCAAGAGATGCTGCAAGTAACCAATACACAAAACATGACATAGGAAATGGTAAAGACCACAACAGAGTAACACACACCGCAAACAACAGGAGAGTAACACGCAGCAAAAACAACAGGAGTAACAGCCACACCACACAGTCCTGCATCACAGAAATAGTGCACACCTAAAGCTAGGTCTTGTAAAGTTGCTTTAACTCCTATCGTGGAGTATGTTATGCCTTGCTATAAGGTTTCTGTATACCACATACTCACCACTTACTTGGCTTCTGAGCACTTTGGTGTAGAATGTGTCTGCATTTGTGGTTTTGTCCACAGGGTCAAGAGCTCCTTGAGGGATGTCCATCCACGGCCGCACCCGGACTCACCGAGTAAGTTGGGTATAAAATGACTGAAGGATTTTCTCTGTGGAGTTTTGGTGGGGACTTTGTGACTTGCCGTCCAAACTTTTCTGGGAAACACTATAACTTCAGGTTGTTGCTGCAAGGTTTAACACAGCAGAAAGGCGGGTCGTCTGACTCCCTACCAGACCCAAGTTGTCTATTGAGGTGTAGCCTGAGTCTTGGGGTCTTGTTGGAGCCCATAGGACTCGGAGGCCGCCATAGGGGCCTCACCCCAACACTGGTCATACACCAACCGACAAGACAGTTTTGTTTGTTGGAAGAAGTATTTATTTTCAAATATACTTTCATAAACATTCATAAACACAATTTATGCAAGTCATCATATGCACATTACTCAACTAAAACATTTCACTGCAAACTTTAATATATATAAACTGTTATAGACGCTACTTTGTAACCATAGATTATTTTGACAGGATCCCTTCCTGTCCTGAACCTCCTTTGGACCACACAGGGACTGATCGTCACCTGTATCCTTAGGGGGGGGCGGTATCCCTGCTTCCTCTGTTCCTTGCCCCCATGTTCAGGGTTCCGCCCCCTCTCCAACACCAATCAACCAAGGGGTGTACCAGGGCGGCCCAGGGCATGAGCCCCGTGACCACCCCAGTGATCTGGGCTCCCTACCCCCAAACAGGTGAGTCCATCCGCAGGTTGGTCCAGGACTTCAGGATCCTATCTCTGTTGTTATACCGGGGCCCCACCCTTGGGGTCCCCTCTGTTGCTTCCGGTTACTTTATTCACTCTTTCTGCGCCACGAGGGCGACCAGGGCCCCAGGGTCCTACGCCCTACCCACCAGAAAACAAACACTTAGCGAAAAACCACATGTCTGCCATGAATTGGTCAGTACCTGCATTGGATAAATGAACCAAATCCCTATGAAACATTTCAGGTCCTTTCAATTGTCTAT